>NW_026901999.1:0-7640 GCF_033783945.1 Neopsephotus bourkii | reverse complement strand
GCTATTTCTAAACTTTTTTTGTCATTTCTATCCAATTTTGTCCTCTGTCTAAAACTTTCAAAGCCATTTTTGGCCATTTCCAACCCAGTTTTGACGTTACTAAAACATTTTAAGCCATTTTTGGTATGTTTTAACCCATTTCTGCATACCTCTAGTTTTTGTTAACAGTTCCTTGACTATTTGTAACCCTGTTTTGCCAATTTCTAACTAGTTTTAAGCCATTTTTACAATTTCTAATCCATTTTTACCTCCGCCTAACTGTTTTGAAGCATTATTGGCTATTTCTAAACAAATTCTGGCCATTTCTAACACAGATTTACCCATTTCTAGAAATTTTTAAGCTGTTTCTGGCTATTTCTAAACAATTTCTGGCCATATCTAACCTAGGTATGCCCATTTCTAATTCGTTTTTACAAATTTGTAAATATTTGTAATTCATTTTTACTTGCCTCTAAGCTGTTTGAAGCCATGAATTGGCTATTTCTAAACATTTTTTGTCATTTCTATGCAATTTTGTCCTCTGTCTAAAGCTTTTGACTCCATTTTTGGCCATTTCCAACCCAGTTTTGACATTACTAAAACTTTTTAAGCCACTTTTGGCAATTTTTAACCCATTTTTGCATAAATCTATTCTTTGTTAAGACTTCACAATTTGTAACCCTGTTTTGCTTATTTCTAACAGGTTTTAAGCAATTTTTACTATTTCTAACCCATTTTTACCTCCTCCTAACCTGTTTGAAGCCATTGTTGTCTCTTTCTAAGCCCAGTCTTGGTCATTTCTCACCCAGTTTTGCCCATTTCTAGAAAGTTTTAAGGCATTTCTGGCCATTTCTAACCTAGATTTGCCCATTTCTAATTCATTTTTAAAAATTTGTAAATTTTTGTAACTCATTTTTACTTGCCTCTAAGCTGTTTGAAGCCATGAATTGGCTATTTCTAAACTTTTTTGACATTTCTATCCAATTTTGTCCTATGTCTAAAACTTTCAAAGCCATTTTTGGGCATTTCCAACCCAGTTTTGACATTACTAAAACATATTAAGCCATTTTTGGCAATTTTTAACCCATTGTTGCATACCTCTAGTTTTTGTTACACTTCCTTGACTATTTGTAACCGTTTTGTCCATTTCTAACTTGTTTTAAGCCATTTTTACAATTTCTAACCCATTTTTACCTCCTCCTGACCTGTTTGAAGCCTTGTTCCTTATTACTAAACAATTTCTGGCCATTTCTAACCAACATTTGCCCATTTCTAATTCCTTTATACAAATTTGTAAATATTTGTAATCCATTTTTACTTGCCTCTAAGCTGTTTGAAGCCATGAATTGGCTATTTCTAAACATTTTTTGTCATTTCTATGCAATTTTGTCCTCTGTCTAAAGCTTTTGACTCCATTTTTGGCCATTTCCAACCCAGTTTTGACATTACTAAAACTTTTTAAGCCACTTTTGGCAATTTTTAACCCATTTTTGCATAAATCTATTCTTTGTTAAGACTTCACAATTTGTAACCCTGTTTTGCTTATTTCTAACAGGTTTTAAGCAATTTTTACTATTTCTAACCCATTTTTACCTCCTCCTAACCTGTTTGAAGCCATTGTTGTCTCTTTCTAAGCCCAGTCTTGGTCATTTCTCACCCAGTTTTGCCCATTTCTAGAAAGTTTTAAGGCATTTCTGGCCATTTCTAACCTAGATTTGCCCATTTCTAATTCGTTTTTACGAATTTGTAAATATTTGTAACTCATTTTTACTTGCCTCTAAGCTGTTTGAAGCCATGAATTGGCTATTTCTAAACATTTTTTGTCATTTCTATGCAATTTTGTCCTCTGTCTAAAGCTTTTGACTCCATTTTTGGCCATTTCCAACCCAGTTTTGACATTACTAAAACATTTTAAGCCAGTTTTGCAAATTTTTAACCCATTTTTGCATACCTGTATTCTTTGTTAAGACTTCCTTGACTATTTGTAACCCTGTTTTGTCCATTTCTAACTCGTTTTAAGCCATTTTTACAATTTCTAACCCATTTTTACCTCCTCCTAACCGTTTTGAAGCCTTCTTGGCTATTTCTAAACAATTTCTGGCCATTTCTAACCTAGATATGCCCATTTCTAATTCTTTTTTACAAATTTGTAAATATTTGTAATTCATTTTTACTTGCCTCTTAGCTGTTTGAAGCCATGAATTGGCTATTTCTAAACTTTTTTGCCATTTCTATCCAATTTTGTCCTCTGTCTAAAACTTTCAAAGCCATTTTTTGCCATTTCCAACCTCGTTTTGACATTTCTACAACATTTTAAGCCATTTTTGGAAATTTTTAACCCATTTTTGCATAAATCTATTCTTTGTTAACACTTCCTTCACTATTTGTAACCCTGTTTTGCCCATTTCTGACTCGTTTGAAGTGATTTTTACTATTTCTAACCCATTTTTACCTCCTCCTAACCTGTTTGAATCCTTTTTTGTGTTTTTCTAAACCCAGTCTTGGTCATTTCTAACCCATTTTTGCCCATTTCTAGAAAGTTTTAAGCCATTTCTGGCTATTTCTAAACAATTTCTGGCCATTTCTAACACAGATTTGCCCATTTCTGATTCCTTTTTACAATTTTGTAAATATTTGTAACCCATTTTTACTTGCCTCTAAGCTGTTTGAAGCCATGAATTGGCTATTTCTAAACTTTTTTGACGTTTCTATCCAATTTTGTCCTCTAAAACTTTCAAAGCCGTTTTTGGCCATTTCCAACCTAGTTTTGACATTACTAAAACATTTTAAGCCATTTTTGGCAATTTTTAACCCATTTTTGCATACCTCTATTCTTTGTTAAGACTTCCTTGACTATTTGTAGCCCTGTTTTGCCTATTTCTAACTTGTTTTAAGCCATTTTTACAATTTCTAACCCATTTTTACCTCCTCCTATCCTGTTTGAAGCCTTGTTCCTTATTTCAAAACAATTTCTGGCCATTTCTAACCCAGATTTGCCCATTTCTAATTCATTTTTTTCAAATTTGTGTATATTTGAACCCATTTTTACTTGCCTCTAAGCTGTTTGAAGCCATGAATTGGCTATTTCTAAACATTTTTTTGTCATTTCTATGCAATTTTGTCCTCTGTCTATAGCTTTTGCCTCCATTTTTGGCCATTTGGAACCCAGTTTTGACATTACTAAAACTTTTTAAGCCATTTTTGGCAATTTTGACGCCATTTTTGCATACCTCTATTTTTTGCTAAGATTTCCTTGACTATTTGTAACCTTGTTTTGCCCATTTCTTACTCGGTTTAAGCCATTTTTACTATTTCTAACCCTTTTTTGCCTCCTTCTAACCTGTTTGAATCCATTGTTTTCTATTTCCTAACCCAGTCTTGGCCATTTCTAACCCTGTTTTGCCCATTTCTAGAAATTTTTAAGCCGTTTCTGCCTATTTCTAAACAATTTCTGGCCATTTCTAACCTAGATTTGCCCATTTCTAATTCGTTTTTACAAATTTGTAAATATTTGTAACCCATTTTTACTTGCCTCTAAGCTGTTTGAAGCCATGAATTGGCTATTTCTAAACATTTTTTGTCATTTCTATGCAATTTTGTCCTCTGTCTAAAGCTTTTGACTCCATTTTTGGCCATTTCCAACCCAGTTTTGACATTACTAAAACTTTTTAAGCCACTTTTGGCAATTTTTAACCCATTTTTGCATAAATCTATTCTTTGTTAAGACTTCACAATTTGTAACCCTGTTTTGCTTATTTCTAACAGGTTTTAAGCAATTTTTACTATTTCTAACCCATTTTTACCTCCTCCTAACCTGTTTGAAGCCATTGTTGTCTCTTTCTAAGCCCAGTCTTGGTCATTTCTCACCCAGTTTTGCCCATTTCTAGAAAGTTTTAAGGCATTTCTGGCCATTTCTAACCTAGATTTGCCCATTTCTAATTCGTTTTTACAAATTTGTAAATATTTGTAACTCATTTTTACTTGCCTCTAAGCTGTTTGAAGCCATGAATTGGCTATTTCTAAACATTTTTTGTCATTTCTATGCAATTTTGTCCTCTGTCTAAAGCTTTTGACTCCATTTTTGGCCATTTCCAACCCAGTTTTGACATTACTAAAACTTTTTAAGCCACTTTTGGCAATTTTTAACCCATTTTTGCATAAATCTATTCTTTGTTAAGACTTCACAATTTGTAACCCTGTTTTGCTTATTTCTAACAGGTTTTAAGCAATTTTTACTATTTCTAACCCATTTTTACCTCCTCCTAACCTGTTTGAAGCCATTGTTGTCTCTTTCTAAGCCCAGTCTTGGTCATTTCTCACCCAGTTTTGCCCATTTCTAGAAAGTTTTAAGGCATTTCTGGCCATTTCTAACCTAGATTTGCCCATTTCTAATTCGTTTTTAAAAATTTGTAAATTTTTGTAACTCATTTTTACTTGCCTCTAAGCTGTTTGAAGCCATGAATTGGCTATTTCTAAACTTTTTTGACATTTCTATCCAATTTTGTCCTATGTCTAAAACTTTCAAAGCCATTTTTGGGCATTTCCAACCCAGTTTTGACATTACTAAAACATATTAAGCCATTTTTGGCAATTTTTAACCCATTTTTGCATACCTCTAGTTTTTGTTACACTTCCTTGACTATTTGTAACCGTTTTTGTCCATTTCTAACTTGTTTTAAGCCATTTTTACAATTTCTAACCCATTTTTACCTCCTCCTGACCTGTTTGAAGCCTTGTTCCTTATTACTAAACAATTTCTGGCCATTTCTAACCAACATTTGCCCATTTCTAATTCCTTTATACAAATTTGTAAATATTTGTAATCCATTTTTACTTGCCTCTAAGCTGTTTGAAGCCATGAATTGGCTATTTCTAAACATTTTTTGTCATTTCTATGCAATTTTGTCCTCTGTCTAAAGCTTTTGACTCCATTTTTGGCCATTTCCAACCCAGTTTTGACATTACTAAAACTTTTTAAGCCACTTTTGGCAATTTTTAACCCATTTTTGCATAAATCTATTCTTTGTTAAGACTTCACAATTTGTAACCCTGTTTTGCTTATTTCTAACAGGTTTTAAGCAATTTTTACTATTTCTAACCCATTTTTACCTCCTCCTAACCTGTTTGAAGCCATTGTTGTCTCTTTCTAAGCCCAGTCTTGGTCATTTCTCACCCAGTTTTGCCCATTTCTAGAAAGTTTTAAGGCATTTCTGGCCATTTCTAACCTAGATTTGCCCATTTCTAATTCGTTTTTACGAATTTGTAAATATTTGTAACTCATTTTTACTTGCCTCTAAGCTGTTTGAAGCCACGAATTGGCTATTTCTAAACATTTTTTGTCATTTCTATGCAATTTTGTCCTCTGTCTAAAGCTTTTGACTCCATTTTTGGCCATTTCCAACCCAGTTTTGACATTACTAAAACATTTTAAGCCATTTTTGGCAATTTTTAACCCATTTTTGCATACCTCTATTCTTTGTTAACACTTCCTTGACTATTTGTAACCTTGTTTTGCGCATTTCTAACTCGTTTTAAGCCATTTTTACTATTTCTAACCCTTTTTTGCCTCCTTCTAACCTGTTTGAAACTTTGTTCGATGTTTCTAAACCCAGTGTTGGCCATTTGTAACACCGTTTTGCCCATTTCTAACCCAGTTTTGCCCATTTCTAGAAAGTTTTAAGCCATTTCTGACTATTTCTAAACAATTTCTGGCCATTTCTAACCTAGATTTGCCCATTTCTAATTCGTTTTTACAAATTTGTAAATATTTGTAACTCATTTTTACTTGCCTCTAAGCTGTTTGAAGCCACGAATTGGCTATTTCTAAACAGTTTTTGTCATTTCTATGCAATTTTGTCCTATGTCTAAAACTTTCAAAGCCATTTTTGGCCATTTCCAACCCAGTTTTGACATTACTAAAACATATTAAGCCATTTTTGGCAATTTTTAACCCATTGTTGCATACCTCTAGTTTTTGTTACACTTCCTTGACTATTTGTAACTGTTTTGTCCATTTCTAACTTGTTTTAAGCCATTTTTACAATTTCTAACCCATTTTTACCTCCTCCTGACCTGTTTGAAGCCTTGTTCCTTATTACTAAACAATTTCTGGCCATTTCTAACCAAGATTTGCCCATTTCTAATTCCTTTATACAAATTTGTAAATATTTGTAATCCATTTTTACTTGCCTCTAAGCTGTTTGAAGCCATGAATTGGCTATTTCTAAACATTTTTTGTCATTTCTATGCAATTTTGTCCTCTGTCTAAAGCTTTTGACTCCATTTTTGGCCATTTCCAACCCAGTTTTGACATTACTAAAACTTTTTAAGCCACTTTTGGCAATTTTTAACCCATTTTTGCATAAATCTATTCTTTGTTAAGACTTCACAATTTGTAACCCTGTTTTGCTTATTTCTAACAGGTTTTAAGCAATTTTTACTATTTCTAACCCATTTTTACCTCCTCCTAACCTGTTTGAAGCCATTGTTGTCTCTTTCTAAGCCCAGTCTTGGTCATTTCTCACCCAGTTTTGCCCATTTCTAGAAAGTTTTAAGGCATTTCTGGCCATTTCTAACCTAGATTTGCCCATTTCTAATTCGTTTTTACAAATTTGTAAATATTTGAACCCATTTTTTCTTGCCTCTAAGCTGTTTGAAGCCACGAATTGGCTATTTCTAAACATTTTTTGTCATTTCTATGCAATTTTGTCCTCTGTCTAAAGCTTTTGCCTCCATTTTTGGCCATTTGGAACCATGTTTTGACATTACTAAAACATTTTAAGTCTGTTTTGCTAATTTTTAACCCATTTTTGCATACCTGTATTCTTTGTTAACACTTCCTTGTCTATTTGTAACCTTGTTTTGCCCATTTCTAACTCGTTTTAAGCCTTTTTTAGTATTTGTAACCATTTTTTGCCTCCTTCTAACCTATTTGAAACTTTGTTGGATGTTTCTAAACCCAGTGTTGGCCATTTGTAACACCGTTTTGCCCATTTCTAACCCAGTTTTGCCTATTTCTAGACATTTTTAAGCCGTTTCTGCCTATTTCTAAACAATTTCTGGGCATTTCTAACCCAGACTTGCCCATTTCTAAATCGTTTTTACAAATTTGTAAATATTTGAACCAATTTTTACTTGCCTCTGTGCTGTTTGAAGCCATGAATTGGGTATTTCTAAACATTTTTTGTCATTTCTATGCAATTTTGTCCTCTGTCTAAAGCTTTTGACTCCATTTTTGGCCATTTCCAACCCAGTTTTGACATTACTAAAACACTTTAAGTCAGTTTTGCAAATTTTTAACCCATTTTTGCATACCTGTATTCTTTGTTAAGACTTCCTTGACTATTTGTAACCCTGTTTTGTCCATTTCTAACTCGTTTTAAGCCATTTTTACAATTTCTAACCCATTTTTACCTCCTCCTAACCGTTTTGAAGCCTTCTTGGCTATTTCTAAACAATTTCTGGCCATTTCTAACCTAGATATGCCCATTTCTAATTCTTTTTTACAAATTTGTAAATATTTGTAATTCATTTTTACTTGCCTCTTAGCTGTTTGAAGCCATGAATTGGCTATTTCTAAACTTTTTTGCCATTTCTATCCAATTTTGTCCTCTGTCTAAAACTTTCAAAGCCATTTTTTGCCATTTCCAACCTCGTTTTGA
>NW_026901998.1:0-75994 GCF_033783945.1 Neopsephotus bourkii | reverse complement strand
GATAGCAGGTACTAGTCTGTTCAATAGTATTCTTGCAAGAATTTTTCCATCAATGGAGAGCAGAGTTATACCACGGTAGTTTGAGCAGTCTGACTTTACACCTTTTTTCTTATACAGAGTGACGATGATTGCATCACGAAAGTCTGACGGTATTTTGCCTTGTTCCCAACAGCACACAACTAGCTCACGAAATTTAGTGTGAAGTGCTTGGCCTCCATGCTTCCATATTTCAGGTGGGACTCCGTCAACCCCAGCTGCCTTGCCAGTTTTCACCTGCTGTATGGCCTTAAGAGTCTCCCCCATGGTAGAGGCTAAATCCAATTCGTTTTTCACCGGATGTTGCAGAATGTGCTGGATTCCTTCGCCTTGGACTACAGGATTTGCACTAAAGAGGGTTTGAAAATGTTCAGACCAACGATTCAGGATGGAGGTTTTATCTGTAAGAAACGTTTGGCCATCTGCACCAAGTAAGGGGCTTTGAACCTGGAATGTGGGTCCATACACTGCCTTCAGAGCCTCATAGAATCCTCTGTGGTCACCCAAATCTGCACATAGTTGAGTCTTTTCTGCTAGGTTGACCCACCACTTGTTCTGGATGTCTCTAAGTTTCTGTTGGAGTTTGCTACATGCAAGACGAAAGGCTGCTTTTCTTACATGGCAGAGTGGCTGAGCGAGGTGTGCTTGATGAGCAGATCTCTTTTTTGTCAGCAATTCCTGGACCTCCTGGTTGCTATCGTCAAACCAGTCTTTGTTTTTCTTTGAGGAGAACCCAATGGATTCTACGGAGGACTGCAGGATGCTGTTTTTGATATGTTGCCAAAGCGCTTCAGGAGAAGAATCTATAAGTTGGTCTTCAAGCCTAGTTTGAAGGTTAGCCTGAAAGCTGTCCCTCACTGCAGCTATTTGAAGATTATCAACATTGAGCCTCCTCCTTGGAATGCCACCCCTCTTAGGTTTGGGCTTGAAGTGGAAATTAAGTTTGCAACGCACAAGGCGGTGATCTGTTTGGCATTCTGCACTAGGCATCACTCTGGTCTGGCAGACATCACGAATATTTCTCTGGCGCACTAAAACATAGTCAATATGGTGCCAATGTTTAGATCGAGGATGCATCCAGGTTGTCTTCGAGCTGTCTTTCTGCTGGAAGACAGTGTTGGTGATGGTAAGCTGTTGCTCTGCACAGAACTCTAGTAAGAGATGACCGTTATCATTGCAGCTGCCAACACCGTGCTTGCCTTGTTGTCTATCTCTCTGTCGATCGTGGCGTCCGAGGAAATGATGCTTCCCAGATAGCTGAACTGCTGAACTGTCTTAAGCTCTGACTCGCCGATGGTAATATGGGGATGGTGATAATCTTCTTGCGGTGCAGGTTGGTAGAGGACTACTGTCTTCTTCAAACTGACTTCCAGCCCAAAAACCTCAGCCGCCTCCGCAAAGCAAGATGTTAAACGCTGCAGAGCTGCTTCTGTGTGGGCAACAAGGGCGGCATCATCAGCAAAGAGCAGTTCACGGACAAGATGGTTTAGGGTCTTAGTGTGGGCCTTCAGTCGCCTTAGATTGAATAGGCTACCATCGGTACGATATCGAATATAAATGCCCTCTTGTTCGTCGAGGTTTGCTGTAGCCCTTTGGAGCATCATGCTAAAGAAGATTGTGAATAAGGTCGGTGCGAGAACGCAACCTTGTTTCACACCATTGGTTATTGGGAAAGGCTCAGAGAGTGCATCACCATACCTGACTTGGCCTTGCTGATCCTCATGTAACAGAATAATCATTTTCAGGAACTTGGGGGGACAACCTAATCGTTCTAAGATCAGCCACAAGCCTTTCCTGCTCACAGTGTCAAAAGCTTTGGTGAGGTCAACGAAAGTTACGTATAACCCCTTATTCTGTTCTCTACACTTTTATTGCAATTGTCTGAGAACAAATACCATGTCTGTGGTACTTCTATTAGCCCTGAAACCACACTGGCTTTCAGGTAGAAGTTCTTCTGCGATGGCAGGTACTAGTCTGTTCAATAGTATTCTTGCAAGAATTTTACCAGCAATGGAGAGCAGAGTTATACCACGGTAGTTTGAGCAGTCTGACTTGACACCTTCTTTCTTATACAGAGTGACGATGATTGCGTCACGAAAGTCTGACAGTATTTTGCCTTGTTCCCAACAGCACACAACTAGCTCATGAAATTTAGCGTGGAGTGCTTGGCCTCCATGCTTCCATATTTCAGGTGGGACTCCGTCAACCCCAGCTGCCTTGCCAGTTTTCACCTGCTGTATGGCCTTAAGAGTCTCTCCCATGGTAGGGGCCAAATCCAATTCGTTTTTCACCGGATGTTGCAGAATGTGCTGGATTCCTTCACCTTGGACTACACGATTAGCACTAAAGAGGGTTTGAAAATGTTCAGACCAACGATTCAGGATGGAGATTTTATCTGTAAGAAGCGTTTGGCCATCTGCACCAAGTAAGGGGCTTTGAACCTGGAATGTGGGTCCATACACTGCCTTCAGAGCCTCATAGAATCCTCTGTGGTCACCCAAATCTGCACATAGTTGAGTCTTTTCTGCTAGGTTGACCCACCACTTGTTCTGGATGTCTCTAAGTTTCTGTTGGAGTTTGCTACATGCAAGACGAAAGGCTGCTTTTCTTACATGGCAGAGTGGCTGAGTGAGGTGTGCTTGATGAGCAGATCTCTTTTTTGTCAGCAATTCCTGGACCTCCTGGTTGCTATCGTCAAACCAGTCTTTGTTTTTCTTTGAGGAGAACCCAATGGATTCTACGGAGGACTGCAGGATGCTGTTTTTGATATGTTGCCAAAGCACTTCAGGAGAAGAATCTGTAAGTTGGTCTTCAAGCCTAGTTTGAAGGTTAGCCTGAAAGCTGTCCCTCACTGCAGCTATTTGAAGATTATCAACATTGAGCCTCCTCCTTGGAATGCCGCCCCTCTTAGGTTTGGGCTTGAAGTGGAAATTAAGTTTGCAACGCACAAGGCGGTGGTCTGTTTGGCATTCTGCACTAGACATCACTCTGGTCTGGCAGACATCACGAATATTTCTCTGGCGCACTAAAACATAATCAATAAGGTGCCAATGTTTAGATCGTGGATGCATCCAGGTTGTCTTCCAGCTGTCTTTTTGCTGGAAGATAGTGTTGGTGATGGTAAGCTGTTGCTCTGCACAGAACTCTAGCAAGAGACGACCGTTATCATTGCAGTTGCCAACACCGTGCTTGCCTAGCACTCCTTTCCAGGCTTCAAAGTTCTTTCCTACTCGGGCGTTGAAGTCACCAAGGATTATGATCTTATCTTCTATAGGAACTTTCTGAGTGAGGTGACGCAGGTCGGAGTAGAATTTTTCTTTTTCTGCAGGGTCAGCTTGCAGAGTTGGAGCATATATGCTGAAAAGAACAACGTGTTGCTTATTGTGCAGTGGAAGACGTAAGGAGATAATACGGTCGGAATGACCTATCGGCAAATTTTCAAGTTTGGAGGCTATGGAGTTTTTAATCATGAAGCTGACTCCAGAAAGATGACTTTCAGTTTTGGGTTTGCCTGACCAGTAGAGTGTATAGCCAGCACCATGTTCTTTGAGGCTACCTTCCTCATGAAGGCGAACTTCACTGAGTGCAGCGATATCGATGTTAAGACGTGACAATTCGTGGGCAATTAGCGCAGAACGGCGCTCAGGAGGCCCACTGTTCACTGTATCAAGCATGGTTCTGATGTTCCAACATGCGAGTGTCAATCTGGACACACCTTTGGAGGCAGGTGTATGCCTTTGTCTCTTTGTTTTTAATTGACCGCAATAGAAGATGCCCGTTGGCCGCGGCTAGCCAACCAGGTGGAGGGGGAGATGAGCTTTGGTTAGGCCACCTTTTCTAGGCCTCTCTCCATATGGAGCAAGCAGTGCTGTCCTTGAAAAAGGCTGCTTGGTCATTCAGGATGCTGCCGAACAAGACTGTCATCTCCTGGGTCAGACTTGAGCGACCAATGTCCTGAACCGCCTGCATGCAGGGTTGGGTCTGCGACTTCCAGTGCACCTTATCACCTGCCGTTTCGTCCCTCGCCTGTCGCTGCAGGGCTTTGCAAGTGTGGGTAAACCCTTCGGGCCTGCGCAGTGGATTTATTTTAGGTGAGGCACAGCGTGCGCAGAACTGGCCTCACCCTTTACACCTGAGGTTTATCTGCCAGGGCCTAGCGAGCTTGGACGGTGACAGCAAAGTCCTCAGGTCGTAGGTTTAATTAGAGTATCCTTCTCTTAGATGGATGGCCTTACAGGGCTACACGAGCTCCATCTGCCCGGGTTTGAAGTTGGAGTTGTCCTTCTCCTAGGATGGTTGCCTGAAGGCTAGTGAACCCATCCTGCCCATGGACACACTTTGTCTGACCCTTCATTTGAGAGCTGACTGGCATGGGAGACCCTACCGGAAGCATAAGCCACCACCAGCATAACTCCCAACTTCACAAGGGCACGCAAGCTCTTTCCCCACGACAAGGGGGTGTCCGTGAAAGAGTGTAAAGAAAATATCCTTATAAGAATAACATTAATATATTGTAGATGTTGATGAATTTATTTACAATTTGTAAGGTTTTTATTAGAAAGAAATAATTTTTATAGGAACATTTTAAACACTTCTTACACACTCTTATCTAGAGTGTACAACCTGAGGTTAAGTCACCAATTAGTCTATTTAAAAAAAATGTTATAATTATCAATGTGAACCTTTCAAAGCTGATAAACCAGTTCATGTATCATAGAATCATTGAATCATAGAGTATTTTGGGTTGGAAAGGATCTTAAGATCACCTAGTTCCAAACCTCCTGCATTGGCAGGGATACTTCACACTAAACCATGTCACCCGAGGCCTTGTCCAACCTGGACTTGAACAGTGCCAGGGATGTAGCATTCACAGCTTCCTTGGGTAACCCATTCCAGTGCCTCAGCACCACCACAGTAAAGAACTTTTTCCTTATATCCAATCTAAATTTCCCCTGTTTAAATTTGAACCCATTACTCCTTGTCTTATTACTATAGTCCCTAATCAAGAATCCCTTCCCAGCATTCTTATAGGCCCCCTTCAGATACTGGAAGGCTGCTATGAGGTCTCCATGCAGCCTTCTCTTCTCCAGGCTGAACAGCCCCAATTTTCTCAACCTGTCTTCATATGAGAGGTGCCCCAGCCCCCTGATCAACCTTGTGGCTCTCCTATGGACTTGTTCCAGCAGTTCCATGTCCCTGTAATGTTGAGGACACCAGAACTGTACACAATACTCCAAGTGAGGTCTCACAAGAGCAGAATAAAGGGGCAGGATCACCTCCTTCGATCTGCCAATCACACTTCTATACATTACTGGATGTATGTGTGTTCTTGCATATACATATGCAAAGTGTGTATAATGAATTTACACTCATTCATCCAAGGACAGAAAAGTTAGAGAATAAACTGGCAGAAGGTCTTTGTAACCTGAGACTCTGAGAGCATTCAATAATGAGCACCTAAACTAAGGCATGGAAGACACAGCTCCATGGCATTGCCTTTAAGTCATATTCCCACTACAGCTTTTGACAATCTGGCACTATGACAGTGAACCAGAAAGTCTTAAAACTTTTCAAAAGACTTTTGGCATTACAGCTTTAAAATTTATCCTGATGTAAAGTTAAAAGCAACTAATACAAAACTAGAAATACATTGATGACTGGTTTTGTATTTATCTTTGTTTCAGCTGAGATAGAGTTAATTTCTTCCTAGTAGCTGGTACAATGCTGTGTTGTGGCTTCAGTTTGAGAACAATGCCGATTACACACTAATGTTTTATTTCTTGCTCAGTAGAACTTACCCTGATCAAAGACTTTTCAGTCTCATACTCTTCCAGTAAGGAGGGGCACAATAAGCCAGGTAGGAGTAGGGACAGAACACCTGACCCAAACTAGCCAAAGAGGTATCCTATATCACAGAACACCATGCTTAGTATAGAAACTGGGGTGAGCTAGTGGCTGTGTGGTACTTAGTTGCCAGCTGGGGTTAAACCACAAGGGTACTGTAAAGAACATTTTCCATACACTATCTTTTGTAATACAACCCATTAATCACTGGATAGGATGCTTTCCTTGGTTAAAAAAATTCTAAATTTATTTCACATATGATCCTTCTTTTACACAACATTATATTTATATTTAGCTTCTGTTCTTTTGTTTTTGCTCCAAGGTTTTTGAATAAAAAAGGGTAAAAATATTATTAACTGGAATGCATGAACAATTCCTGAACATATATTTGAAAATGGAGGCAAGACATGTCATGGGATTTTCAATAAACAGTGTGTAATATTCAACATAAATTAACAGCTCTCACAATTTGTCCTTCTCAAGGTCCTTTTGGAGGAGTGTGAATCTTATGAAACTTTTCATGCAAGGGGTAATTCTTCTTAAGTGGGAAGTATTTCAAATATGGCTATAGTGAGAAAAATGTTGCTTATTTAAAACCTGGTGTCCTGGGTTTAGCAGCAGCAGTCATTTTTCTCTTTCTTGGTAGCTGGTGCAGTGCTGTGTTTTGACTTTCAGCTGGGAACAGAGCTGATAAAAATGATGTTTTGGTTTGGCCAAGGACTTTGTGGGCATCATGCTCTGCCAGGGAGGAGGGAAGCTGGGAGGAAGCAGAGACAGGACACCTGACCCAAACTGACCAAAGAGGTATTCCATACCACAGCACGTCATGTCCAGGATGTAACTGGGGAGGGACCCGGAAGGGGCTAGAGTGGACTGCAGGGTTGGAGGAGGTATCAGTCGGTGCTTGGTCTGGCTGGGGGGGCGAGTTATCGGTTGCCTGGTGATGAGGTGTTGTATTCTCTTCTCTTGTTATTTCCTTTATCATTACTATTATTGGTGGTAGCAGTAGTGATTTGTGTTATACCTTAGTTACTAAACTGTTCTTATCTCAACCCGGGGGAGTTGCATTCTTTCTGATTCTCCTCTCCGTCCCTCCGAGAGTAGGGGGAGGGCAAGAAGTGGGGGGGGAGTGAGTGAAAGCTGTCTGGTTGGGTTCAAACCATGACACCTGGATAAGAGGAATTAATTAAGACATAATCCAACAGTTGAGATAAAAAAGGTTATAGGGATAAAAGGTGACGTTAAAATGCCATTATTTGTCTTTCCCATGTGGTATAATTAGTGTTTTTACTTTCATGGCTTCAGTTCCCAGCTGGTGATAGCCAGTAATACCCTTGGTAATAGCCATCTTTAGTATTCAGCCTGGCTTTGGAGATATGCCTTATTTCCCTTGATTAACTCCAATTATAAGGTATCTTTCATTAAAAAATATATTTTCTTTCATTCCCAAGTTGGTATCAACTTAAGACCATAAGGGTTTTGCTTCAGAAATCCAAGACTTAGCTCTCCAAGTTAAGGGTGAGGTGGGGAGACCTGATGAGAAAGTTCTGGGTTGTCAGAAAATGGTGGCCATCCATGGCCACCAGTGACTCTACAGCAGGTTCTCAGGCATTTGTTGCTATGACTATTTCCAATCTTGCTAAGAAGATTAGTAACAACTGACCTCTGAGTAGCCTTGGACTCCTCTCAGTTTGCTAACTGCTGTGTTAAAAACTGCTATACTGGAATAATATGGTCTTACTCCATGCTTCCTATTCACTATGAAAACAAAAAATGTTTCATTCTTCCTAATCATTCTGCTCAGTAAAAATTATTTAGTGTTCTTCTTAACCTACCATAAACATTTGAATCCCATTCTGAGAGATAAGTGAACACATATTTCCATATGCCAAGACAGAATACAGAGGGAAAACAAAATTTCTACTGAACAGAAGTATATGTATAATGTACATTATTAATGATCAAAGCAAGGAACAGAACATTTTACTTTTTAAAAATGAGTTGTCTGGCTTGCAACAAAATGACTAACTTGGAAATTTAGAGGAACTGAAAACAAATATGGTTGTAAATATAATTAGCCTCAATTTTTGCGTTTTATGACAGATCACTTGCAGTGAGGAACTGCAGTTGAATAGCTTGCTGCTGGTTTTAATGTAATACATGATTTCTTAAAAGGAACAGATCTTCATTGTCAGTGTTTTGGGTCCATATGGACCATCGAATGTTTTCCAGGTGTCGTGGTTTAAGCCCAGACAGCAACTCAGCATCACACATCCTATTGATCAAGCCCCCTTTTCTTCTCTCCCTCCTACCCTAGCTCCCAGCAGGATGGGAAAAAGAACCGAAAGAATGTAAACCCCCTAGTTTAAGACAGGAACAGTCCAATAACTAAAGTATAATATAAACCCACTACTGCTACCACTAGTAACATTAATGATAGGGGAAATAACAAGGGGAAAGAATATAAAATGAAAAAGGCAAGGAAAAAAAAACCACCACAATAAGAAACCCAAGTGCTGCTCTATACAGTTTCTCATGGCCCGTTGACCAATACCTAGCCTGACCTGAGAAGTGATAGGCCTTTTCAGGTAACTCTCCCCAGTTTCTATACTGGGCATGAAGTGCTGTAGTGTGGAATACCCCTTTGGCTACTTTGAGTCAGGTGTCCTGTCTCTGCTTCCTCCAGACTTCTTGTGTTCTCCTCACTCGCAGAGCATGAGAGACTGAAAAGTCTTTGATCGGGGTAAACACTACGGGGCAGCAGCTGAAACATTGGGATGTTTTCAGCATTGTTCTTGACTAAAACTAAAACACAGCACTGTGCCAACTACTAGGAAGGAGAAAAATAACTGTTATGGCTGAATCCAGGGCACCAGGTCCATAGGGGATTTGCATTCACACTGAGAATATTGGATCATGTTTTAAGATTTCATTTTTTCTAAAACAAAAAAATTAAGAGAAACCACAGATTCACTGAATCTTTTTGATTATATATGCCATAACATTTTCCAATGTTTCCTCCTTTTTCTATAATTTTTATTATTACTTTTTATTTTACTTATTTTTTTATAAATAAACTACCTAATTTTGTTTGTATATTTGTCTCTTACTACTATTCCAGAGAAAACAAATATTGTTCATAGTACAAGTATGGAGAGTGGTTATATTCAAAGTTATTGAATAGCAGAATGATGACGTGACTCTCCCTTTAATGAAATATTTTTGCTGCATGCATGTCCAGTATTCTGCTAGATAATATATTTTTACTGAAAACAAACAACATTACAGTAAAATCACATATACTTTAGATAAGTTTGCTACAAGGAAAACATGAGGGCATAGGGTATCTATCTCTATAATTGCTCAAGCCTCTAATACAGCAGAGAGCAGACAAATATCTTTAACAAATAATACCATAAGGGATTTAGATGAATTAGCACTTAAATCACAAAGGAACACATTAAAATTATAACATTGTTGTATGTTAAAGAAATTGCAAAAAATAAAATCTCTCTGCAGATCCTGCCATGAAGATAGATAATTTTAAATAAAATTATTCAATATTTCAATATTTAATTTGATTTAGTGGTCCAAGTTTTGGTAGTCTAAACCCAGGCACTAATTTGTAAGTATTGTAGCTTATGCCTTCTGAGAACCTGGATTCTCAATAAATAAATACGTATCCTTATTAAGTCCAATGCTTCCATATTCACAGTCAAATTTTAATTTTCCTAGCTTATTGGGCAGAAGATGGTTCTAAGATCATGTACATAGCCCAGCATCTTTGATCAAGACATTTAAAGAGGCTTCGTAGTCCTCTATTCCAATTCTCTTGGTTGAATTAATTTAATCTGAAGTCCATTTTCAATATAGTACATACTACAGTAAAAGAAAGAACAAAATGGAAAAAGAGACAAATTCACATATGTTGTGAGACATCCTCTAGTTTTACAGTATGTCTAGCGATCCTTGTTTTCAGTTGAAACTTTTGACAAAATCCTTTTAATATAAAGTTGAACAATAATATTGCTTACTGTCAACAGAGAATACTTTATTTATAAAGGGAAATACAAATCACAACCATGTATATCAACTGTGGTTGTGAAGCATTGTAGCATTACACACTGCACTTGGTGATTTGATAATTGTTCTTGTAGGAGTAAAATTGGTCCTATTAAGATGGTGCTAAGGATGTAATTTATTTCAGTGTTTACAGCGCTGCAGAATGTTTGAAACCAGATAGAAAAGTCACAATTACTGATTTCTTAAATAGTTTTTCTTTCTTTACTTGGATAAATGACACTTATTACTATTCTTCATTATAAACCCTTGAGGAAGCATTATATTATATTGCCTGTAGCACAAATAAGAGTTTCTCAAACCCATTATGTCCATCAAACTATCTGAGCTGAAATATTCTTGTGTCCCAGCTTTTTACAAAAGGTATCTAATAAAAGATGACTCCTTCCTACAAACTACTTGTTTTTAACGTGGTAAAAGGACTTATATGTTTCCATGGGCTTCATAGACCCATCTATCAGGAGAACTAATGCAAAGCTAAACAGGTCAAAAGTAAATCCTAAATGCAAGCACTTTTCTGTTTATCTAAATTTTGAAGCTAAGATGCCAGTGTAACATCTTTAGCTCAAAAAAAAGCTTAGCATGAAAAAGAGACAATGGAAATAGCAGATGCCTTAAACAAAAAAAACCCCAAAACCAAACAAAACAAAACAAAGACCTATATCACATGTTTAACTAAAAAAGCTATTCAACCTCAAATAAACCCCCCAAAATATCAAAGAAAGTGTTTTCAAAGACCCTAGAATATTCCATTGGGCTCTGGGAAAATAAGTCAATTTTGAAAAGATTTCAGTGAGATTACAACTTGGAGTACACCTGGGGAATTAGATATTTAAATCATATCTGACGATAATGTGAAAGGGAGAAGTAGTTTCTACAAGCTATAAAAATAAAGATGTTTGCAAAATTATCTGAAATCAAGGAAATTTCTATCTCTTTATTAGTGTTTTAATGAAAATGCTGATATCTGGCTGACAGAAGGTTGAGAAGACATTTGTGGATTTGAAAGTACTACCAAGAAAAAAATTAAATATAAGTTTAATGGACCTATAATGAGATTTAGGCAATTGTTTATAGGCAACTGCACCTTCTTCAGTAGATTTTTTGGCAGTTTAACATCCTCAAAAATACAATATTAAAATTACAGTCAGTAAGCACATGAAAAGTGAAGAGAAATGCAACAAGTCTATTAAGAAGAAGCAGTAAATGCAGTGAAACCCTTATGATCTCACTAGGCAAGCTCAGTTATTACACTGAAAAATATCAAGAATTCTTTAACTCTTTGAAGGTAATTCAGTGTTGTTTCAATGAATGTCCCAAGCAATTCCTACAGTCTCAATAACCCCAGTTCAAAGCAATCCTACTGCAGACTTAGTGTTAACAATAGTTAAAAACCAAGAAAATTAGTATCTATGAGAGAAAAACATACAAAAAAAATGAGGAAGGTGTTCAAAACTGTCATTTCCAGTGCTTCTCTGTATCTTTAAGGACTACTGCTCTTTACTGACTTTCTTATACCTTTACTCGATATTCCTCTGTCTATCCGTTTATATTTAATTTTTAAGCAATTAAAGATCTGGTGTTCTTTTTTTCATATATCCCTGTGGGTATTTGAGGTATTTTTTTCTTAGTTTCTTCTTAAATATTAAATAAACTGAATAGAAGCATATCTGCTTTCTGAGAGTATGGTTAACAGTTAGTCAGCATGAAAGAATCTTCAAAGATACAGAAAGAGTATTTAATTAAACCAAGATATACAAAACCTGTGGAACAGGAGATAAACAGTAGCAAAGAAAAGAGCTCTTAGGTCACTGACTGATGGGTCAGTAAAAACCGCACAAACATGGTTGTAAGACGAAGTTCTGACAAATCGTTATATCTGGAAAGACACGGAAAATGAAACTATCCATGGTAAAAAGCACACTTAACATGGGACATTTGAGGAGGCTTGTGGCAGTGCACAAGACTTCTTATTGTATCTTTTAAGTGAACTGCAGAACTCTGCAAAACCATAGGATAAGTAAGGCAAGGAACAAACTTGGGGAATAGAAGGAATTGAGGATAATCAGGAAAGAAAATGGGAAGAAAGGGGCTTGAAAATGTTAAGTGTGTGAATGAACTTACTGCTGGGCAGTCTGCTTCTCTGTTCAAGACCTTTGCTTGGTCACTGCAGTTTACGCTATCTTCTTATTAAACTCCAGTACTCTGTGGTTTTTGTCTGAGCCTGCTTTCTCTCCTGCTTTGGTACAGGTGTGAATTGTGAATGAGCTTCAAGCTGGATCAGCCAAAAGGGGGAGGGGAGTTGCACCTAAAAACAGGGAGTGAGTAAGTGACTGGGCAGAGGGTAAGTCCTGCATGGTCATTAGACAGAATTAAAGTTACTGAGGGAATTGTGAACATCTGTGGGCATATGAATACAGAGGGTGAATTTTTGTATGTTTTTTTTTTAGTAGGAAGTCAGCACTTGCCTGCTGGCAAAAGGAGCAAGAATGGACTTGGGTTTACCCAAGTGCTGGTGAAACCACTGCTCTCTGCAGGTTGTGTTGGTGATCACGTGCACAGTGGCACCTTTGGGACAACTGCTGAGTGCCACACACCAGAGCAGGTGGAAGCACACTGAGAGGAGAAAATCCCTCAATTCTAACATCCTTTGGAGTCGGCTGCCCTTAACTTTTGACTTTTATGCTACTCCAATTGAAGATGTCACACTGAGCACCTCATTACATGATTTTACATACAGCTATATAAAAATATCTTTTTAAAATTATTTTTATTTTAAAGAAACTGATGTGTAAAGCTCAAAAGATCTTCCTAACATTCATGTAGACATCTGTAATGTTGCATATTTGTAAGCAGAAGAAACAGCAATAAAGTATTGTAGAGGAGCACTTAGAGATTATTTCAAGCTTCCACAGCTAAAATCTCAATTAGTGGCATTTCCATTAGCTTTAACAATACTTGTTTCTGAGATCAGTTAAACACATTTTAATTCTTTCTAACACTCCTTCTCCAACATTTTAAACACTCTGTGGAAATTGCTGAGTTTTGTTAAGTTATTCCACTTTAATTGTTCCTGTTTGAGAATATCTCTCAACTCTGATGTAGTAGCAAAGCCTGTTTTCCACATCAATATGTGAATACCTAACTCGTTTGTTTTTTTTTCTAAAAAGAACATCTTTTTTTTTCAGAATACCATCTTCTATTGCATTCTGATTGTTGTTTTCTATATGTTTGTTCTATTGCAGTTATGTAATTATAAATACTTAGTTCTCACTGTGATATCCTTTCTTTCATATCCTGTACTCTGATATACTGATTGGTCAAAGTATTGTCTTCCATAGTTCTAAATTTTGATTTTAATTGTTTTCAATGTAAGTACTTGTTTGTTGCCATCATTATACATACTTGCCCACTTTAGCTAATCATATTTTCTCATATGAATTGAGTGCTCCCAAGTATCCCTAAACCCAGAATTTTGGCATTAGCGTTCAACTACATTTTAAATTGCTCATATCTCCCATTTAATTGCTAAAATGAAAATGTGACTGAAAATCTTCAGATGACTTCCATCATCTTTCTCCGGAGCCATTATGCTGGACTGCACAAGTTTTGCCTGTACAAATTATATAATTGCTTGCCACCTGTGAAAATGAAGAAAGGATTAAAAATGTGTTGCAATCAAAACTGGGAAGAAAGACTTTTTTTGAAATTATTCTAAAGACAATAAGTAAAATAAAATTAAGTTAGAAATACAGATTAAAAGAAATCTTTTGATGCATTCAATACTTAGATGAGTCTTTTGAACCCTTTCTTAGGTTGCTATCAGTTTTGCCATCAAAGTAGCTGTTTCACCCTCTGGTGAAACTGGTCTCTCCATAGTCAGAAATGTCAAAATCTGAGCTGAACTCCTAACTGCATAGCTAAATCATATGCAATTTATTTAGCAGTTACTGGGTAATAAGTGTATCTTAATTTAAGCCACTGAGTTCCACATGTAAGATATATAATTGCAAGATCAATTTTTAGCTAGCTGATTTCACTAGTAAGAGTTTTGCGTGTGGAATATTAAATTACTATTTTTAAATGACCTTGATAAAAATGACTGTGTTTGGCCACTCTAAATTAAAGTAACCACATCTGCTTACATCTTGTAGAAATATTTATAAGACACTATAGGGAGAAAAATGTAGAAGAGTCTGCTTAAAGCCAGTAAAACTGATTCAGAAGATTCATTTCAGTATGCGAGTGTGCAGACATGCATGTGCATGTCTACATCTGTGTGTAATTTTCATTAAATAAGCTTATTATTCCCTAAGAAAGTTATTTTTTCCCAAATAATAGATCTCCATGTCAGCATGTCAAAAAGACAACGATAACAAAATCACTTTTAACAAAGCTTGGAATACTTCAGGAAGCTCAATTTTGTGCTGAGAAGTTTTCTGGTTTTCTACAGGAATGTTGAAAAATTACTCTTTACACACTTGGCAGCTTTCACAAGCTTCTGTATTGTAGAAACAGGACACACTTTAACAAGCTGGTGTTCAAAGCAGATAATGGGCTTTGGAGACAACACTAATCAATCTGTGCATTTTTACTGTACCCATTGCCAATGGAGTCTTTGTAACAGTGGCCTGTTCATGTTTGAAAAAAAAAAAAAAGCTTAAAAAAAAAAAAAAAGGAAGAAATGTCAAATCTGAGTAGCCAGTGTAGGTTCATTATTTAGTACAGCGTTTTTCCCTTCCAGGGTAGGGAACCAATTTATTTTTACCAAAGTAAAACTCAGAAGTTTGATACCTACATGAACTAAGCAATTGATAGAAGCAATTAGAGGGAAAGTTGTACAAGCCATAACAGAGAAAAGGACTGGGCAGAAGGAAAGAAGAAAAGAGAAGGCAAAAATGAGAAAAATAATGAGCCTATAAAAAACTCAAGCAAGGGAATTCAGTCCTAGAGAGAGAAACACTTCTATCCATACAAAAGTGTAGCTTTCATTATCAACTGCCTATAGTTAAACTTGCAGAAACATATGGATCACATCTCAGAATGTCCTTCTGGAGCATCTGCTGCAGATGGCCTACTCAGTAGCCTCTCAATAGGTTTTTGCAGATGAGCCAAAACCAGGGCAGAGAATTCTAACATGCCACTGAAGCCACACACATTGATGTGTGGTTTAGTGCAACCAGGTTGATGGGGCATACAGAACTAAGCTTTGTTCTTCAAGTATTAGTTAAATACATTTTTGTGTTAGCATTTCTTAACAAATGTACTGCTAATAGTGCAGAGAAATTATTTTAGTATTAGTTTCTCTCAGCTGGATTTTGATTGAAGACATCAGTGTGATTTATTAGCCTACACTGAATTTTTCTTCTATTCAGGATAAGGGAAACAGATGTAATGTGACTTGGTGCTTTTTTGAGGGAAAAAAAAAAAAAGAAGAAAAAAACCCCAGCAAATACATAATTTTTAATAAATAATAATAATAACAACAACAATAATAGCTGGAATAGAAAATTCTGTAAAACTTGTTCAAAACCATCTCTAATTTTTAATTCAGCATCAAACTTTACTTGGAGTATAAATTACAGGATGGGCCAAATATTAAAATGCTGTCTCTTAGTTCACAGTTAGTTATTATTAGGTACTAGATAGATCTAGGAATGTGGTGTTTAGTGTCTGAATAAGGCCAGATATTTCTCTAGGAAGGCTTAAAAGTAACCCCTTACTCTCTCTTTGTTTATTGTCAAAGTACACAAGAAACTACTAACACTATTACTTTTCAAAAAAGCAGGGAAAATTCCCAAAACTCACAACAGAAAAGATGACAGAAAGCTAGGAAAACAAACAAAAAACAAAACAAAACAAAAACAAAAACAAAACAAAAACAAAGACAAAGAAAAGTGTGAAGGAGTCATAGGAAGAGAAAACCTAGTGATTTTTTTTTCTTTAGATCAAAAATAAGTTAATAACAGTCACTACTTCTACTTTAACATTTTGTGGTTAGATTAGCGTAACAGATACTTCCATTGCAGAAAACAGCACTATGCCAGATTGACTCCATTGTAGTTTCAGATTTTCTAGGTATTACGCAATATTATTATTTTGACACTGCAAAAGGATGGTTGTAAAAAGTCACAATGCAA
Source organism: Neopsephotus bourkii (assembly GCF_033783945.1). Classification (NCBI taxonomy): domain Eukaryota; kingdom Metazoa; phylum Chordata; class Aves; order Psittaciformes; family Psittacidae; genus Neopsephotus; species Neopsephotus bourkii. The sequence goes on along the minus strand of NW_026901998.1, from coordinate 59,894 downwards.
AGGCACAAAAATGATAGGTAAATTGTGGTTCCTAAATTTGCAGATGCTCCCATATGCAAATTGACTGTTTCTTTCCTGTCAGCAAGTTGTTAATTTTGAAATAACAGACTTATTATTTCATTGCTGTCCGCTTTTACCAGGAATTACCCATTCTCCAGCAATCCCTGATATCTATTCAAGTAACAGAAGTCCTCTTCTCTGTTCCCTATCTGTATAACCTTCAAATTCCCCTCAGAAAACTATTCTGCTCCCTTACATAATCAATATGTAATTCAACAGAATTATAAGGCTAGGAGCAGCACAAGATTTAATTGAATTAAATCTCACAAGGGCAAAACTTCCATTTTCAAACCTTCTTTTGTAGCTGCTGCAGAAATTCCAGTCAGTTACAGTGGAGCACTGCAGATTGCAGGCCTCATTCCAGAGAATTCAGGTTAGCAGTGCTGTTGCAGAAAATATGGGAATCTTGATTGCAGTAGGCATTGACTGCAATACAAATAAGTCTTTTCTATGCTCATGACCAACACTCCTGCAGAAGAAAAACATTAAGTGTTGTTTGTATCCTTGACACAATATGAAGTGAGATTAAGATAAGCTTCTCTGTAAGTATAAGAGAATTAAAACTAAACATCTTTTTCTTTTACAATTGGAGATGCAGTAAGCTGCCCCCACATTAAAGACTGCTATGATTTTAACTTAAGAGGAAAGAAAAAGCATGTGTTCTACAGTTTTATTAGGGTAAGCTTTTCTTCTGTCTTTCTCCAGTGTCTATAAGGTGCCTGTCACCTTGGAATATAATCCTCTCATTTAAACAGATGTAATTTAGGTAAACATGTCTGTCCTAGTTACCAGATGCACTACTGCCCTCTGCCAATTAGTGTAAAAGAGTAGTGTTTATTCACAATATATGGAAAAATCCTAACTCTGTTCAAATAAAAAAACAACTCCATTAGATTAAAAAGTGGTAAAGGTTCTAAAACAAAGGAAATTATTAACATATAAATCAATAAAGAGTAACATAAATAAATGAATAATTATAGCATAACGGAATACACCAGACATGATGTCTTTGTCTCCTTTTTCTGTTTAAAAGAACTGTGGTGACACAACAGAAACCTTGCATGCTTGTGGCTGGGCAGAAGTATGACACAGCATATGCACCCAAGTAAAACCACTACCTCCTTCACAATCAAGACACAGATGCAAGAGGCATAATTGCAGCCACAGGGAACAGGAAGATGAGCTGTGACTCAAACCTCTCCACAGCTGCCAGGCTCTGGTCACAAAGGCTTCCCATGCCTGGGGCTTGTTGGCAGTCAGTCAGAGAGGAACAGACCCAACAGCATACACAGGGTACAGCAGTAACCTAAGCTTACCTGAATCATGCCTAGAGCCATGTCTTTCCTGAATCAATGAACTTCATAGGAGCATATCGCATCCTGCCTGTCCATGGGCACTGTTTGGCTGGTATGTACCATCATCCACCAACCAACATCCTGTCCTAGCCTTGGCTCATCTTCATCACCTGATGGAGTGCTTGGTGCTTAGGGATGGGAGTGCACAAGCTGACCCCAGCTTTCCCTGCTTCCCAGTCCCCATGAGCAATATGCCTTGAGGACTATTACTCACAGTAATTCCATTATTCAGCGGTTAGGCAACAAAAACTAAAGGGTGCAGTATTACCCTGATTGTGAAAAGCTAGCACTTCACTGTGCACAGAAGAAGAAATTGTCATTGAAAATAACGATTAAAAATAATGGCTTTCATGTGGATGGAACATGGGTATTTCTCAGTCCTCCTGAGGTCATAACAAGATCTTAAAAGAATTTCTCTCTTCATTTTGTGCCGGGAACAAATTTAAACAGCTGTGGAAGTGTACATTTCTTTCTCAGACATTATCTAAAGTAGGTACCAAAATGAGTGCAGCCCAGAAACCTCTTTCCTTATAATCTTAAAATTCCATAGCTGAGCATGGCATTTAGATTTCTATTTTTTGCAACGTTTTACAGTGTTGTGCTACAGCTTCTGATAACTTCGTTCTAAGACATGAAGTGTAATTGCTCCCTAATAGGTTTTTAAAAACACAGCTATAGAAATTGGTTTGTTTCATTGTTTTGTTTTCCTTCGTGTATCTTTTTTTTATGAGGAAAGTGCAATGAGAAAGAAAAAACATCTTCCATTTTTTACTACTATCTAGTATTCTATGGCATCCTCAAAATTCTTTTACAGAAAAGACAACTACAGACACAAGGGCTCCAGTCAAAACCCAAAGATGACAATACAGACTTCTGTGACCTGTGGGCTTTAAATTTGCCCCAAGATAAACTTTAGGCAGGCCACCTACAGTAGTGTGTTCCTGACTTGCAACATAACTATTAGAGTTCTGATGGCACAGATGTTGTTATATATAACATTTGCTCAAAGCTGCATCAAATGTGAAATTGCCAGCAGTTCAGAAACAAAGATATAATGAAATTTAAGAGACATATGGCATTTTCAGATTCTGTATGTAATATTGTATTCAGGCAACTGAAGCTGACAAAACTAGCTTCCTGAAATTGATTTGAGTAAAGGCTCTTCTATCTATAAGGGTATTTATACAATTAAAGATTATAACACTAAGTGATGAATATATAATGCTGCAATAACAGAGTTGTCATATTTCCTTTAACTTGATTAATAAAAGAAGCCAATCAAACCAGTCAAAGTGCAGCAAAATAACTGTTATTAGTTTGATTTTCTTTTGTAAATTATTTGCTCTTAGGCTCTGTATTTATTAAGTTTTATACTCATAGAATGATAGAATAGGTAAAGTTAGAAAATACCTTAAGATCATCAAGTTCTAACCCTCTGCCATGTGCAGGGACACTTCACACTAAAACATGTCACCCAAGATTCTGTCCAACCCAACCTGAACACTGTCAAAGATAGAGCATTCACAATTTCCTCAGGCAGCACGTTCCAGTGCCTCAGCATCCTGAGAGCCAGAATCTTCTCTTATGGAATTTGACCCCTGTGTGACTAGGTATTTGTTTTACTCAGTGCATTACTTGGTATTACAAATACCATGGTGATAATAACTAGCCATCTTTATAATGACAGTTAAAAGCTATGGTGTATTTCACATAGGGTCATAGTGAAAATTAGAATATAAAATATACTAGCCAAGCTTTAATTGGAATTGACACTTAATCATGTGTAGAATTGATATGGGAAATTACTAACTTGACAAATGAGAAGACAAGATACTTAATATTTCATGTCTCAGTTTTTGGATGTTTTCGTATTCACCAAGTGTGCTACACCTAAGGAAAAAAGTTCCAATATTTTCAACCCAAAACTAAAGTCAGTTCCAGACATAAAAATTACTTTTCCAAAGTTTAATCTGTGGTTTCTCAAAAACATCAAATGGTTTTTTGAAAAAACAGGAAGGATTTTCTCTCTGATATCAATCCAGATGTACTACAATATTTTTTCTGTGTCCCCATGTCCAGATATCATTTTTATCAGAGGTCTCATTGACAAGCAAAAGTGACAGCCAGTGCTTAGTCACACAGAACGTTAACTGCATCTGTGGAGGAATTAATGAAGGAATCATTAGAAGACTCAGCACATAATATGTACCAAAAAAAATGAAAGTAGTGCATGGTACTATATGTGCACAACTGGTGAAGAATTTACTAGTAGTTAATAGATTTTTAAACCATCAGGGTTTTTTGTACGTTTTTTTTTTTTTAATAATCTTAGAACATTTTGATTAGTGGAAAATCCATTACTTGCGGGACTAGGGAACAACTGGCTTTCTAGCATAGCTGCTGCAGTCATGCTACGCCTATTTGTATACCATAAGAACACCAGCAATATTACAAATCTTTGTAATAATCTTCTCCAAAACTTTCCACTCTGCAGTGTGAAGCATTAAACTAAACACTGCACAATTTACAGATTAGGCTGACTAGCCAGTTTCAATAAACTGGTCATGAGGTGCTATTAATAACCAACATCTGAAAAATTTCTACTTACAACAATGAATCAGTACTTAGTGTCAGAGTTGTTAAATCCTCATGTAAGATTACACACACACAAAAAAAAAAAAAAAAGAAATCAAGGAAGTTAAATCTATTATTTAAAAAAGAAAAAAAATAACTATCATGCTAAGAATTGTCATAAATTTAGAGGAGTTTCAGGTGAAAATTTTGGCAGTTATTCAAGCAAGATGTGGGTAAGAGGCAATCAATACAGTTCCTTACACTGCATGGAAGACTGATAGAATATAAATTCCAATAAGAACAGCTCTGCAATAAAAGCAGTGCCAATATGCTAAGGAATTATAAATCCATTTGGTTACAATGGGATCATTCAGTATATACACACTGTTTGAGAAAAGTGACAATTGTTATCCCTCCATGTCACTACTGCTGAAGGAGAGCAAGGAAGTAATTCTGGTACACACAGTTATGCCTATGCTATCTTCCATTCGGAGGTAATCATGTGCATACCCCAAAGACATTTGTGCGATGCTACACATATACAGCTCCCACTGAAGTCAATGGGTAAAATTCAAAGCTAGCACAGCCTTTTTGTTTAAGTGAAATCATTCCACTGAATGAATGGAAAATCAACAGGTGTATTTGGGAAAAAAATGGGGTCCTACCAGCACACTGACATTATTATTTTCGTTGATGCTTGGGTTCACTTCATTTACAGAGTCATCAAAAGGCCATCATGCAAATGCATCTAAAGCATGATTTCAGTAAAATAAGAAAATAATAAACCCTGTGATTTTACAAAGTTCCACAAGTATTTATAAACATCTAGTGTGTTTGTATTGCTTGTGTTCCTTAAAAGTAAGCAGTTAATGCCATTTCAGATGGTATCCTATCTGGATGTCAGGATATACAAAAAGTATAATTACATTCATGTAGATGTCTGATATTTGAAAGTATGTCTGCATATGTTGTAGCAACTGAAGACCATTGAAAGAGTTTTAAGAGAACCATTCAAACGTGCAAAGATTTGCATTTTCACAAATGGTGTGTTTTGGAGCTAGTAGAGGTTGGCAGGCCTTTTGACACTCAGACATACTCTGAAAGGAAGAGTTAGCACTAGCTGGTATTGTAGAAATATCCCTAATGTCTCCGACATAAATGTAATTTAACTACATTCACTAGTTGTCTCCTGTGCAAAAAGACTGATCATAATTTTCTGTTTAGCTCTTCAAGAACCATTTAATGATGAAATAGAGGAGCAGCCTAAACAGGAAAACATTACTTATGATTTTGAACAAATTGCTCTGTTTTATTTAGTCAGCTATACCCAAGCTTCTTGTAAGATTGAGTTGCAAGGTGTCTGAAATCTGTTCAGATTTCTTGACCTTCTGACAGCTGCTGCTATTTGAAGGCAGACAAGATTTTAAATAAAGTAGCGATTGCATAACCATGATAAGGTTATGGTTGAGATTTGCCCCAACTTTTATTTTACCCCAGGACTGATTCATATATCTCTTTTAAAAAATAAGTAATGCTCTGCTTTAACCAGTAGTAACAGGCTTTGTAAGTAGTGCTTTATAGGCTGCCATATCAGTAAATCTTAGCTGAGAGAGTATATATTTTTAACTGTCATGTAAAAAGATGCATTTTAGTACTCAAAACATTGATTCTTAGAGTTTCTTCCTGGCAGCCACCAGACTTTGTAATTTCTGTGAACCCTTGCACTGAAAATGGTGTAGAGAGCAATTGCCAAAATACTTGGTCAAACATCTGCCAATTAAAGTGTAAATAAACAGTTTGATGTGTGACCAAAATATAGAGGTCCTAAGCAAAATTAATTTAGACATGCTAGTTTGATGTATAATATTCTGTACATTTGCAAAATAAAAATGATCCTAAACCAACAGACCTATTAGTTGGATCCATACAGGCAGGAAGTTTAGATATTATAAATGGACCTATGTGCCCTAGATACTGGACATACAACAGCAGCTTTAGGGGAGAGAAAAAATACTGGTGGGTTTGCTTGCCAAAGAATATTTTGTTTATGGCTTTTCCAGACAGTATTGAAAAACCGTACTCACAGCAACATAGACCTCAAGTTCAAAAATACTTTTAGAATAACTTCCTAACAGTTAAAATTTTCTAATTCCTGAATTTAAAATCTGGTTAAGTTTATACAGTAGCATCTGTATTGCATTATGTTACATTATATTATATTATGTTTATATTATATTATATTTCTCTAAGATCTCTATTTCATATATTATATGACATGATATGATATACAGCATTCATATATGAAATAGAGATCTCAGAGAAAACTCATTTTTACCAATTATCTTCAATTGTCTCAAAGATATGGATTTATATGGTTTAATAAAATGCCTTGAATGTGAATCTCTAGAAAGAGGCATATAGTTCAAGGTTAATTGAGAATTTACAGTCCATTTACAGAATAAAATAACCAATAATTTGTAATCATTGAAATCTTATCTGAAATTTTTACACATAACTTTAAAATTCCTGGTATTTTAAACAGTTTATCCTAGTGAATAATGCATGACAAAACTATTTCTAATTTGAGAGCTGAGGTATCTCTCATGTAGAAGTTAATACGTTAATGTCTGTATAAAACTTAGCCCATGAGATTAAAATGCTACATCTTCCACTATATGTTTCTTAAAATAGAAAACATTTTATGTGCTTTCCTCAAAGAGCCTTACATGACACTCATGTGCAGCTGGTGAGACATAAGCATGCCCCTACAGAATCAGCAGATACAAGATCACCTAAGAAGCAGTTGCTTTGCCTGAGCAGCCTTAAGAGAGGTGTGTTGCAACCCTTATATTACAGTGACGATACAGAACAGCAAGATGAATAGTTATACTAGTCAGATTAATGTTTTTGGGGAATAAAAGGTCATATGATCTGATTAGGATAAAATTTAATCAGAATTTAATGATAATGTATATATTTTTGAAGCCAGGACACAATATAGGGCCTCTCTGAAAGGCTTACGTTTCTCCTTTGCAAACTCCTACATCAGAAAAAACTGCAAACTCTGAAGTGAATCCCCCTTGATTGAACCTTTCTTTCATTTAGTATTAATATGTTATTATAGTTCACAATGCTTATTTCCATTCTTTGCAACCATATTTCTTAAAAGGTACTATCAGATAAAACAACACTGTTGAGTGGTATCAGTTTTAACTTAAAACAGTACCTCTTGTACAAAGCCATAACTAAGACAACTCATGACACATTCAAACAGCTGTGTAGTCTATCATGTTATTGAAACAAGTCTTGCGAGCAATTGAGAAGGTCAAGGAAGTGCAGCCTTTGGATTTAACTCCTCTGTTTTCAACCTCTTCAATACAAAAGGCAGTCTCAGTTCTTCATTCAAAACAGCTAGGAAATAAAAAAATCAGTCAGCCACTGAGGCGAGCAACTCCAGAGCTGGCCCAGTTGGGAAACGTCAGGGAAGCACAGAGACAAGCCAGGTGGGAGCAGATCTCATGAGAGACAACCAGGAGCAGGCAGACGGCTTGTGGTGAGTCAGTTTGTGTGACAGTTTGCTCAGCATGGTCATCACCCTACTAGCTCAAAAGGTCAGTTCCATTGGTCATTACCCTCTGAGAGGAGCTCATCTATGGTATCTACACAGCAGGAAGCTACAGCTTCTGTACTCACCAGAATGGATGTGGCAACCCAGACAGAGATCACAAGAAAATATGTAGCCATTCAGGTCTCAGACTGCAGGATGTGCCAGAGACTTTCACTAGCAACTGATGGTAGTAGCAAGGACAACTATGTGTGGTGTGACCAAGCAGATGATCTGCTCAGCCTCACAGCAATGTTACAAGGTGGACTAGAACTTTCTTAGACCAGGGAGTCTGAGAAAGAGATACACTGCTCTGCCTTGCTTGAAATAAGAACAGGAATGACCAGCAGAGAAAAAAAAACAAGATCAGGGGGATCCTGTATCTTCTTCCCACCAGGCATTAGATTAAAGAAAAGGAGCCAATGGAGGCAAGTCTACACGTGGGGTGGCAGGCATGCCACCTTGACTTCCCAGATGTGTCTGTGCAACAGGTATGAAGCTCTGGATGTGGAAGGTCACTCAACTGGTATGTGCTATGGTCCATCTACACCAGAGGTGTCTCCAAGGTCCCTGTGTCATGACCACCTCCTCAGGGAAGAAAAGGTGGGTTATAGTTGCAGGTGACTCCTTTCTGAGGGGAACAGAGGGTCTAATATGACTCCTAGGGAAGTCTGCTGACTCCTTTGGATCCAGATTAAGAACATCACTACGAAATTTTCTAGCCTGGTACAGCCCTAGGACTACCACCCATTACTGCTTTTCCATGTAGCTGGTGATTAAGCTACAACATAGAGTGCAAGGGCAGACAAAAGAGACTACAGGGCCTTGCGATGGTTGGTAAGGGTATCTGGAGCACATGTAGTTTTTCCCTCTACCCTTCCAGTTGCAGGCAACAATACTGAAAGAAACAGATTAACTCAGTGTATTAATACATGGCTCTGTGGATGGTGTCACCAGAATTTTGTGACTTTTGCTAATGGGATGGCCTACAAGGCACCAGACCTCCTGATGCTGCATGAGATTCATCTTTTCATCTTTCTCAAAGTGGGAAGGGGGTCTTTACTCATGAGGTAGCATGGCTGATTGACAGAGCTTTAAACTAGACTTGAAGGTGGACAGGATAACACCGGGCTCACCTATGACAAGCCATGGGACACCATGCCAATGTGAGAGGGATGGGGTGATAGCCAGGACCCTCAGCCTGATTCTACTGTGACTAGAGCACACGTGAAAAACCTTGCAGAGAGGAGCCTTCTTACTTCAGCTACAGGAGACCAGCTCACAGGCTCTCATCCTCCCGGGGACTTCAGTCACCTTGACATCTACTGGAAAATTAGTGGTGAGCTTCAAGCAATCCAGGAGACTCCTGTACTGCATCAAGGGCCTCTAGTGATAGAACAAGGAGTAATGGTTTTAAAATAAAAGATAGTAGATTAAGGCCAGATATAAGGGAGAAAGTTTTTACAGTGAATGTGGTGAAACACTGAACAGGTTTCTCAGAATGGTGGTGGATGCCCCATCACTAGAAAAATTCAAGGTCAGATTGGACAGGGCTCCAAGCAACTTGATCCAGCTGAAGATGCTCTGCTTATTGCAGGATTGTTAGGTTAGATGACATTTAAGGGACCCTTCCAACACAAAAAGTTCTATGATTCTATGAAAATTCTCTGCACATTCACATCCTTTAGAGTCTGAGTCAAAGTGGTTATACTCCTTCAGTATCAAGACATATTCAGATTTGAAATATTTAAGATAATAATTTCATCCAAGACAGTCTGAATAGGTCCTTTATTGTCATCTGAAGGTATTCAAACGTGAACTTATTTTCACACTTCAGCATATTAAACCTTTCAGGTTTTTGTAAAATCATACCAATGCTCCTACATCTGCTCAGAGAATTATTTTAATGAGACAAATGTTCTTTCAGTAGGGTGAACAGGCATAGAATAATGCCACTACTACCAGTAATGGTACTATTAAAAAAATGACTCAACCTTAAGAATATAAGACCCAGAAATTTCTGGACAAATTTCAGCTTAAAAAAAAAGCTAAATTTTGAAGCGTGACCTTCTTTTTTATATATAATTATTTTATTATTATTTTTTTAACCAGAATAAAGGTTTCTGAATGGGAATTTGAAAACTCTAATCTTTATGTCAGTTCTTAGTGCAGAGCATCTTCATCATGGTTCTCTTCAATCCCAGAATGCAGATGTATACATCAAAACACTGAAATTAATATTTGCATATATAATATGTATCTTGTGATTTGTCAGAGTTCTCATTACTCACAATCTTACGTTTCAAATCTACCCAATCTATTTAGGCAGTGACTTCCAGGTAGTGATAAGGAAGATCTAGCAACAGCTGATAAAATCTTCAGAAAAATTTAATGATAACTGAAATTTTATGTTTCTTGCTTTCTTGCTGTTTCAGAAATTCCTCTCTCTGTTAATAAAAAACACTGTCATATTCCTCATTTTCAACCTTCCTTTTTCTATTTCCATCATAATTCATTAGACTCTTCTAAAAATTTGTGTTTACTATCTCTTAAAAAAAATAAAAATAAAAAAGAAAGCCAGTGTGAAATTTTTGGGTACAGCAAAACAAAATGGTGTTTTACCTGAGATCTATGAAGCTTCTACAATTTCCTTGTCCTCCACCATGTTTCTTTCCAGTTGGTTTTTAAAGACATTAACACTTTGGATGCTTGCTAATTCTAGATGTTTTGCATCACTTTCTCTTCCTCACAACTCTTTCTGTGAAAATAGTCTTGCTAAAGTTTAAACTCAGAAATAGAACAGGACAGATGGACAAATATAGTGAGCGCCATACTGAAACAGCTGAAAATCCTGAGTAGGTTAGAAAATTAGGTGGCTATTAGAGACAGAAAATCCCCTTTCCTACAGAGAATTTTACTGAAATTGTAGCATAAAAAGTTGGGTGGATTTTGCTCATTTTGTAGATCAGCAACTTGAAAGACAGGCTGCTCAGTGCTTGCTTTTTTTCTTTTTTTGTCTTCTTTTTTTTTTTTATTACACCTAAAATAATGAAGCTAGTGAGCACAAAGGTGGAAGAGAGCAGAGTTCAGAATGACTCAAAAAAGCAGCAACTTGGGCTGATAAGGGCTTTACTGAAACTAATGTAAAACAATGATATTGTTGACAGATAATTCAGAAAAATGTACACTGAGATCTGCATTGTGGCTGGGTGAAATAGTTGAATAAAACCTGAAAAGTCCAGGCCAGTGATATTTTATTTTATTTATTTTTAGTAGTAAAAGGTATAATTTGAAAAGTTTAATAGGAGTACTGACCATAATATTAAGGATATTATTAGATAAATATCAAGGTTAGCTTCACAACTTGTATGGGATGGAATTATGAAAATGTTCCCTTCAAATTTGTTCTCCTGCTGGAGGATATCCCATTATTTCATACTTCTCCTTCAGCTACACAATTCTGCATGCGAAAATAATTCATCAATCACATCTCAGTCATTATGTTGAACACTCTCTATTCTTGCAGATTAAGAGGTCACAAGGAGAGATAACAAGATGGAGAAAACTTGCAAACCCTAATGGCTACATTTCCTTCTGCGAAAACAAGACGTATGCACACATTTCTGACCACCACGGCAGAGTAACTAATAGTTTGAAAATTTGGTTGTAAAATCCAGAAGAAAGCTTAATAAATTTGGTGAATGCTGCTAATCAGTTTTCTTCTTTGAAGAGAAATACTGTCGATTTTTTATGGTTCTCTAGACAGAACTACCAAGCAAACTGTACCATTGAGAAACAAATTACAGCTCTATAAGCCTCTGTGTGGTCACTGGTAGACACTATTTCAGCATAGCTATTTCTAACTATAAAATCTTCAGGAATTCTTTCTGGAGAATCAAAGCATGCTAGACACATTAACCTTACTTAAAAAAAAAAATTAAAAAAATAAAAATTATTTGTTATAGAAGAGTTTGGATTATTTAATTTCAACCCACTTGTCATGAGTTCCACTACATCAGGTTGCTCAAATTCCACTACTTCCACTACACCAGACTGCTCAAAGACCCATCCAATTAACTCCTTATTGGGCCTGTCACCAATAACCCCCTTATTGTCCATGTACCTTAACACAGTTTCTAGGAAGATCTGCTTCATGATCTTGCTGGACACCAAGGTGAGACTGACCGGCCTGTAGTTCCCTGTGTCTTCCCTTTTTCCCTTTTTAAACATGAGTATTATATTTTCCCATATCCAGTCAGAAGGAACTTCACCAGACTATCATGACTTTTTAAAAATGATGGATAAAGGCTTGGCAAATTAGTCCACCATTTCCCTCAGGACCTGTGGATGCATATCACCAGATCCCATTGAACTTGTGCGCTTTCATGTTCCTTAGATGTTCTCAAACCTGATCTATATCAAACAGTTCTTCATTCTCCATCTTTATCTTCTGTGACTTGGGCAGCATGGCTCAAGCTCTTACTGATGAAAAGCGAGGCAAAATTGTCATTGAGTGGCACAGCCTTCTTTATATCTCAGGTGACAAGGTCTCTCATTTCCTTCCAGAGGGAGTCCACATTTTCTCTAGTTTTGCTTTTAGCACTGACATACATATAGAAATGTTTCTTGTTGCCCCAATGTCACTACTTAGATTTAATTCTATCAGGGCTCTAGGTTTCCTAACCCAATCCCAAGCTGCTCAATTTCTCTGTATTCATCATAGGCTACCTGCCCTTAATTCCACCCTACGTAGGCTTCCTTGTGTTGGAGTTTGTCCAGTAACTACTTGTTCATTCATGCAGGCTTCCTAATTTTTTTCTCTACTTCCCAACTTTCTTCCCTCCAGTGTTTTATCCCATGGTACTCTACCAAGGAGATCCATCAAGAGGCCAAAGTCTTCTGTTTTCAAGTCCAAGGTAGTGATCTTACTGTGCAACTTCCTTGTCACCCTAAGGATCACCCTAATTCACTATTTCATTGGCACTGCAGCTGAGGCTGCCCTTGACCTTCAAATTCTTCATCCCCTCTTTGACAGTAGCTCTATCACTTGTAGAAAGAAGTTATTGTCAAAGCATTCCAGGAACATCCTGTATTGCTTATGCCCTGCTATGTTGCCCCTCCAATAGATATTGGGATGTTTGAAGCCTCTCATGAGAACGAGGGCTTGTGAATATATGGCTGCTTCTGTCTGTCTACAGACACCCCCATAAGCTCTGTCTTCCTGGTCAGACAGCCTGTAGCAGATCCTTACTATAATGTCACCTGACACTGTCCTCCTTTTAATCCTGACCCATAAACTCTTGGTCAGCTCCTCATCCATGCCCAGTTAGAGCTCCATTCAGTCCACCTGGTCACTGACATAGAGGGTGACACCCCCTCATTGTCTTCTCAGCCTGTGCTTCCTGTAAAACCTGTATCATTCTGTTCCAACACTCCATCTCTCAGCCATCCCTCCACATCTCCAAGTTGCCGATAAGGTCATAGCCCTGCAGGTTTTCACAGGCTTCTGACTCCTCTTGTTCATTTTCCATGCCATATGTGTCTGCATACAGGCATTTAAGTTGGGCCCCTAAGCCAACTTACTGGCTGGAGTGTCAGCAATTCATTTATGATGTTCTTCAGGTGCTCTCCTGCTGGCCTGTGATCCCTCTTCAGGCTCTGAAATCATCTTGCTGGCACCATCATCAGACTGGTAGGACTGGGATGGATTGATATTCCCTTCTCCTGGCAACTTTAGTTTAAAGACCTCTCCACCAGCTTGACAAGCCTCTGACAGAAGTTGCTCTTCCCCTTCTCTGACAGATGGACCCCATCAGCTTCCGTCAGACTAAGTTTACCAAAGCCAGACCCTCTGGTCTATGTAGCCAAACCTCTGCCTCTGGCACCAGTCCTGTAACCATTCATGGATTCACCAGATTTGACTGACCCTTTCAAACTCCTTCTCTTTGACCTGAAGCACTGATGAAATAGCTGTTTTTTTTTTTTAAATCCAGATTCCCTTATTACCACTCTCAGGACTCTGTATTCATAGTATTATAGTATTACTCTTTGTGCAAGAAAAAGACGTATATGCATGCAAACCTGGACATTTTTGTGGATCCACAGGTGAAGGCACACAACATTAAACATAAGATTTACAGGAATGGATGAAAATACACCTCTTAAAAAGATGATAAATATATCAAACACTGATGAGGCGCAGATTATTTGCTAAGGCTTAGTAAGTGAGCAGAACCCTAAAAGTCTTTTTCAAAAGAGTCTTTTCAAATCTTTCCAGGAAACATTTCAAATTCTTGTATTTTGATAATTTGTTTTTCTCTTTGAAAATAATGAGAAGGGAAAAAAGGAATGTTCATGTGAATAAGGGGGAAATGCAATTGCTTAGAGCTATTGTTCAATCTTGCTTCACACAGCCCTATTAATACATTGTAGTTTTGATCTGATGAATTCCTACCACTGTTGTGAAAACATTATTTAAATATGAACAAAAGTATACCATCTTCAGGGCAATTTTGCTAGGTAGATGGATTGTCATCGGGTTTTGAAAGCAAGCTTATTGCGTAATTTTTCTCTTTCAACCAAAGAGAACATCTGAATCTAGTTCATCGGAGATAAAAGCCTTTAAGAAAATTGTCAGAGATACTAATCCCACTCACTAATTCCTATATTTTAAGATGTTTTGGTATAACAGTAGGTTATCTTTCCCTATGAAAAGCTATGATTACATAATATATACACCAATTAGTCATTACGACACCATCAGTAGTGGGTTCATTGTGCAGGACAGGAAACTCTCCACTCCTTCTTATTGTTGCCTTTCATCTTGCAATTTCAGAAATACTTAGTTTATGTTTCCATATTATTTATTGTCTATTCAGACAATAAATTCAGGTTGAGGTTTCTTCAAATATAAGTTTTGGTATTTAGCAAGCATAAATATTTCAGAAGTTTTTTCAATTTAAAATCCTTAAACAAAATAAACCAGGCAAACAAAGGTTATAATGACCTGGCAGAGATTAATTCTTTCTTAAAATCTTCCAAGGAATTTCCATCTAAGTCACAAACCACAAATTATATTTATTTATTCTAACCACTGCCACATGCCCAAGCTCTCTTCTGTTAATAGCACCATCAAATATTGAAATTATAAGACAAAGACAGAATTGTTTTTTTCCTGTCAAAGGTGTTTCTGCTATTGCATTGTGGCCTGAAAGTTCTAAAGATGCTGAGAAAGTAGAGTACTTCTCTTGCAATATTGTCCGTGAACACTCGCCTTCAGAGTGAACGTATGCTTACCATCAGGTTATGCCTTTACACTCAACAATGTTTTTAAAATTAAATAATAAGAAAGAGCGGTAGGCCCCATGTAGAAAATAAGATTTCAATATTTGTTAATCTAATTATAGTATTATTTCAATTAGATAAATATTGAAATTCAATAAAAATATTTCAATCATTTTAATCTAAGTAGACAGTAAGAATTTATTGATGGCCATGCTATTTCCATGTATGTTTAACTAATTCAGGGATTAATCCTGAAGTTCTTTGTATTTATTTCAGGAAATCTGTTCCTCTTTCTTTGTCTTACAGCCTTTTCAATGCTTTTAGGTACTCCTTAGTATATCTTATGGAATCAGTTTCAAACTTCTATGCAATATACGTAATTAAGTTAAAGAATTATGATGAAAGATAGCTTTTTTTGCTTTCTAGACATTATTTTGGATATAGAATGAATCAGTGCTCGTGTTAATATTTGGATGTGAAGGCACTTTACAGTAGACACTGATTATCTACTTTTTAATCTCGTCTTTATTTGTTTCCTTTGAAAGAAAATTAAAATTGCCTGCAGCTTACCAAATACCTTTTCTTGCACTCATTGCATGAAACATCCTCACTTCTTGACGTCAACTTGGCAAAAATGTCAGGTCTGTAGCTTGATGAAGAAACCAAATGAAATGAGCAAGGTTGTTCTATGAGTATTTAATCCTTATTTATATTTAAGTCTGCTAACATTCCTCCTGCATTTTCCTTGGTGATTAAAACCACTCTCTCCTTGTGTATCCCTATAGTTTCACATTAAGATGAAGCAGTAATTGCAACCTAAGCTTTAATGTCTCCTCTCTTGAAACTAGCATTCCTGAAAAGATACTCAAATTATTAAGTTTTTGAAGACTAAATTGTATCATTTCCCTGTTTCTAACCCACCATCTGATTTGGAATTTTTCTGAAGAAAATACGTAATTTGTTAGCTCCTTGCCTTCTGTAGCTCAGAGCCACACAGATCTCCTGCATACATTAAGAGTACAGAACTCTGTTGGGTAGCTTTTTTATTATTTCTTTTTTTTAAGTGAACAAATCATGTTTTGTTTTGTATCAAAATAAAAAAAGACAAAAAGACAAAAATGGGAGGGGGAGAGGAGGGGGAGGGGGAGAGGAAGAAGAGGGGGAGGAGGAGAGGAAGAAGAGGGGGAAGAGGAGGAGGAGAGGAGGGGAGGGGAAGAGAGGGGAGGGGAGGGGAGAGACTTTCTTTTATTAGCACTGCAGCCAACTGATTTTCTTAGAAAGCTTTCAGTAATAGTCTGATAGTTAAGAATCTGAGTTTTGGAGCTTAACTACCTTCTGCTGGAAAACTGAAACCAATTTTCTTTTCATCTAAAGATGAAAAATGGGGACTGAAATTTAGTGGGGAATGAAATTTTGATACTGAAAGTACACATTTTGTCAAGTAAGTACTTTAAGGCTTCTTTAAACTTAATTGAATTACTTATGTTAAAGAGATTTAAAATAGATTTATTGATTTAAACAAGTTTAAAAATCATATTGCTTTTAATGCTGTAAACTCATGTAGACTATTCTGGAAATTGGGGCACTTCAAAATTTTAAATCTCCTATCTGAAACTGTGACCCTAAAACCAATGTACCATAAACATAAATTATTCCCAGGAAAGTATTATAAACCCAGTCAGAAAACATTCTTCTAAATCAACACTGGATATAGAGCACTGGATACATTGCAATGAATTGGAATGTGAGAAATATTTTCTTTATGAGGGAAGAGTGGTGTTTTTTTTCTCTTTCTTATGCTGGTAATACCTCTGGAAAAAAAAAAAAAAAAAGCTACTTCAGTGTCATAGTTTGTTTTATTCTGCCTATTTTATCTTGTAAAAACTCAAATTGTTCTGATGCTTCCTTACCAATTGTAACTTTCCATTCACCCCATCTTTTTTTATGTCAAGTTTAATAACTTCATGTTGCAGTAGGCACAGCCCCACTACATGCTGACACCCTATAATGGTGTAGAGACCTTCAGCAGAATAGACTTCTAGAGCATCACTTCAAAGCCTGAAGAGACTGTAGTCCAGTCCTGAGGGAGAGCTGACTCCTTATAGTCTTCCATCTGCTCCTGGATTTAACAGGCAGGCAACATTTTGATCAGGATGACCAGATAGTTTTGACACCTTCCCTGACAGGAAAACTGTCCTGGACTGGATTTTGGTGGCTGCCTCTGTTAACAGATTGGGTCAAGAAGATCCGGACTGAAGCTGACAGAAGTATCAAATCAATGGCAGAAGTAAAGTCATAGTAGATAAAGGTATATTACTGGGTGCTTAATAAATCTGAATCCTTGAATTCATCATATTTAGAAACAGAGAAATCAAGTGAAAGAGGAGGGCATGTGAGGTATATAAATCAAGAAGATTGTAGCTATTAAAGGCAGTAGATTAACCTCAAGTTTCAAATAACTGACAAATTGATAAATATATTGTAAATGAAAGGAAGATTGTGCAAGACAAGAGGACATGTAATGAAAGATTTTACAGGCTCATCAGAAATATAAATTGGAGAAGACTTAAGCCCATTAAGGAAGGAAAAGGCCTTTTTAACAAAGAATTTGGTCACTCTTTAGAGAGAGTGGATTATTTGTTTCAGTTTGCGCCAAAGAGACAGAAAGAGATAGCAATTATAAAGTCAAAAGTTTCATACCTTGGAGCATGAAAGACAGTGGCAACAGGTAATATGGTTTTAAGTTACTGCTTTTATTACTAAAATTCTTATTAATTAAGAAAGATCTTGCAAGTGTGGTGTTTCTACAGTAATTTTCTGTTAGGACTACAGTGAAAGTGAAAGAGTTCTGTATTCTGTCTATATTTTGTTTATCCTGCTGGGGAGAGCTGAAGGAATTATTTCCAAAGGAATATACGGCAGCTACATAGTCTGGACTCTCTCTTATACACTTACTTTGGTTCCAGCATCAGGGAAGCTGCAATAGATAAACACATCCAGTATTGAAAACATGTTGCTGTAACTATACTTCTATTAGTCCTCCAGGTAGTTACACTAAAAATTTGTTTATGTATGCTGCATCACACTTTGTCTGGCATTATAGTTCTAACTATGGAAAAAATCTGACACGAGTATAATAAATTTGACTTTGGCAGATTTGAGGTCAGACTCCAAAGAACCTTTGGATATTATTTACCTTGTAAATGAAAAAGATATCTTTAAAGTAAAAGAATTTTCTGAGTGTCTGTGGTTATAGTCAGCATTGATATATGCTACACATGAATGACTAGCATGAGTAGCTTACATTCATGTATATGCTTTCACAAATTTTATAAACTTATCATCCTTATAGTTGTGATAATAAGCCGAATTTGTGAACTATTACTGCATTGCAAAAAGGGTCTAGTAGTAGCTCACAATTCATCTTTTTTAGAATTCAGACTGGAGTAGAAGTCAGTGAATGCCTGAAATGAAACTCAAAGGCTGGCCCTGTATAATGATCTTTTTAAAAGCTACATTGTGACTATAAGAATTTTCTTTAAGATTTTGGCTAAAGCAAAAAAGTGCTAACATATACAGAAGTGCTACTTCCAGTTGAAGTAAATGCTGGTATGAGAGAAAAAAACTAAGAAAATTTCACAGTAGGAATTTAAATCTGAAGGTTAGATTAAACTCCAATGACAGGCTGAATTCAGTGGACTTTATCCTTTAGGCTGAGCTGTTTTTTTTTTTTTTTTTTTTTTTAATTTAATTGTTAAAAAACTCTTTTCTTTGCTTCAAGAAGATTTAGTATCAATAGTAAGCCAGTGTGTTCTAGTGGAGAATCTAGCGCAGAAATGACAAAAAGTGAACAAATAAAGTCACAAAAATATAAGAGCTTGATTGAATCACAGTCAGAGCATGATTCAAAAACTGATATGAAAAAAATTGCTAATGTAGAGCTATATTTTTTTAATAAGGTGTATAAAAAATAAGGTTTTGGGGCAGAATTAAAAATTCTCAAACCTGATGAATAGCCAATAGCTTCCTGCCAGAGATGTCCTAACACATTGTTTTAATTAGAGGCTGCTTTTATATGGTCAGAAGTCCAGAATTCAGGCATAGTAAACTACTAAAACCTTATATGACCACTGTTGGGTCTTTTCGTTACAAAAGATTGTTGTATCAAAGAATTATTAAAGTTTTGCTAGTTTAAGCTGAATTCACAATAGGAGTATTGTAATGTATGTAATATATGCCAGTGCAGGTGTAAAAGGAAAGTGCTTTTAGTATGGATGTTGCCTTAACTGGGCTGTATCATATCCTTAAGTGTGCAAGTTAAAAATAGCATATGATGTTTCTATAATACAGCAGGTATCAAGCAATGGGTGAACAAAGGTTTGCATTTACCTTGAGTTTCTGCTAGCAACCTGAAACACTCAAACTATACTTTGTGGCTAATCATAACTGTACTAGAAGTTAAAGAAATGCATTTTTTTGTGCAGAGCCTTATCATTAACAGCCATTTTTTGTTTATGTTCCATTAAATACTATGGACTGTCGAATATACATTATGTAGATCTAAAGTAAGTAATGTCTCAACACTCTACCCGTGAAATAATACAGTTTTTGCCAAACTATATATGGTTTCTCTGTGTAGTTCACCTTGCAGTTACTAACTAGACTGTAAAACAACCCTTTCATTAATGCTGGCCAGGAGACAGGCTTACCTCATTAATTCAGATTTGTTAACCTGTTTGTCATAACACTTCAGCACTCAAATTGGACCCCAGCCATCATGCTGTTCCTCACAGTCACATTCCCAAGGTACAGATATTCCGTGTTTTTATACTTCACACTTGGTGTAGGAAAGCAGTGTCATCACTTCGGTATGTTACAATCTGTTATGGAATACAATGTGATAATGAGGAACAGTAAATAAGAAAATTATTAACTCCTTGTTAATCATTTGATAGAGCCAGATTGATCCAGTTTATGTTTTCTCCCCAGAGACAGTGAGATTTCATAAAAGTACACAGCCAATCCTGCTCTGGGAATCTGAAACTAAAACAATAACAAGTAACCTTAACTTGAATTAACCCCAGAGAAAAAAAATGCGTAATATTGGTCAACATCTCACTTGCTCTGTTATGCCTTTGCAATACCGTGTCTAAACTTTTTTGAAGAAGAAGAAACTGCAGAGAAGCTCTACCTTTTAAGAGAGTGCTGTTTTATTACTTGAAACATGTCTGGGCATCACATTTAACAGACTATAAAATCATACTTTCTATGTTCTCCCTGTGCAGAACTGTTCTCACATTTTTCACACAGTAGAGAGCAGTAGGCATTGTTCCTACCATCCTTCTATACATTTTTTTATTTATTCATAGTTACATACCTACAAGTATATTGATTGCCAATGATTCTCCTGTTAGCTAATTTATTATTTATTTACAAACAAGGATAAATTTGTGGCAGGATTTGCATCAGGATGGTGGTTTCTGGAATTACTTGGGTATCTTCTTTTTCCTCACTGCAAACCAGA
This sequence comes from Neopsephotus bourkii, assembly GCF_033783945.1. NCBI lineage: Eukaryota > Metazoa > Chordata > Aves > Psittaciformes > Psittacidae > Neopsephotus > Neopsephotus bourkii. The sequence continues at coordinate 39,493 of NW_026901998.1, read as the reverse complement.
TTTCCCACAATAGCAACTTGTGACACTTTTGCTAACAAAATGTCTTAAAGGTGAAGGTGATTGATTACACTGTGAAGTCACAGACTATGCTGGCCTTAAAAAACTTAGCTTGGAGTTTCCAGTTTCAGGAGGTGAAACTGTGTGCCTGAGGGTGACAACAAGTGTTGTTTTGCAAGGCTTAAATTGCATCAGGTGAAACTGCATTCATTTTTAATGACCAAATTGAAGCTAGCTTTGAAAGCACATATTATTCACAGGTTGCCATTTTCTGAATTATTACATATGTGATTATTTCAAACATTTTCTTAGTTATAGGGGCTTAATTACCGTTGATTACCATGTGAAAATAATAGCATTAATTATGAGTCACACACATAGTAAAGGATTACATAGCATTGTAAAATGTTGCAGATAATTGCATGTGAATTTGCATAGGTATTTACCCAGTTGTTGAGTGAGGCAAGTTTGTTCTATGTTCTTTGATAGTGTGAGCTGAAACAACTGGCTACAGCCTTTGAGAGATTTATTTGTGCATCTGTCCTGGGTTCAGCAGTAGCAGTCATTTCTTCTCCTTCCTGGTAGCTGGTGCATCACTGTGTTTTGCCTTTCGGCCTGGGAACAGAGCTGATAGCACCAATGTTTTTAGTTGCTGCTCAGGTGTTTTGGTCTGTCCAAGGACTTTCTGGGCCTCATGCTCTGCCAGGGAGGAAGGGAGGCCAAGGAGGAAGCAGAGACAGGACACCTGACCCAAGCTGACCAAAGAAGTATTCCATAACACAGCACGTCATGCCCAGGATGTAACTGAGAGTTACCTGGAAAGGGCTGGGAGACTGTGGGGTTGGACAAGTTATCGGTCAGTGCTTGGTTGGTCTGGGGGTGGGGTGCGTTATCGGTCAGCTGGTGCTGAGGTGTTGTATTCTGTTCCCTTGTTATTTCCTTTATCATTATTATTATTGGTGGTAGCAGCAGTGGTTTGTGTTATACCTTAGTTACTAAACCATTCTTATCTCAACCCGTGGGAGTTGCATTCTTTTCGATTCTCCTCTCAGTCCCTCTGGGAGTAGGGGGAGGGCAAGAAGGGGGGGAGTGCGCGAACGAGCTGCCTGACTGGTTTTAAACCACGACAGCATCCAAAAATAAAAAAAAAAAGTGAAATTTTCATACATATTCCTTCAGCTGACCAAAAAACACAACTCGCTAACATCTGAAGAGAGTATGAATCAGAAATCAAATGCTTATTCTCATGTTTAGACATGTGGGTCAAATCAGTGTGTTAATAAGATATGTAACCATGGCAGAAAGATAAGTTAGTGAGGATTTTAAGGGCTGACTGCTGTCTAAGATCCCCTACTAGTATTCAAAACACCAGATTAGGAAAGTTGCCTAGACCTTTTATGGACCTACGGTCCATGAATTGGTTTGATTTTTGAATCGGAACCTGCCACTTTTAAACCTACCAGTCTTGTCTGCCTGCAACAACTTCCAAAGGTTCATATAGAAATTTCTTACTAGATTTTTCAAGTTCTCTAAATATCCATCTTGATAGGCCAGGAGAGAATTTTTTCTGTTGTAAACTTTACGCACTTTTCCCACCTACTTTCTATACAGTGTAGGATTAAGGTTGATAGACCACCTGACCACTTTTCATGCACAACTTTTTTTCTCTACCAGTCTTCTGATGGTACTCCTTTCTTCTGTCATTTCCTCTTTTTCAGGTATCATCTGATTTAGCAGATGCTGCCTTTGTGCTACAATTCTGCAAGTAAAAGTAGTTCTTTACCCATCTGGAAATCTTCTGTGTCGCAGTTTATTTGGGATGGAAGGAAAATTCGTTTTCAGTTTATGTTTTATCAGATTAACCTGGCAAATCTCCTGCATATTAGATAGTTTTATCATTTTGATTTATATCAATGAACCCCCATTTTTGCTCTTATGTCTGTTTTGGTTCATGACAGTCAGTGTGAAAATACACCCTCAAGTATGCTTCCTCACCTAAATCATTCTAACTGCTATATAATTCTAGAGACTAAGGGCAAGGTAGGCGACATTATTATTTACACTAAATATATTCTGTGCTATGTGTAAAGGGTTCCTTCATACCTGCAGTATATAGGTAGATATTGGCCAGATGAAAAATAAAGGCCCTGAATTTTAGGAGAGCAAACTTTTAGTAAGGAATTAGTAGATGAGTCCCCCTGAGAAAATACCCTCAGGGATAAAGGAGCTAAGCACATCTTCAGCTCCTTAAGGGCATTTTTCTTTGAGCACAAGTGTTTAAGAACTGTTGATTCCCACATGTAAGAAATCAGAAAAGAAAGGCAGAGGGCCAGCATGGTTGACTGAAGAGTTTTTAAAGTATAAGAAGGAAAAACAGAGGCAGTGGAACCAAGAACATGTGCTCAGGTAAGAATATAGGGTTGCTGCCCAAATGGGTAGGGATGGGGTCAGGAAAACTAGGACACTGTTGGAGCTGAGTTTGGCAAGGGATGCAAAGAATAATATGAAGAGCTTCTATAGGTACATGGTGCAGAAAATAAACATTAAAGAAAACATGTCCCCTGATAAATACGGAAGGAGAATTATTGAAAACTGATATAAAGAAGGCTGAGGTACTTAATTAATTTTTTTTTTTTTTTCAGTTTAGAAATCAATCTTACCACATCTCTCAAGTTTCTGAACATCAAAGGAGGTGCCAGGGGGATAAATTTCTTCCCAGTGTAAGAGAAGATCTTTGAGACCACCTGAGTCACCTGAACATACACAAGTCCCGAAGACCCAGCAAGATGCACCTCAGTATACTGAGAGAATTAGCTGATGTAGTTGCCAAACCACTCTCCATCATATCTCAAGGCTCATGGAAGTCAAATAAAGTAATGTAATACCCAGGGAAAGTAGGAGCCTGGGAAATACGAATTGGTCAGCCTCAATTCAGTGTCCAATTAGATAAGGAACAAATCCTCTTTGAAGTTAAATTGGAGCATATGGAGATCATGAGAGACAGTCAACCTGTCACTGTCTTTGCCATAATCCCACACAACATCCTTGTCACTAGATTGGAGAAACATGTCTTTGATGGATGAACTATTTAGATGCATAAGGAGTTAGTTCATTGTCCAAATAGAAAACTGTAATGAGTGGTGCCTCTCAAGAGCTTATACTGGGACCAATAGCATTTAGTGTCTTCATTAATGACATAGATATTGGAACTGAGTACACCCTCCGCAAGTTTATGAATGATGCCAAGCTGAGTGTTGCAGCTGATACACTTTCTAGAAGGAATGACATTCAGAGGGACCTTGAAAGGCCTGAGGAATGGACCCATGTGAACCTCATGAAGTTCAACAAGGCCAAGTGCAAGGTCCTGCACCTAGGTCAGGAAAATCCTCTGTATCAATACAGACTGGGAATAAATAGATTGAGAGCAGTTTTTTCAGGGGAGAACTAGAGGATACTAATGAATGAAAAGTTGGACATGACCTAATAACGTGCACTTGAAGCCCAGAAAGATGGGCTGCATCAAAAGAAGCCTGGCTAGCAGGTCCGGGGAGGGGATTCTCCCCTCCTACTTTGCTATTTTGAGACTCAGCCTGGAGTACTGCATCCAGTTCTGTGGTCTCCAGTACAAGAAATACACAAGTTACACCAAGTCCAAGGGAGATCCATTAAAATGATCAGAGTGCAGGAATACTATCTCCTTTGGAGAGAAGATAAAAGTGTTGGGATTGTCCAGCCTAGAGAACAGAAGGCTCCAGGAAGAGCTTTTTGTGAGAAAGAATAGAGAGACTTTTCAACAAGGTCTTTAGTGACAAAAAGAGCGGCAGTGGTTTTAAAGTGAATTATGGTGGGTTTTGATGACAGGAATATTTTATTGTGAGGGTGGTGAGGCACTGGAACAGGTTGCCAGAGAAGCTGTGGATGCCTCATCCCTGGAAGTGCTCAAAACCAGGGTTTTTTTTTCAAGCAATTAGATCTAGTGAAAGATGTCCCTGCCAACGTCAGGGAAGTTTGCTAGATGACCTTTAGAAGTCCTTTCCAGCCCAAACTATTCTATCATTCAATGAATCTAGAATCACAAATGCCCCATCTTCCCACATTCCAAAAAATTTGAAGTCATGTGTATTCTTTTTCCATCTTAACTTGTTCATCTGATACATTTATAAAATATTCATATAAATAGGAACATGGCTATGCAGCCTCTCTGGCATTTTGGCTCAAATAGGGAAATCGTATTCCTTTTTGACAAAATTTCTCATCCATGCACAAATCTATAAGAAGACAATAAGTTTTAAATTCCATCCGTAAATAAAACCCAGAACATTTTCTAGTTACTTATTATTATTTGTTTTTAAAAGCTTAACTCACATGTTTTTTAAAGGGGTAGTTTTAATCCATCACAACTTTCTGTTCAGTAAAAGAAAGCAAAATTATATAGGCAAGAAAATAATGCTACCAAGGAAGGCCACATTCAGACAATGTTACTTCCTATTTGTATTATAATTAGTATACAATTAACCTACACTCTTACCACTCTTTACTCAGTTCTCACAAAACTTCTCAGCTGCCATCGTAACGTCACACTTTTTTTCATGAACTTTATATATTCATGTGTCTACTGTGGGGAACATTTTCCCTGTTTTCAGCTGCTTTATTTATATTTTTGACCAGCTCATTAAACTCTTGGAGGATGTGATAATAGAGATAGCATTGTGATGATACAAATAACCGTTCAGGAACTTATTACATTTAAAAAAAAAAAAAAAAACACACAAAGGACAAATGTTCTCAGATGGAAAGGTATATTAAATTAAAATTATGTCTACAAACACAAAATTTATTTCTCAGTTCTTCATTCCAGCCCTGTAAATTTTGACAGTATATTTTTCTTTTGCAAAAGTATTTATCTGACATCAATGATAAATTGTGCAAGAGTTGCTGTGGTAGAGGATTACCTAGGCCATATTATATTAGGAACTGTGAAAGCATTTGTAGTACAAGAAGATATTAAGAGGAATGAACTATTTCAACTTTTGCAAGAAAGCTTTGTTCATGTATTTTGCTCAAAACCATGATTTTATAAGTTGTTCTTTTGGCACCAGGTACTGGCGTTAAATAAACTTGTTATTTACTACAAACAGCTGATTTCTTTCAAATTTTTTAAACCTTCTAATCCTGAAAATGAATTTTTGGTCATGTTAAATTCAATGACAGCTCTTTCAAGGTTTTTAAACAGTATAAGGTTTCACTTTTTTTCTTTCTGACTCAAGATTTGCTTGAAATTTTATGTTGTTATGTTTCTTTTCCAAACAGGTTTATTTTATACATCAATGAGTAAGAAAAATAAACAAATTCTTCTTCAAGCAATTCTAGGAACGAAGTCCTCTTGTTCAAAAGGCTGGGGTTTGTATATGTTTGTTATGCTCTTCTGAGAAATATTAGAATTCTGGGATGCATGAATAATATACTATTAAGATTTTCATCTTGTCAGGACTTTGCTTTGTATCAAATAAGATGTACATTACCTGTTATCTGAGTGTAGAGTGCATTAGGTTTCTTATTGTTCTTCAAGTAGTACGGCTCATTTGACTTCAGAAAAACACTATGATACCTAACAGTGGATCATGTATTAATAAATGAAAAAATAACCAATCCTCTAGGCTCTTAGTACAATATGAGCAGCAGAAAGTGTCTCTTTTAACCTTTTACTTGAATGTCTTTTTTATTAGATTGGAGCCAATAGATACCACAGATTATTTCCTACAGCAAGCTTAGAGCCCCCTATATGTTTCAATTTATTTTTGTATTACCAAAATTGCTACCATTTGAACCTTACTAAAGGTAGGTATTTGATGTGACTGCAAAATGCTAGAGGAGAGATGTTGAAACCTTTTTAACTTCTGCTGCTCCATCTATCTCCATGTCATCAATCGCTATATTTTTTATGGTATTACAGAAAATTATGAAGAAGATGCTACCAAGTCGTTGGTTCATGCTTTGAAACCTTATTTTTTGGATGTGTTTTTTGGTGGTGTTCTTTAAGCAAAGGTGGGCTTTTTTATTTTGCAATTGGGCCAGATACTAATAATGTTTTTAGACTCTTCACCACATCTATTTCTGCTACAAGTCAGAAATCAGCTCTTTGTAATAAATATCAAGTTTATTTAACCCTAACCCTAACCCTAACCCTAACCCTAACCCTAACCCTAACCCTAACCCTAACCCTAACCCTAACCCCTTCCCTTCCCTTCCCTTCCCTTCCCTTCCCTTCCCTTCCCTTCCCTTCCCTTCCCTTCCCTTCCCTTCCCTTCCCTTCCTCTCCCTTCCCTTCCCTTCCCTTCCCTTCCCTCCTTCCCTTCCCTTCCCTTCCCTTCCCTTCCCTTCCCTTCCCTTCCCTTCCCTTCCCTTCTTCCTTCCCTTCCCTTCCCTTCCCTTCCCTTCCCTTCCCTTCCCTTCCCTTCCCTTCCTTCCGCACCCCTCCCCTCCCCTCCCCTCCCCTCCCCTCCCCTCCCCTCCCCTCCCCTCCCCTCCCCTCCCCTCCCCTCCCCTTCCCTTCTTCAGTATATTTTAACAAAGTATTAGTCTTCAGACATTTAGCTCTACATGTGGCAATAGTAATCCGCATAAAATACAAACATTTATTTAGTAATTCTTATTGCTATGGGTAGGTACCTAAGTTCGCAGACAAAGAGAGAAAATCCTAAGCAGAAATCTGTTTAAAAATAACACTGTAATACTTTGTGGATGTGATATATTCCACAATCATCTGGCTTTATTTGCAATAAAAGTAAGTATACTTACGTTGCGACCACAGTGGGAAAATGCCTATTGAGTAAATTCCCTTTAGAAAATAGATGAACCACTCTGTAACTTTTGATTGTGTGCTTAATTAATTGAGTAATTAAAGGTGATGGTGACTTTCACAATCACACACTTTTTAAATCAAAGTTATCCTTTGGGACTAAGCATATTCTCCATCACTCTTAATATCTTTCCCATTTCTCTGATGCTTAATCCTTATTTCCTCTGGGGTGTTGATGGTTCAGTGCAGCAATTTTCACCTACACTTTATCAAATATCCCCAACAGGCAAACATTAGTTCTCTCATGAGCTTGAAGGAGGTATGTTTGCAAGAATTTGATTATCCATCAAATGTTTCCCCAAATCTATAGGAATAACCTACATTTTACAACTCATTCCTGAGAAAAAAATTTTGCCCGCTAAAATCTGGAAAAAAGATGTACAGTTTAATATTTCTTGAGAGATGTGTGTTTCTGTGAAGTTTACTTTTTTTACTTTATTTTCTTGTTATTTTGAGAACAGAAATATTGTCAGGTTTAGAAGAAATATGAACTTTTTATGTTTAGGAACTTTTACATTATGAACAGTCTTTATGTTTGTTCCATTTGAATGCTGAATGAAAAATGGGCCACAGAGGCAAAGATGTGACATCTGTTTTAGATGTAGATAACTATTATCTTGTACAATATAGGAAAGGCTGAGACTATTACATTTTAGCTGCATCTATTTAAAAATTTTTAGCAAAAAGCCTCTCAGCTTTTATAGAGGGTAAGAATTCCAGGGAGAGGCTTGAATACAACTGTGCATCATATACACGTGTCTTTCTGGTTTTGTGGCTGGAATTTCACTTGCTGTTTGTTAAGACACAGTATCAGGAGACATGTAAGGAAGGCTCTGTCCTACAAAATTATTTGGTCTGAGAGCTGAAGGCTACTTACTGCATAAGGCAGATGTTATTGGAGAATAATATTGGAAAGTCTGAAACATTAACTGCTTTTTCAGCAGAAGCTATGGAGAGGATAGTCTGATTAATTTACAGCTAAAATAGCCTTATTATGACTCCTGTATAGAGGTTATGGCACTCTTGGAAAGCCCAAAGGTTTTTTTTTAAATTATATCTGGTCCTTGGACATTAGGAATATTATGGTTTTCCTTTATGGTTCACACTTTATTTTGTCGAAGTGCAAGTTCTTTCCTACTGAATGATCTCCAAGAAATTTCATAAAATAGTCAGATTGTCTCTTTTTCAGGTAGTTTCTGCACTGTTCTGTATGTGGCATTCTGTCTCAAGCCCATCCGAAATCAGAAGCTAAATGAAAATGCAACAGCCAGCTTGATAAGTGCAGTTTCTTGCACTTACACAATGCTTTATTTGATTTTCACTGCTATCTGTTGGTTTAATGAAGAACATAAGGCGTTGTTCAGAAGAAAGGAAAACTGAATAGAGCAAGAGATGCCTGTTTAAATAACCATTATTATTCCTACAAAGAATTTCCTTCAAAGTTATTTTATGTTTAAAGAATTGGAGAGAATTTTCTGACTCTGTGCATCAGGAAGCAGGACTCAGTGTGTTTTCATGACACCAAAACGTAAGTTTCTTTACTTTTGGGCAGGAAGGTGAAGCTAAGACAAGGGAAGGGAAATTAAATGTTCATAGCATTTTGCCAAAAGTCTAGGTTTTGTCAAGTTTGCTTCAAATTTATCATTTTTCTTCATGTAACATGTACCATTTTTCAAAATTACTTGAAACAAATTACAGACTGGGAGATTTTTCCTTTCACCTCCCTCTTTTTTACTATGTGACACCAAAATAAATAAATAAATCTGTGTGTGGTTACATATGTTTCCATTCTTGTCTGTATGGGCATTTGATATATACCTTCAAGGCAGAGAACATGTAACTTTGCAGAGGAGGACAAACATTTAATTTCATTTTATTTTTGTTTCATAGCTTTTATCTCTCTGTGTATATAGGCTAAACTTCCTTTGCCACAGTCAAACTTTTGCTTTCATGTGGTGTTTGATTTTGCTGTATCTGCATTTATTTGATAACCTGTGGCTTAAACATGTTTTCCTATATGGTGGAAGATTTGCTGATTTCTGCCATATGTTCACTTATATCAGATTATTTCTTTTTTTGCCAACATATTGTGTTTAGCTCCTCAGCTTCTATTCTGGAGTTGGTAGATTTTATTTTTTTTTTTTTCTGTTTCTATCTTTCAGTAATGATTTTATATTTTTTCTCCTGTTTTTAACCCTTGCTTTTCTGTAGTGCCAACTGTGAATACAAATTAGCATACGTGTTATTTCATTGCAGGCAATATGCTTGACTTGAATGTAATATGACCAAATTAAATAGTCCATGTCACTTGAAATGACAGTGAGAACCCATACATGGCATGAATGGCTTGATGAATCTATGATTAGTCCTTGTTAATACCAGAACTAGGTTTTCCTGGGTTTTGTGAGTTATCACAAGTCAGTCCTTTTTTTTTTTTTTTTGGCTTAAATTTCTGTGCAATTTAATAATTAAAATCAATGTCATGTTAGAAAATGGCATATCAAATAACAATATAGAATTCACACATTTCATCAGTAAAGGTTAGCATTTTTATGGTGTTTATATATATTAGTATATATGATCTTCTATTTAATTTATCTATACCCTTTCAGAAAAATAAATTTGTTGGATTTATTTTGTGCAAAGTATCACTATTGTAATAGTATCACCACCTTAATTATGATAAACTTGTGAACTTTTTTATTAAGGCTGACATTGCTTTACAACACCTACACCACAGCAGAGGTACACTGCAGAAATTACCTGTGCTGGCTTTAGTTTAATGGCTGCCAATAATATTAAAGGTGATGCAACTCGGTCTTGAGCAAGGCTGCTTGACATGCGGGTCATTATTAGAATGATTAATTATATGGGCTATACCTGACTTGGCAGGCTGTTTTCTGTTTGTACATTCATTGTTCCACATTCTTTCTGTGATGGTTTGTTTAGCTCTTTCTCTCCCTTCACTTATTGCTGCTGTCAATATTTTAAAGTCAGTCTAGGTTTTTGCTCCATAAACTACCTTTTATCATAACCTGCAAAAATTCAAACCAACCATTTGTCTTTTAAAATAACTACTTTACATTTTGTGAGTAATCTTTTCAGACAAATGTGATAATTCATGATAAAAACCAGCAATCGTTAGTTTAGAATCCATTATTCTTATTGAAATATCTACAAGAAAATTCAGTTTAAAAGCAGTTAAAATGACAAAAAATATGTTTCTCTACAAAAATAAATAAGATCTATAAAGTAATGAAAAGTAATTATGCAGTATAAATAATTTGAAAAACTTTAATTCTCACGGTATTCCTTTTAGATCATGTCCATAATGATTCTTACTGGAATGTGTTGTATTTGCAGTGCTAATAACTTAGCTTGCTGTAACTACAGAATTTACATAATTTCTTCAGCCTGTTGAAATATCAATATTGTTCTGTTAAACTCCATGACTAAGGTTTGTTTTTTACCTAAATTGGAACAGCAACAGGGACCTCTACAAAAAGGAATAACTTCTGATACAAATTGCTTCACCTGCAGGCTTGTTTACAAAACCTCATTTTTTACACAACTGTTCTCTCAGATGATAATATCAATGGCTTTTTTCCTCTTTTTTTTTTTTTTTTTTTTTAATTTGTGTGTGTACATGAGCCTGGTTTAATGGAATTGTACTGGGTTTAGCTGTTATTATATAATAGCTATTTTTCTCCTTTTTAGCAGCTGATACAGTGTTGTATTTTGGCTTTAGTCTGAGGACAATGCTGATAACACACTGATGGTTTAGTTTTTGCTAAGTAATGCTTATTCTGATCAAGGACTTTTCAGTCTCATGCTCTGCCCCTGAGGAGGCACACAAAAAGCCAGGAGGAAGCAAAGACAGGGCACCTGACCCAAACTAGCCAAAGGGGTATTCCATGCTACAGCACGTCATGCCCAGTATATAAACCAAGGGGAGTTACCCGAAGGCACAGATTATTGTTCAGGTCGGGCTGAGTATCAGTCAGTGGGTGGTGAGAATTGTATTATGCATCACTTGTGTTTATTGTTTTGCTTTTTTTTTTTTTCATCTCTTTTTAATTTTATATTCTCTCCCCTTGTTATTTCCCTTGTCGCTGTTATTATTGGTGGTAGCAGTAGTAGTTTTGTGTTACACCTTAGTTACTGGATTGTTCTTATCTCAGCCCATGAGGTTTACATTCTTTCAATGATCCTTCTCTCCATCCCTCCATGATGGGGAAGAAGAGGGGAAATGAGGGAACAGCTGTGTGATTCTGACTTACCAGCTGGGCTTAAACCATAAGAGGAACTCACTCCAAAGCTCTTACATTCTCCTATGAATCGTGTTATGAAAGAAGTAACATGAGTTTGCATTTTTTAACCTAAATTTTTGGGACATGATTCTGCTTGCTATGAACATGAGTCTACAAATATATGTCCCTAAATTTAAAAAGAGCCTAAACTAAAATGCTATTGTGTCTGATTTTAACTACTTTTTCTTCATGTTTATACTCTATACTTTTTGGACATAACTGAGAAATGGACAAGTTATCAGAAGAAAAGATGTGTTGCATTTTTTTCAAAATAGAATTTACAGTACAAGGAAAAGGAAATCCTGAGGGCACAAAGTCTTGATTGCATGGATGAATGCACAAAATAAAAAAAAAAACCCAAAACAAATCCCCCCCAAACCCCTAATTTTTGTGCACAGAAACTTCATTAAAATTTGATAAGCATTTCTTTCTAAAGTTTTAGGTCTTTTCTTGTCGTGACATTAATTGCTCCCTGATGAATAAGTTTGTGGCCTACTTGTGTTTTGTGAACCAGTGTAGATTGCCTGAGTGAAAATAAGAAGACTGTATCATCTTAGTCCTTTTTTTCAAATGGAGAGTGTGATGACCAGCGCACTATGACACCTGAGAGAGCTGTCTGTCATCAATAGAAGAAATATAGAAATAATTTTGAATTAACTAACGTAATCAAAGAATAGAATAACTAGAGGTCAAGGTTTTTTGTTTGCATAACAGTATTTGTAAAGATTTATATGCACAAGTTTAAAAAGCAATTGACGTCTTTCTTGCATGGTACATTTCAGGTAATCAAAGAATAGAATAACTGGAGGTCTTTGGACAGCAGTATTTGTGAATGTTTACATTCATAAAAAAAAAACCCAAAACAATTGATATCTTTTCTCTCTTGCATGGTGCATTTCAGACCTTCAGTAGGAAGTTGCTCTGCTCCACTCCTCATTCACAATGCAGCAAGTTACCTGTGTAAACAGTGAAAAAACTTGGTGCCAGCAAACCTGGGTAAATACTCTAAAATACTCATTGCACTTATACTGTAAAAAACTCACAACAGATTTTTTAGTCTCTCCTTTTGGCTTTTTTTGCAGTCTTGAAGATCCAAGAACTCTGTAGTTCTTGAGTGATGGGAATATTTCAATATACTGAACTTCTGCTCTCAGCAAGTGCAGTATGAGAGTGCATCACCCCTGTGACACACTCAGATAATGAGTATGGAGAAATGAAAGATGGATGGTGTTGACTGTCTATGCTACAGTATGATCAGAAGAGCTTAATAAGGACAGAATTGATAGCATACCAATTTACTTTCGGTTTGAAAGCATATCTGTTTCAAGTAGCCTTATTTCCTGTACGAGCAGCAATGTACTGTTCCTCAGGCCTACTGGGGAAAAGATATTTGTAATTACAATTTTCAGAAGATTCTGGGAATGTGAAGAAGTGTTTCATACCATGCAAAGAATACTTGTTTATAATGTAACCTTTAGAAATACTCTATTACTTCAAATATATTTTTATTTTGGAAGTGTTTTGCAGATTAGAGGTTATACCATGTATTAATTTTAACTGTAAATCTTAAATTTCATACAAGGTGCACATATATAAAAAGAACCTGCAGGTTTTTTTTAATATTAAAAAAAATATGAACTATGTGGGGTTAATTTTCTGACAGTGTTCTGAGTTTCCAAATTTTTCACATAAGAACATATATACACATTCTTAAAAATAAATTCTATTTCAGTCTATTACTACAATGTTATTTCTATTTTTTATTTTTTAATAGCTTTCCTGTTTATTAAAAAAATGCACCCTTGTGTTGGTTTTTTCATTGTTTATTTTAAAAAAAAACAGACTGTCATAGTTTTTATTTCACAACTTTGAGAAAGGGATCATAAAATGCATCAAGAGTCTAGTAGTTGTGACACTTAGATAGCTAACTGTATTTTTAAGATAATCACTTTAAAATAAACTATCTCATTTTGTAGAGTGACAGGTATTCTCTATTTTTTTTTTTATTTAAAATATAAGTGAAAAGTAACAGTGGATGTTCAGCTATCATCCTGTTAGTTCTGTTGTTGTTGTTGTTTGAGAACCAGGTCAATCACTAACCTGCCTGTTATGTGAACCTGAAGTTTTAACGTGGAGCAAAAATTAGAATTTAAAAATAATTTCTTCTGTATTACAGTAGTAACATATTTTAAATTATTTACATACTATGGCATAACCTAAACTAGTTAATTCTACTTGTTCGTAGTTTTACTATTCCATGAAAAAATTTCCTGTTGTGAAGAAAGAGGTAAGAAAAACAACTGCACTAGATTATGCCATGACCTTTAATAGAAATCAGAGACTCATTAACTATAAGTCTCTGAAACAAAATCTTGGGATTTTAATGTTTGATACATTATTCTCCAGGCTGCACTACTAAACTAAATTAATTAACTTCTGAATTCTGATATAGGGTATTCCATTAGGGAAAATATTTAAAGTAATAATATGCCTTTTTCCTTTAAGCCAGATATGTTTATTCAGTTTAAAAAAATAGATTTTCCACAGTTTTGCAGTGAAATGTAGCCAGTTGATGGTGTGAGGTTTATTTATAATAGTAACCCTATAAAATTTCCACATCTTTCATCATCATCAACTTTGACTTTATGACAAATAGTTTGGTTTTCAAAAAAAATTGCATCTTGGTTTACTCAAGCACTAGCAGGGCTAATAAATAGAAGTATACAGTATATCTATTTAACAGTAGAACACTCTACAGTTTGTCTCAGTTTGGGTTTCAGTTTGTGAACATTTGCACTCATGCCCAGCTTCACCTCTTTGAGCAGTTGGGTTAAACTTTTAACACTTGGTGTGAAGGGAAAGAACAGGTCTCGTCAAGAGTAGCTTGGATTTAATTAAGTAGGAGGTTTGTGTAATATTAAACTCATATAACCATTCCTGCAGCTCAAAACTTAGAGTAAATCCTATTAACTATGTAACCAAAAATAGAATTGCAAAAATTTACTAACAAATATGTAATTGTTTTCTGTATTAAGTATGGTAGTATGTGGTTAGAGGTTGTATGACAATCTGATATATGAAAGCTTTGTTGTGTCTGTTATTTTCTGATTTTACTATCAGTTATTTATGGGCTTGATTTAGTTTAGTTCTGGTCTACCAGAGGACGCCTTGGACACCGGAGCGGGGGAGATCAGCGTCCAGGAGCCTCAACTCAGAGCAACAAGAGCCACCGAGGGAGCCTCAAGTCCTCGACAGGACCTGCCCAGGAGCCGGCAGCTCAGCTGACGCGAGCAGCTGACTCACCGGGGGCGGAGCCAGGAGGAACGGTGCTAGCCCTGATTGGTTAAAAACCTGCCCCAGGGAGCGCGAGCAACCAGGAGCGCAGCAAACAGAGCGGGTCGAGGCAGTTTGCGCGGCAGTTCGCCCTGGCAGGCAAGCGGGATGATGAGCACTCGCTGTATGACCAGGGCCCGGTCTGGGAGCTCTGCTCTGGCTGGCCCGGCAGTGGCCACCGTAGGCACCCAGGAAGAGCCGATGAGAGGGGAGGCTGCAGTGCAGACTTTGGGGTGTAGAGAGTGCCTGCACTGGTCTGGTGAGGGAAAGGTGCACAATGGGCAAGGCTGCACTGCGTGCTCCCTGGTGGAGGCCCTCCTGCAGCAGGTGGCTGAGCTGCAGGAAGCTATTAATAGGCTACAAGATGTCAGGGTAGCTGAGAGGAAGCAGGAATGCTTGCTCCCTGCCCAAACTGTGCAGAGTCCTCAAGCTTCCCCTGTAGCTCATGGAGGAAAAGAAGAGGTTGTTAAGCCTGGAAGCTGGGAATTGGTGACAAAAAAAAAAAAAAAAAAAAAGACAACAAAAAAAAGAGGAAAAGGACAATTAAAAGCAAGGGACTTCCTCCTAAACCCGTTGCCCCCACGCATATCCGCTTTGCTGTCCTGCAAGGGGCTCATGAGGAAATGCAGTTGCGCCAGAAACAGCCTGTTGATGCACTAGTAAAGAAGATCTCTACTGGTGCTGCCAGGAAAAAGCGGTGGGTTGTAGTGGTAGGAGATTCTACTTTGAAAGGGACAGAAGCACTCATCTGTCGGCCTGACCCAGTCTCAAGGGAGGTGTGTTGCCTACCAGAGGCACAGATCAGGGATGTGGCAGAGAGGCTGCCTGCTCTGGTAAGCCCCATGGACTATTACCCACTTCTGGTGATACATGTGGGTGCTAGGGATATAGATAGTAGTAGCCTGGGGAACATAAAGAAGGACTACAGAGCCCTGGGAGAGGTGGTTAAGGGCTCTGGAGCTCAGATAGTCTTTTCATCTATTCTCCAGGATACACGGCAGGAATTAAAAAAAAAACTAGGAGGATTAGCCAGGTTAATAAATGGTTAAAAGGGTGGTGTCACAGTCAGGGGTTTGGGTGTCTTGAACATGGGACCCAAGTTTGTAGGCCAGGTCTAGCGAGGGCTGGTGGAGCTGGTCCGATAAAGAAGGGCAAGAACAGTTTTGGTAGGAGGCTTGCCAGACTGGTTAAGGAGGCTTTAAACTAGATGTGTTGGGGGAGGGGAGAATCATTTCATCAAAATACTCCCAGTCAGTTGCCAGCACCTATAGTAAATGCTTGGACCAAGGCAGAGATATTCCGGCTGCTCCAGCCAATGAGCCGGCTTCATTTGGAGCTCGGCTCAGATGCCTCTATACAAATGCCCGTAGCATGGGGAACAAACAAGAGGAATTAGAGATGTGTGCTCGGCCAAGGGGGTATGACATTATAGGCATCACAGCCTGGAGACAGGTGAGCCCCCCTGCCTGGGACAGGTGAGCAGATAACAGAGAGCTTGTGGGTCACGGTAAAAAGGAAAACAGTGATGGAAGACATTACTGTGGGGATATGTTATAGACCGCCTGATCAAGAAGAATCTGCGAATGAAGCACTCTATAGGCAGATAGGAAAAGCCTCACACTCACAGGCCCTCGTTCTCATGGGTGACTTCAACCACCCTGACATCTGTTGGAATGACAGTACGGCCTGGCACAAGCAATCCAGGAGGTTCCTCGATTGTATGGAAGACAACTTCTGTCTGCAAGTAATAGAGGAACCGAGAAGGAGAAGTGCCATGCTTGACCTCGTGCTCACCAACAGGGAAGGGCTCGTTGGAAATGTGGCACTGCAGGGCAGCCTTGGATGCAGCGACCACGATATGGTTGAATTTGAGATCCTTAGGACAGTGAGAAGAGTGTGCAGCAAGCTCACTGCCCTAGACTTCAAAAAAACAGACTTTGGCCTCTTCAGGAACCTGTTTAGTAAGGTTTCATGGGATGTAGCCCTAGAGGGCAGGGGGGCCCCTGTCCCTTGGTTGATATTCAAGGATCACGTGCCAGAAGCTCAGGAGTGTTGCATTCCAATTAGAAGGAAGTACAGCAAGGAGGGCCATGAGACCTCCTTGGATGGATAAGAAGCTCCTGAGGAAAATTCAAATGAAAAAAGAGTTTTATAGAAAGTGGAAGCAAGGACAGGCAGCCTGGGAAGAGTACAGGGATGTTGTCCGGGAAGCTAGGGACCAGGTTAGGGAAGCTAAGGCCCAGTTAGAATTAAACTTGGCTAGGGATATTAAGGATAACAGGAAGGGATTCTACAGGTACATAGCAAATAAAAAACAGACTAGGGAGAATGTAGGCCCCCTCAGGAAGCTCTCGGGTGAACTAGCTACACAGGATTTGGAGAAGGCTGAGGTTCTGAATGACTTCTTTGCCTCGGTCTTCTCTAGCAAAGGCTCTGACCGCACCACCCAAGTCTTGGAAGGCAGATGCAGGGACTGTGAGAATGAAGACCTTGGGCCCACTGTAGGAGAGGAATTGGTTTGAGACCATCTTAAAAATCTGAACGTGCACAAGTCCATGGGTCCTGATGAAATCCATCTGCGGGTCCTGAAGGAGCTGGCAAATGAAGTTGCTAAGCCGCTGGCCATCATATTTGAAAAATCATGGCAGTCAGGTGAAGTTCCTGATGACTGGAAAAAGGGAAATATAACCCCCATTTTCAAGAAGGGGAAAATGGATGACCCAGGCAATTACAGACCAGTCAGTCTCACCTCTGTGCCTGGCAAAATCTTGGAGCAGATTCTCCTGGAAGGCATGCTAAGGCACATGAAAAACAACAAGGTGCTTGGTGACAGCCAGCATGGCTTCACCAAGGGGAAATCCTGCCTGATCAATTTGGTGGCCTTCTATGATGGGGCTACAGAACTGATGGACAGCGGTAAAGCAGTTGATGTCATCTACCTGGATTTGTGTAAAGCGTTCGATACTGTCCCACACGACATTCTTGTCTCTAAATTGGAGAGACATCAATTTGATGAATGGACCACTCGGTGGATAAAGAACTGGCTGGATGGCTGCACACAAAGAGTTGTGGTCAATGGCTCAATGTCTGGCTGGAGACAAGTAACGACTTGTGTCCCTCAGGGATCAGTGTTGGGACCGGTCTTGTTTAACATCTTCGTTGCTGACATGGACAGTGGGATTGAGTGTGCCCTCAGCAAGTTTGCCGATGACACCAAGCTGTGTGGTTCGGTTGATATGCTGGAGGGAAGGAATGCCATCCAGAGGGACCTTGACACGCTTGTGAGGTGGGCTGATGCCAACCTCATGAAGTTTAACCATGCCAAGTGCAAGGTCCTACACCTGGGTTGGAGCAATCCCAGGCACAGCTACAGGTTGGGCACAGAAGAGATTCAGAGCAGCCCTGTGGAGAAGGACTTGGGGGTGCTGGTTGATGAGAAAATGAACATGAGCCAGCAGTGTGCGCTTGCAGCCCAGGAAGCCAACTGTATCCTGGGCTGCATCAAAAGGAGTGTGACCAGCAGGTCGAAGGAGGTGATCCTGCCCCTTTATTCTGCTCTGGTGAGACCTCACCTGGAGTATTGTGTGCAGTTCTGGTGTCCTCAACATAAAAAGGACATGGATCTGTTGGAACAAGTCCAGAAGAGTGCCATGAGAATGATCAGGGGACTGGAGCACCTCCCATATGAAGATCGGCTGAGAAAGCTGGGGCTGTTCAGCCTGGAGAAGAGAAGGCTGTGTGGAGACCTCATAGCAGCCCTCCAGTATCTGAAGGGGGCCTATAAGGATGCTGGGGATGGACTCCTCATTAGGGACTGTAGTGGTAGGACAAGGGGTAATGGGTTAAAACTTAAACAGGGGAAGTTTAGATTGGATATAAGGAGGAAATTCTTTCCTGTTAGGGTGATGAGGCACTGGAATAGGTTGTCCAGGGAGGTTGTGAATGCTTCATCCCCGGCAGTGTTCAAGGCCAGGCTGAACGAGGCCTTGGGTGATATGGTTTAGAGCGAGGTGTCCCTGCCCATGGCAGGGGGGTTGGAACTTGATGATCTTAAGGTCCTTTCCAACCCTAACTTTTCTATAATTCTACCTAGCCTCCTGTGTTAGTAGTTCAATTGTGTATCAGAAGACCCTTGTAATCACTCAGTCATGATATGACTCATTTGTTCTAAGAACAACAATGCTAAAATAAAATCTCTGTGATGGTCAAGTCATGTGTCTAAAGGATAAAAATAGCACTTATCCAGTTAGCTGATAAAAGATAGAGATAACACTTGCTTCTACATATTTTCAATGGAAGAGTATGCTTTAGAGAGTAGATATCTACAGTTAAAATATTGTATCTAACTAGGCATGTTATTCATACAACATCACATGCACAATCGTTTATGGCTGTGCTACGATCTGCAGTATTTAGTTAAATTTTATCAGTACCCTGTAGTACTTTGTCTTATTGTACTGTTTTCTGATAATTAAATTGTGTGGAAAAAAAGTTTAAAAATAGTTCAATCAACTCAATAAGAATTCTTTAAAAAGAGGAAAAGTGGATTTGAATAATTACACACTAAATTGTGTATTACTACGTCGGAAGAAAGTAAGATCGAAGATCTTGCAAATAATTAATTAAAAATCCCTGCACATTAATAAGACTAACTTGTATAATTCAATTGCATATAATTCAAAGGCAAAATCAATTTAATTTTTCTTACTTAAGAACAAAATGACAACATTCTATTGATTAGTCTACTTTAATCAGTACATTTAAGACATATTTAAGCCCTCCAACTGGAAATAATGATATTGAAATGGTGGTTTTTAACCTCTCCACCTTGAAATTAAATTTCAAGAACCCCTTGAAGATAACAGAAAATCGACTTTCCAATAAAACAATTTCACAGTTCTTTTTAGAGTTTTGTGTTATTTTGCAAATATTGAATCTGAATTGCTGTCTAATTAGAGCAAATAAATAATTTGGCATAGTTTTGTTCTGAGCAGTTGCCAACCTTTAAAGCTCAACATATGCTGAGTACTTTATTTAAAAGTGATTTATTGGAAAATTTACTGATGATGGCAGACAGTATTTTGCTTAAGTTCATATTTTTAAATGTCAACACTTCTAATGATTAAATATTATTATGTACTTAAATGCCAAGAACATGTATGTGTGTATACAAGCTCTACAAACTCCTTAATGATTATGTTATATACAGTTGTAAGTTCATAAAATTAGTTCCAAATACTTCTGTCCATTTCCTGTGAGTAAGCTTTTCTTTTCTTTCTTTTTTTTTTTTTTTTTTTTTTAAACCTTGGAAGGAGAAGATAATCTTCCTCATCCCTGCATGTTGCGTTCAACAAGGAACTGTTAACATTTTTGCTATTTAGTGGATATGTCTGCTCAAGTAATAAAACAGAACCCCAAAATAATAAAACAAAACCACTACTGAAAATTAAACCAAAGGTTCTAAAACAAGGCAAGGGTTTGCCAAGAACACCGCTTTCTGCGTCATGCTAAAGAGGAGAGCCAGAAGAGAGAAACACAAGTTTTTACCTTACTGGGAACTAGCTTCAGAGGCAAGGCACTAATGCTTGGTCAGTGATCAGGGACTGTGTTTCCACTCCCCTAATTAAGGACATACAGATAAAAACAAAAACAAAAAAAAAGCTCTAAGCTGTTATTCTACACTGTTATTTTATAACCAATTAAGAAATCTAACAAAAAGTGAGTTTTCTTCCCTTCCCTCAGCATCTGAAGCAGTATTTGTAGGCTAATTATCAGTAAACAGTGTTTCTTATTTCATAACATAATTTTGAGACTACTCTTTGCTCAAGTTGCAATATATGTATATACCATATACCACATAATGTATCTTGGGTCAAGTGTAGGTTACCATACAGCCACACAATACTCAGGATACACAGACTTGTTTTATAAGGCATGTAGGTGAATACTTGCAACTACACAGAAAGAAGGCTCAAGCTTTCCCATGAACTGATTTGTCTGACACTTCCACGGAGACCTGTTTCCTTACAGGGATTTCATATATCAGAGAGCTGGAAATTTATGTATTACTGAGAAAATCTTGCTTAGATCTACTCAGTCTAAAACGTAACGTCCCATCACCTTTGACCCATACTCTCCAAACTTTCCACAGATTTAATGGCAAAATGCTACAACGCCAAAGGGTCACAAATTTGTTAAAGAAAGGTGCAAAAGGGGTTTATAATCTGGAAAAATCTTCTTGTGTCAAAGCTTAGAACTATTGGTACAGCAGATGTTGCAATTCTATGTTATCACAGTCTATGCTTTCTGGGTAGATAACTACAAGGCTATAGCATTGTTAGACAGACTCTGGTATATTTCATTGAAAGTAGGTTCCTAAATAACTATACAAAGCACGCACCATCATGAAAAAACGCTTAGTCATTTGCCAAGAATTACCACAAACCCAAGAACTTTGTTTCCCTTATATTTAATTTGGTATTTCAAAATTGCCGTGTAACAAAGTTTAGCAAATAATAAACAACTCAGTGAGAACTCTATCATGACTGTACAAGCAGCTCAAGTAATCATGAATGCAAATTTCTAGGTAGCTAAAAAACATAGTCTATTGCATGTACAAGAAACTGGTTCATGTGTGCAGCAGTGTCTTACGTTTTGAAAATGTGTGTTTAATTTCAACATGGTAAAATGTCTTAAAAAAAACCAGACAGTTGATTTTAGCTTTCTTTGGTGCCACACTATACAACACAGGAGATGGAGGCAGTAATGCAAGTGGAGAAGTCACGTTTGAGTGTGTCATGGTTTAAACCCAGTCAGCCACACAGTTTCTACTCCCCCACCCTGATCCCGGAGGGATGGGGAGGAGAATCAAAAGAATGTAGCTCCCACGGGGTGAGATCAGAACAGTCCAGTAACTAAGGTATAACAGAAATCACTACTGCTACCACCAATGATAATAATGATCAGGGAAATAACAAGGGAATAGAATACGATACCACTCGCTGAAATGAGCCCGACCGAGAAGAGTGCTCTTCTGGGTAACTCCCAGTTACCTCCCCGGGCATGACATGCTGTGGTATGGAATACCTCTTTGGCTAGCTTGGGTCAGGTGTCCTGTCTCTGCTTCCTCCCACCTTCCCCTCCTCCCTGGCAGGTCATGAGACTCATGAAAGTCCTTGGTCAGAGTAAACATTACTTAGCAACAACTAAAAACATCGGTGTTATTAGCTCTGTTCCCAGGCTGAAAGTCAAAACGCAGCGCTGCAGCATCTACTAAGAAGCAGAAAAATTGACTGCTACTGCTGAACCCAGGGCAATATGTCTCATTCTTTAAGTAGCACAAGAAATAAATTATTAAAATGTGAAGATCATTATCAATGAAAGCATAACTTAATTTTTTTTAACAGTTTCAGAGACCATAAGTTAAGCCCCAAAGGAGGCCAGTGACTATTTAAAGGAAGCTCACCTAAATTGTTATTTCTCTTATTTCTTCAATTTCAAGTAACATTTTGAACAGAAACGCTCATAAAACCTATGAAAGCAAATGCTTTCTGATAAACAAATCATCCCCCAAATCTTTATTTCTCTATAGGATAGAAGCAAAGAAAACACGTTTTAACATTACTGAGAAAAAACAGGCTGATCTCTCCCCCTCAAAACTGCTGTTGCGTGGAATTGGAAAAAGGGACCACACTGCAGATGAAACAATGTCTGCTAAACGAAGGAACGGTTTTCCTCAAATACAGCCCTATCAATTTAAGAAAATAGTCCTTTCTTCAATGATGAATTCAATATTTTTGATAATACACTTCAAAACCTTCAGGCATGAAAAGGGCATAACAATAAAGGGAATGTCTCTGTCAGCATTTAAATTACAGGGTACACAAATACATGAAATTAACTGAATTGTAAGAAATCATCTTTCTAGATACTATCAGAATTACATGCTCTCCTAGCTGTGGTAATGTTTATGAAACAAAACAGGTTAAGAAAGACATACTACAGGCTTACACTATTTTAATGACTAGAAAACCACAGCAAAAGGAGAATTCTGTGCTGCAGATCATCTTAAATCTCGCAGAAACAACAGCAATTTCCATGTTTGAGTTAGTTTTTAAAGCTTTGACATATATGCAAGTGTCCCGTGCTGTACTGTGGATTAGTACAGCAGTTGCACCTTTCCTTTATTCAACAAAACAAAAATAATAGTAAAAGACTAGGTAAGTGTCTCCATATTGTCAGTGAGAATTCTCACGAGCGGTATAACTGTTCAGCATTCAACCTGAATTACTTTCTCTTCGCTTTATCACATTTTTCATTAGTTTGAAAATGAATCCCATCAACTTATTATTACATTTCGTGACATTCAGTCCTTGGCTTTGAAGGTGGATCTGACGGTTATTTCCTAAACATGATACCCTTCCTCAGTCTTTACCGGAAAGTCTACTGCATATTTGCATTTGCTCTTTTACAATATACTATGATATATGTCGTTACTCCTCACACACAGCCAAGCATTTGGCCTGGTTAATTAAAGGTTTTATTTCACAGTAGAAGTATCCACAAAGAGTAAACAATAGCACACTAAGAATAAACGTATGCAGATTTTCTACTGCCACTTGTTTCTAACTGCTGAAAAAATGTACATAACAATTATTTTACTCTGCTCTAACAGTGACAGCAAAATGACCTTAGTCTGCAGTAATGCATGAATATGGGATTAATTTTACAAATTATGTTTGTTGCTTAGAACATCTGTATAGACAACTTTTTGTTCATCTCTGGTACAGTATTCAGACTTTGAAAAGTGTTATTAACAGTAATGATCCTTATCCTGAGTGTGAAAACAGATATAATAAATCTACTATTTTCATTAGCTCTTTCTAGCGTTGTATTTCAATGTCTTTGTTACTTATCATTGCCACTGCAAAGGACTTGGTTACAACACAATTGTTATTTATAAAGTATTTTGTGATAAAGAAAAATTAAATTAATTTTTCATTAATGAATACATATTTTCATAGTACAGTTAAGAGAATCAACGAAAAGGGCTTCAATTCAAAGGCACTGAATAACTGTATTTCCCTTGGACTTCTCCTGGAGTTGTTAATTAGCATTTTTTACAATATGGTTGACAGAGATGAAGTATAGACAGTAAGATAAACACTGATTTTCTTAAAGTGTCCTTTTACTTCAAGTAAAAATTTCGGAGTTTTTCCCACCATGTTAGCCCTAGGTCCTTTTAGAGTGGAATGAAAAAAACCCCACATTTATACAGGCTGTAAGTTCATTTACTATAAGTCAGTGTATAATTTTCTATAAGGAAGGTTTCTTCCACCTGGAATTTTGACCCAGTATCTGTTTCCCACTGGGAGGCTCTGATCCATCATGATTCCAGTAAGAAAAGCATTTAGACAAGGTACAATATAATAGAAAATACTGTTTATTACAGCTAATATTATAAGAGAATAGCATACATAAACTTGAGTCTCTTTGAATGCTGGAAGGTCTGGGTGGTGAAGCATTGGACAGGACTTCAACCCACACACAGCATACTATGTAGTCCCCTTCTATAGCAAATTCTTATTCTCTTTCAGTCTGTTGAGCTATTACAGCATTTTCTTTTAAGGAAACAACTCTGTGTAATTTCTACAATCAAACAAAAAGGCTGTTCACATAGGAATTTCTTAAGAGAACTTGTAGACAAAGCCAAGACTATCACTGCTTCCTAGTGGGAGCAGCTGTGCTTCCTCTGTTTAAATGTGCTGAGTTTATTCTGCTACAAAGGGATCTGTGCAGCAAAACAGAGGCCAGAAGGCCATCATGTACACACAGCGGGGTGCAGAACAGGTATGGTCTTACCCAGGTTAACTGTTATGTGGATCATGGACTCCTTCGTGGTCAGTAGTCGTTCTGTCAGGATCACTACAACATCTTAGGGTAGCCATGACTGCCTTTGGAAACAGTATTTGATACAGCCCACCAAGAACGATTAAGATTTGTATATTTAAAGCATAAAAATTGTAAAACTTATAGTAAATGTAATATAGCACATGATTAACAACAACTGAAAGTGATAGCAATTGACATGGAAGAACAGAAATACATTAAAAATCAATTATTTCTTTATTTTTTTTTCAGAACCTACCAGCAATGGCTAATTTAAGTCCATAAATGTGATATGCAAAAATTTTTGGTTCATATTGATGAGCACATTGACCTTCAGAGGCAGAAGCTATGAACATTTGCTGAAGGAATTGAGGGGTGGTGGTAGTGTTTTGGTTTGGTTTGGTTTTGTTTGGTTTTTTTATTAAAAAAAAATGATAGGGAAACATGCACAATATGCATGTCTGTGATATATATGTCTTTCCAGTCCCAAATAATTCCACTTGAAACCTGTCTGTTTTAAAAGAATATGAACTTCCATACTGTGAATGACAGAAGCATATTAAGTGAGACAGCTTCTAAATGATTACTGGATGACATCTGATGCCTGGAGTTTGTTTCTAACCCTTAAAAATGCCTGTTTCATGGACAAAGTCTGAAGAATAATACCTTGAAAGTGTTCTTACTTTTTGAGTTCATTTGGCACCTTTTACGCTGTTAAGAAAACTGGGCAAACTTAACTTGTTTTCTGCATATTTTTATCCACAAGAAGAATTTAAGGAAGATCCAGATAAACTGCAAATTTCTTGATGTTCCTGTTGGATAAAGAATATTGTTTTACTGGGTGTAATCTTCTCTTTGATAAGTAAGAAATCTGCATTGCCTTCTTGAGATCACCACTATTAGTCTATTTCCAATAGCATAGCTCTGACCTAGTATTTTAGTAAACATTGGCTTTTGTGAAATTCTTTCTATCACACTTGCCATTATGATTGTTTAACGATTAGGGAAGAATATTCAAGCAGAATAGTTCTTTGAATGATTATTCAGGCCTCAGTTTGCTAAGAAAATGAAACTTGATAATAGAAGCTGTCTGTCTTTAAAGTTTTGATGCTGTCTGTCTTTTTTTTTCCCCCTCTTTCTATCTGGTTCATGTTAACTAACTGAATTTATTACTTAAATTACCTGAAGGAAGTAAACATAACTTTTGATGAATATGTACACGCTTGTCAAAAAATCATTGCTTTAGCTACAATATTTTGTCTTACAGTTAGCTCTTATAAAATATGTCGGAGGCTTTCTCGATCTCTGCAGATACTTAGAAATTCAAGAAAAACCCAAGAGGAATTTACGTATTTTATAAAATACTATACATAGTAGTTAAAATACTTTTTTTTAAATATTATATAAATTATTTTGTTAAATACTATACATACAGAGAGAGAGAGAGAGAGAGAGAGAGAGAGAGAGAGAGAGAGAGAGAGAGAGAGAGAGAGAGAGAGATTAGTGGCAATTTTACCTCAACAAAACAAATAAGAAAAACAAGAATTTCAATATAGATATTTCCTAAAAATGAGTATGACGTAGACTTAGTCATACAGGTCTGGAATAGAAACTACAAATGTTTCACTGCTACAGGATAGGGCTTCAAATTGTATAATGGACATGCTCATCCCTTATTATTCCACATATTTAAGAATCTTTCAAAATAATCTCTCCTCCCATCACATCACTTGAATTACTTTTCATAAGCCTTTAAAAATTAAAAAATTAAGATTAATGCAGGCTGTACTGTAGGACTTGCATGATTATTTGATCAATCTCCCTCTGAGAATGAATATTAGAGAATATCTTAAAAGTGATTTTACAGTAAATGAAATGCCAGAAACAATATATTTCATAGGTTGTACGCCCTAAAATAATAATGCTGATTTATTGCTGCAATCTACTATTTAAAGCATGAATGAGAATTATTAAACTCTCATTTCATAATTAATTTTTTTATTACTAACAGATGCATTCTGACTGGGGACTCCCACTCTATCATGAAACATGAATCTTATTTCATCATGTGTTTACCAATTATGTATCTATTGGCGTTCAAAGGTAGGTCTGCTGTAGGCTGAAATCTTAATTTTTGACACCTATTGTCATCAGGTCCATACTTGGTTCTGGTTACTTTGCCTTCAATGACCCACTTGCTAATATTAAGCCTTTTCTTGTGTCGATAGCGATCAGTCTGCTTCCCGGAGTGCACATGATCTCTTTCTCTTCCTAACTCTTTTGCTTCAATAAGAAAATACATTTTTAAAAAATGGGAGGACACTCTTTTTTCCCGCCTCATTTTTCAACTGCCGAGTCATGGCATTTCAATTTTTTAAGTAAACAAAAAGTTCTATTTTTCATACTGACAGCAAAGAGCAGTGATGTATGAACCTGCAAGTCAAATAATGACTTGTCCATGATAATACTTGAAGGAGCCTCCATATATTTTTAAAGCAAGTCAAAACAATTTGTTTTGGCAATGCATCAAAATCTTTGTTTTTCAAACTGTAATACGTTAAGTTTCAATTTAACTGGTGAGGATCTATCCTTACAGATTAGAATCATTTTGTAAAATCGGTGACAAGTTTCAAAGTATGTGAAAAAAGTTTTAAAATATTCACAACACCATTCTCTTTATTACAATTTAGATAATACTTTCCATTCTGAGGCATTTCTTTTTGCTGAAACTTACATTAGGTGTTATAACTTTACAGTGATGATGAATTTGTTTATCAAGCCTAAGTTGTGAGTCACGTTATTAAGAAATAGTCTTATGTTTTGGTGACAGTCTTGATACATACTGCTGGAAAACTTAATGGTATCTGTCTCAACATTCAAGTAAAAATAATATATCCATAAAGGGAGTTTGAAGATATAAATCATGTTCTTATTTTTTAAACAGTTTTTTAAGTTATTTAACATCTTTACCTCTCTTAGTGCTTCTCACACGGACAAGAAGCAGCAAAAATGAAACACTAATTAAATTAAAATTAGTAACATTAAAATTAAGCTGAAAAGTGCTGGCAGAAAATCCTTGTGGTACATGAACGTTCAGGTGGACTATCTGTACCAGTGTTGCCCTCTCCACTGTTTTCAGAGATCGGTATGAGGTGGGATGGAGGTTCTGACAATGGTGGCTTGACTTGGATTTTGACAATTTTGCAAGATTTACACCTGAGCCTCAGTATCAGAGTATTTCAATTCTTACCTGCAAAGCAAGAGTTTGTTTGCCTGAGATGACAGATTGTAGTTCTACTGAAGGTTTAAATTAAAGGGTTTTTTTGTTGCTTTTGTTTGTTTGTTTGTTTGTTATATCATACAACCCAATTCAGTCTATCTGTCTCATTTCTAGAAACAAAGCTGTTTTCTAGAATAGGTAGAACATGTATAGATTTTACAGTGTGTTGTGTATTGAATGCTTCTGGTGAATGCTGTGGACAGGTGGACTTCTATTTCTTTTCAGACTGTTTTAAGAGGGAAAATGAGCACCTCAGTCAATGTAATTGCTGTTTTCTCAGTTGACCAACTGGAAGGCAAAGCAACTGATTAAGCAGCTCCCTTCTTAACAAAGGATGCTAGCTACTGGACAGGAAAGTTCCAGATGACTGACCAGCTGTTCAGTCTTGAACCCATATGAGCATATATACACCTTCATGTGATAAAAATGCAAGCTGAGATAGTTCAGTTCCATAATCATGGAGATAATTTTGAGACAGATATCTTGCAGTCAATTCCCTCCTTAGTCATAAGTAAGACTCATTATTAAGGAAAACTTGAGAGACGTAAATTCAATAAAGTTTAAATGTCCTCAATATATTGGTATTTTCTGAAAATGAATGTGTCAACTGGACTGGACATCAACTTTGATTGAATCTGAGGGCTGGAACTGAAACATGGAAGTAGGCAAAAGACAACTATAACCTTCACTCTACGTAAACCAAATGGGCAAAAAATCAGATTCTGCTTAAACCTGTTTTATCAGAGTAGTTAAAGTCATTAGACTTTATTATTAGGTATTAGTTGTTAAAATCACTTAGAATATGGAGAGTAAGGAAGCCAGTGAGGGTCATACTCAAGTTGTAGTACTCTCTGGTATCCTGATTCTTGTTTGCTTTTGCTCATAGACTACTTTGTATGTTTATTTGACAAGACCTGTGGATGGATATGATGCTACCAGATGTTGTGGCTTGGCTATGAGGGGAGCAGTCAATATTAGAAATTTAAAAAGGAATAATATGGATTATTTAGAAATTAGCACTTGTTAGGGGGAAGAAAGGTAGAATGAATAATAGCCTGACTTTCAAAATGCCCAAGCAAAAAAAAAAAATAGTTCATGAATGATTGCTGTGAACTATAGCACATGGGGAAACTGATTTCTGAGGCAGATGGTCCTATATGGGTCTATGTTAATGCAGCTGTTATCAGATATTCTTTTATGAAAAGTGTGTCACCTGAGAAAAACAAGATCATGTCATGGCAGCTTTGAAGTTGCCTTAGTAAAGGAGTATTCCACTTGTCTAAATTAACACGAGTGGCATATCTGCAGCACAGCTTGGATTATGTACCCTGCAGGCATGGTAATCAGCACTGGTACCCTGAGAGCAATCAAATGCCAAGAATCCTCAGTTGCTCACATGTTCAAAAAAATCTTCACACTCTATTTTTCATCAATGTTTGGGCAGTAGCTATGATTTTATGAATAAAATGATTTAGATGAGGGAATTGAGTGTACTATCAGCAAGTTTGCTGATTACACTAAGCTGGGAGGAGTGGCCAACACGCCAGAAGGCTGTGCTGCCATTCAGCGAGACCTGGACAGGCTGGAGAGTTGGGCGGGGAATAACTTGATGAAATATAACAAGGGAAAGTGTAGAGTCCTGCATCTGGGCAGGAACAACCCCAGGTTCCAGTATAGGTTGGGGAACGACCTGGTAGAGAGCAGTGTAGGGGAGAGGGACCTGGGGGTCCTAGTGGATGACAGGGTGACCATGAGCCGACACTGTGCCCTTGTGGCCAAGAAGGCCAATGGCATCCTGGGGTGTATTAGAAGGGGGGTGGTTAGTAGGTCGAGAGAGGTTCTCCTTCCCCTCTACTCAGCCCTGGTGAGACCTCATCTGGAATATTGTGTCCAGTTCTGGGCCCCTCAGTTTAAGAAGGACAGGGACCTGCTGGAGAGAGTCCAGCGCAGGGCAACTAAGATGATTAAGGGAGTGGAGCATCTCCCTTATGAGGAAAGACTGAGGGAGCTGGGTCTCTATAGTTTGGAGAAGAGGAGATTGAGGGGTGACCTTATTAGTGTATATAAATATATAAAGGGGGAGTGTCACGAGGATGGAGCCAGGCTCTTCTCAGTGGCAAACAATGATAGGACAAGGGGTAATGGGTACAAACTGGAACACAAGAGGTTCCACTTAAACTTGAGAAGAAACTTCTTCTCAGTGAGGGTGACGGAACACTGGAACAGGCTGCCCAGGGAGGTTGTGGAATCTCCTTCTTTGGAGACATTCAAAACCCGCCTGGACACGTTCCTGTGTAACCTTATCTAGGTGTTCCTGCTCCTGCAGGGGGATTGGACTAGATGATCTTTTGAGGTCCCTTCCAATCTCTAACATACTGTGATACTGTGAACTGTACAGGCTACAGTTAAAGGAATCAACATTAAAAAATATGTGGTGTATTGGATGGAAATGAGAATCTTTTCTTCCTGAAGTATCAACTTCAGTGATACTTCAGTGATAGTCGTGTTTTGAAACACAAGTGACTGACAACTTACACCTTTTTATGAGACCCTTTCCCATTCCTTGTCTCTTTTTTTTTTTTTTTTTTTTTTGGTAATGTGGAGATTGCTTTCCACAGCTAAGTTGTTCTTGAAGTGACCTTTGGTGTAGTTTGTTGGCGAGTCCTTGTGTTCAGATTCTGTGGGCAACTTCAAACACAAACAGAAGAATTACCTCAAATATCTTCCATTCTATGTAAGTCCTTTCTTCTTCTTAATAAGCTGAAGAGGTGAAGTCATCACTCATTAGGTCTGGGGGAAGAAGAGAAAAAATAAATAGTTACTCTACCCTCTCTTTAACACACTCTATATAGTTAGAGACACTTTAAATGGGTGACAGTCCCTAGACTACAAGGGAAGCAAATAACCATCCATCAAATGCAAAGTCAGATTAAATTTTTAACTGTTACCAGGAGAATCTACTACCACTACTTGTATCTCTCCCTCTTTTATTTCAATGTAGGTGTCACTTGGGAAAGAAAGCAACTTAAATACTCTCAATGATGTTAACAGAGGATGCTGGTTATCAGAGAGTGCACTCCAAAAAGGCAAGAAAAAAATGAGATCAGAGTATGCTTTCATATAAAAACATCAGACTGTGTGATAAAAAACTCCAATAATTTAGGTGGTATATAAATTACAATTGTAGCAAAGAAGAATCAGAGTAAATTTTTATGCTGCTCTCCCTTATATTGCAGAAAAAGATACCAGTTTTTAAAAGCTGCATTTCTGGTCAAGCTGTTCTGATACTGGTGATATAAGAGGTGGTAAAAAAAATGGTTACATGTGAAAGAAAGGCAGGAAGAGAAGGAGAAAAACAGATTGCAAAAAAACATAGGCAATCAGATGATGACATCCTGAATTTACAGCATCACTTGTTATGAGAAGAATTTACACGTTGCTGGGCAAAGGCTGGTTTCAATGTAGCCTTAGGTCAGAGAAACATCAGACATGATGGACTTCAGCAGGGGCATCTTATCCCTATGGAAATTAGTTCATGAATAGAATGTCAGAGAATTTT
The DNA here is from genome assembly GCF_033783945.1 of Neopsephotus bourkii. NCBI lineage: Eukaryota > Metazoa > Chordata > Aves > Psittaciformes > Psittacidae > Neopsephotus > Neopsephotus bourkii. The sequence goes on along the minus strand of NW_026901998.1, from coordinate 8,267 downwards.
GTTTGTTCTTTTCTTGCTTGAGTTGCCAGCAAATGAGTCCAGATGAAAACATCTAAGGAGGAATATTAAGCTCTTTGAAAGATACTTTAGATGTTTATTCAAATTCATTGTAATAAGTGCTGAAAGAAAGTTTTTAATTTCAATATGCAGTTGCATTTCAAAACTAAAAATGTAGTTTGGTTAAATGGTGGATTTGATATCAGCTGTTTTATAGTGGTGCAATACACACTGACAATGTCCCTCAAAAAAGTAATAAGATGGTTAAGGATAACATAATAAAATCTAGGAAAAAAAAACAGAAACCCAAAGGATCGTAAAACTTGACATGTGAGAGTCTGCCTAAGGATACATGCTAAATTTATATGCGTCGTGACGATGGGATTTACACCTGCAAATTCTCCACATTGTACAATGTTATCAGGAGAAGATATAAGTAAAACAACCTGCAACTTTTGGAATATTATAAGAGCTCTTAAATGTGAAAAATAGTTAAAATCAAAAATCCTCTTTATGATGGAATATGGGCATGGGAGACTACCAGAAAAAAATAATTTGGAAAAACAAAAGCCTATATTAACATATTTCCTGATATTCTTAGTTTGTTTTTTTTTCAGGGAAAACTGGCCTGAATTACTTTGGTCATTAATTACATTGTAAATTAAATATAATGTTAAAATAGTCCATCTGTCTGTTTACAATATCCTTTATTCTCATCCTTTTGAAACAATACTCAAGTGAGAATCTGCAGGTAACCTAGATAGATAATAGAATCATAGAATCATAGAATAGTTAGTGTTGGAACGGACCTTAAGATCATCAAGTTCCAACCCCCCTGCCATGGGCAGGGACACCTCACTCTAAACCATATTACCCAAGGCCTCGTCCAACGTAGCCTTGAACACTGCCAGGGATGAACCATTCACAACCTCCTTGGGCAACCTATTCCAGTGCCTCACTACCCTAACAGGAAGGAATTTCCTCCTTATATCCAAGATAATAATAATACTCAGATAATACTCAGATTCAAAAGAGATACAAAGCAGACTCAGATTCAAAAAGAGACACTTTTTTCCCTTTTTCACTACTAGAAGAATAGTTTCAATATTCCTTAAAAAATTGGAATTACTGTTAGCTAATGCAAGATACAATGGTATAAAAAAGTATTGAAGCATTATTTACAAACTTACAACGATACTCAGCAATTATGATACGAGAAAGTCATTGTGATATCAGAAGTTTGTGACCTTCAGTGGTTTTATATAGAGAAATTCTTGAATTTCTGCCAAAGAACCAGGCTCTCACTCTAGCCTTTTCAGAATAGTACTGTTTCAAGGTCTGTTAACCCTGTTTTGAGACACAAGGAAGCATTTCTGCAACCTGCTGATGACATTACCAGAATTTCTCTTTAATATAAATGTAAGGGAATAATAGAATTCTGTTTGAGTACTTGTCGTGGTTTAACCCAACCAAACAGCTTGTTCACTTACTCCCAGTGAGCGTTGTGAGGCCCTGAAGCAGTTGCCTCCTCCAGTTGTGAGCCGCTCTTCCCCAGGGGTTGCCACCCCCTTTCCCCGCTCCCAGAGGGGTGGGGAGGAGAATCAAAGGAATGCAACTCCCACGGGCTGAGATAAGAACAGTCTAGCAACTAATGTACAATACGAATCACCACCGCTACCACCAACGACAACAATGATAAGAGAAAATAGCAAAGGAAAGGAGTACAATACCACGCGCCGAACCACCAGTCCGACCCGGCTGACCCCCTCTCCTTCCGGGTACCTCCCAGTTCCCCCCTGGGCATGACGTGCTGTGGTATGGAATACCTCTTTGGTCAGTTTGGGTCAGGTGTCCTGTCTCTGCTTCCTCCCGGCCTCCCCTCCTCCCTGGCAGAGCATGAGACTCACAAAGTCCTTGGCCAAACCAAAACATCATTTTTATCAGCTTTGTTCCCAGCCTGAAAGTCAAAACACAGCACTGCACCAGCTACCAAGAAGGAGAAAAAATGACTGCTGCTGCTAAACCCAGGACATTATCCACCCCTTATTCCATACCATTCACGTCATGCTCAGATCCTACATTTTCAATATACCATCACTCCGATCTCAGTGCACTTCTATCTTAGCGCAAAGACTAGTCCCTATAAAGCTGCTGATTCCATCTGGTCCATGATGTCAGGCGCCATCTCTTGTAACAGTCTTTCAGAACAGGAGAGGCCGTGTGCAGTATTGGGTCGTTGCCTGCTGATGCTGATCATTCCCTTACTGTAGAACTTGTCTGGTTCTGTCAAAGTTCGCTCTCTGTTGGGATGATGGTTGAAGGGAAGTCAGGGCTAGTTGCTGGTGGCCTGAAGACATCTGGTTGATGGGCTATTAAAGTATTACACAGCAGGCAACAACATACAATTAAGTTCATTGGCTGTTTTCCCCTAAAATTAAATCCCCTTGAGGTACACATCGGACTTCCCCATCATCCCGCATTACCCACCAAGTGTATCCCGGTCCCTGAGCAAAAGCAATCCCACGAGTGGGTTTGCCTTTACTTGAAGCAGGAATAACCCAGACTGTCTTCCCCAGCAAATTCTTCATATGCACCACAGGAACTTTGTCCCCCTCTACAATATGTAAAAGTTCCGATTGGGCTGGGCCAGCCCTGTTGGCAGATCCTCTTGTGTTGACCAACCAGGTGGCCTTTGGTAAGTGTGTATCCCAATGCTTGAAAGTTCCCCCACCCATTGCTCTCAGTGTAGTTTTTAACAGCCCATTGTACCTTTCGATTTTCCCAGAGGCTGGTGCATGGTAGGGGATGTGATATACCCACTCAATGCCATGCTCTTTGGCCCAAGTGTCTATAAGGTTATTCCGGAAATGAGTCCTGTTGTCTGACTCAATTCTCTCTGGGGTGCCGTGTCGCCACAAAATGTCTTTCTCAAGGCCCAGGATAGTGTTCCGGGCAGTGGCGTGGGGCACAGCGTACGTTTCCAGCCATCCGGTGGTTGCTTCCACCATGGTAAGCACATGGCGCTTACCTTGGCGGGTTGGTGGCAGTGTGATATAATCAATCTGCCAGGCCTCCCCATATTTATACTCCAGCCATCGTCCTCCATACCAAAGAGGTTTTAACCGTTTGGCTTGTTTAATGGCAGCACATGTTTCACACTCATGAATAACCTGGGCAATAGTGTCCATTGTTAAGTCCACCCCTCGATCACGGGCCCATCTATATGTTGCATCTCTGCCCTGATGGCCTGAAGTGTCATGGGCCCACCGGGCCAAAAATAATTCACTTTTATGTTGCCAATCTAAGTCCATCTGAGCCACTTCAGTCTTAGCAGCTTTATCCACTTGTTGGTTGTTCTGGTGTTCCTCAGTGGCCCGACTCTTGGGTACATGGGCATCTACATGACGTACCTTCACCACCAGGTTTTGCACCCGGGCAGCAATATCTTTCCACAGTGCAGCAGCCCAGATAGGTTTACCTCTGCGTTGCCAGTTGCTCTGCTTCCATTGCTGCAACCACCCCCATAGGGCATTTGCCACCATCCATGAGTCAGTATAAAGTACTGGCCACTTTTCTCGTTCAGCAATGTCCAGGGCCAGCTGGATGGCTTTTACCTCAGCAAACTGACTCGATTCACCCTCTCCTTCAGCAGTTTCTGCAACTTGTCGTCGAGGATTCCATACAGCTGCCTTCCATCTCCGATGTTTTCCCACAATACGGCAGGACCCATCAGTAAACAAGGCATATTGCTTTTCACTTTCTGACAGCTGATTATATGGTGGGGCCTCTTCAGCACGCATCACCTCCTCCTCTGGTGACATTCCAAAATCTTTGCCCTCTGGCCAGTCCATGATGACTTCTAGAATGCCTGGACGACTGGGATTTCCTATTCGAGCTCGTTGTGTAATTAGTGCATCCCATTTACTCCACATAGCATCAGTTGCATGATGCGTAGAGGAGACCCTGCCTTTGAACATCCAGCCTAGCACGGGCAACCGGGGTGCCAGGAGGAGCTGTGCTTCGGTGCCAATCACTTCCGAAGCAGCTCGAACCCCTTCATAGGCTGCCAGTATCTCTTTCTCAGTTGGGGTAAGCTTGCCTCAGATCCTTTATATCCCCGACTCCAAAAACCAAGGGGTCGACCTCGAGTCTCTCCTGGAGCTTTCTGCCAGAGGCTCCAGGTAGGGCCATTCTCCCCAGCTGCGGTGTACAATACATTTTTTACATCTGGCCCAGTCCGAATTGGTCCAAGGGCCACTGCATGAACTATCTCGCGTTTAATTTGCTCAAAGGCTTGTTGTTGCTCAGGTCCCCATTTAAAATCATTCTTCTTACGGGTCACGTAATAGAGAGGGCTTACAATCAAACTGTAATTTGGGATGTGCAGTCTCCAGAACCCCACTGCACCCAAGAAAGCTTGTGTTTCTTTCTTATTAGTTGGTGGAGACATTGCTGTTATCTTGTTGATTACATCTGTGGGGATATGTCTACGTCCATCTTGCCATTTTATTCCCAGAAATTGAATCTCCTGTGCAGGTCCCTTGACCTTACTTCGTTTTATGGCAAAACCGGCTTTCAGCAGGATTTGGATTATTTTCCTCCCTTTCTCAAAGACTTCTTCTGCTGTATCGCCCCACACTATAATGTCATCAATGTATTGCAGGTGTTCTGGCACTTGCCCCTGTTCCAGTGCAGTCTGAATCAGTCCATGGCAAATGGTAGGGCTATGTTTCCAGCCCTGGGGCAGTCGGTTCCAAGTGAACTGAGCACCCCTCCAAGTAAAAGCAAACTGTGGCCTGCACTCTGTTGCCAAAGGAATTGAGAAAAACGCATTGGCAATATCAATCGTGGCATACCACTTGGCTGCCTTTGACTCCAGTTCATACTGAAGTTCTAGCATGTCTGGTACGGCAGCACTCAAGGGTGGTGTGACTTCATTCAGGCCACGATAGTCTATTGTTAGTCTCCACTCTCCGTTAGACTTTCGCACTGGCCATATGGGGCTATTAAATGGCGAGCGGGTCCTGCTGATCACTCCCTGACTCTCCAGTCTGCGGATCAGCTGATGGATAGGAATCAGGGAGTCTCGGTTGGTGCGATATTGCCACCGGTGCACTGTTGTGGTCGCAATTGGCACTTGTTGTTCTTCAACTTTCAGCAGCCCCACAACAGAAGGATCCTCTGAGAGACCAGGCAAGGTGGACAGCTGCTCAACTTCTTCAGTCTCCAAAGCAGCAATACCAAAAGCCCATCGGTACCCTTTTGGGTCTTTGAAGTACCCTCTCTTGAGGTAGTCTATGCCAAGGATGCATGGAGCCTCTGGGCCAGTCACAATACGGTGCTTTTGCCATTCTCTCCCAGTCAGGCTGATTTCAGCCTCCAGTACAGTCCACTCTTGGGATCCTCCTGTCACTCCAGAAATATAGATGGGTTCCACCCCTTGACAGCTCGATGGCATCAGGGTACACTGTGCACCGGTATCTACTAGAGCCTTATACTTCTGCGGGACTGATGTGCCAGGCCATCTGATCCACACAGTCCAGCAAATCCGATTGTCCCCTACCTCCACCTGGCTGGAGGCAGGGCCCCTCTAATAGTCATCACAGGATTGGACGCTTAAGTCATGTTGAAAGGGATTATTCTTCTTTATCACAGGAGCTGGAGTAAGATCAGCTCTTCCACTCCACCTGGGAAACTGCTCACCAGAGACTGAAGCCGTAGCTCTCATGGGACGCTCAGTCTTGGCCTTTGCTCCTCTTTTCAATTCACTCACCCGTTCCTCCAAAACTGAAGTAGGTTTTCCATCCCACTTTGTCATGTCTTCTCCATGATCCCGCAGGTAAAACCATAGGGTAGACCGTGGCGTATACCTCTTGTATCTTCTTTCTCGAACAGTGGGACGCCTTTTGCTAATAGCTGAAATGTGTGTTGGTACACGCGAGGAGTTGGATAAGTCAGATATATCGTCCTTCAATTGTTTGAGATCCTGGGACAGTCTTTCCACAGCTGAGATGATGGAAGGGGTGAGATTGTCTTCGAACTCGTGGAGTTTATGAACCATTTCATCCACTGTTAGTGGTACTATGTCATTCCAGGTTACTGTTGCCAATGAATGGGCGTATGATGATGGTGCATTCCGTGTAAGTTTTCGCCACATGGGTCGTGTACATTCGACTTCATCTGGATCTATGGGTATATTCCCGTCATTCGGCTTGACGTGATAGATCATCTCTACGATGGCTGATTCTCTCAGAGACTGGATACCTTTGTCTATAGTAGTCCACTTGGCCGAACGACTCATAACATCGTCCTTGTATGGAAACCTTTCTTTGACAGCTGCCAAGAGCCGCCTCCAAAGACTGAGGGACTTTTTCTCTCTTGCAATTTCTTTGTCAATTCCCCCTTCTTTAGCAAGTGATCCCAACTGCTTGGCTTCTGTACCTTCTAGTTCGTGACCATCGGCCCCATTGTCCCAGCATCGGAGCAACGAGGTGATGATGTGCTCCCCTGGTTGACGGGTAAAATCTTTTCGCATATTCCGTAGCTCGGTTGAGGTCTGAAGTCGAGAAGTCACCTCTCCTTCTTCTTCTTCATCATGTGATGATGACTCTTGATCATGTTCTGGATCGAGTAGTGAACACATTGTTTCTTCATCTTGCTTTAACCTTCCTGCCTCCTTTTTGCTTTTTCTCTTGTGTACAGGGGCAACCGATATTGGTACGAATTGGTCCTCTGGTTTAGTTGCAGTGGTTATCACTGTGGTTTGAGTAGCAACTGTACTTGTTGCTGGGGGTGGTGTAGCTGCTGTACTTGGAGCTGGAGTATCTGTACTGGCTGTTGCTTTGCCCTCAGATCCAGCGACATTTTTTTCCTTTTGAAGGTGCTGGAAAGCATTGAACATGGCCCTGTAAGCGTAGGCCAAGCCCCAGCAAGTTGCCATGATTTGTCCGTCTCTGGTATGGCCAGACTGACCACACACCTCATTTAAGTGTTTTACTAATTCGTCTGGATTTTGCAGTTGTTTGGTGGTGAAATTCCAAAGTACTGGAGGGGCCCACTGACCTAGATACTTGCCCATACTGTCCCACACACCCTGCCACTCATGGCTGTCCAGCCTCAGAGAAAATCTCTTGGTCCTCCTACTTCGTCGTTTAACCCCAGACAAGACCCAAACCTGACTCTGCTTAACTTTTGAAAACAGATGAAATAGTTGTGGCCAAAATACACTCTGTATACGTGCCAACATGGTGATCCCCATCACAATCAGCAAACAAGTCTCAATAGCATTAAAAGGCCATTCAAAACTCTCAAATGATGCTGTAAATGCTCTGGGGGGAGGAATGGGAGGGTAAAAGAATGCCTCCTTCACAGGTTGACCACCCGAGAAGGAGAAAGAATATGTGTAATTGCTAAGCACTTCTATTATATACCTCCCAAAGTATAAAGGTGGTGACCATACTGGGAACATAAACCAGATAAGTTTCATGATCAATAATTCTATTGTGTTACAAGTCATCATCATAAAGTCATCATCATCGTCTCAGTGATGACAAGAGACTGAGACAAGAACTTTAGCCCAAGCCCCACACTTGAAAAACACTAATACAGCAAATACCAGATCTAAGTAGATTACAACATTCTGAAGCTGTGAGATCAAGAGGAACAACTTTGAGAGCCAATAAATCAGCATTGTGATGAGTGACTATTAATCCGGTCAGATCTGTTGTTATCTCAACCCCTTCGTGCCCCACGTTGGGCGCCAAAAAAGAACTGTCGTGGTTTAACCCAACCAAACAGCTTGTTCACTTACTCCCAGTGAGTGGTGCCAGGCTGGAAGCAATCGAGGCCCACGTTATCTGCCCCCCCTTTCCCCAGGGGTTGCCACCCCCTTTCCCCGCTCCCAGAGGGGTGGGGAGGAGAATCAAAGGAATGCAACTCCCACGGGCTGAGATAAGAACAGTCTAGCAACTAATGTACAATACGAATCACCACCGCTACCACCAACGACAACAATGATAATAATATAGCAAACTAACAGCACAATACCACTGTGTGAACCACCAGTCCTATCCTAACCCACCCCCTCTCCTTCCGGGTCCCTCCCAGTTCCCCCCTCGTCATGACGTGCTGTGGTATGGAATACCTCTTTGGTCAGTTTGGGTCAGGTGTCCTGTCTCTGCTTCCTCCCGGCCTCCCCTCCTCCCTGGCAGAGCATGAGACTCACAAAGTCCTTGGCCAAACCAAAACATCACCTCTATCAGCTTTGTTCC
>NW_026901997.1:0-73671 GCF_033783945.1 Neopsephotus bourkii | reverse complement strand
TTTCATTTGAAGCCATGAACTTCACTAGCAAAAAAAGTGTAGTGACATCTGCTAATAGGATTCTAATTTCAAATTATGAGCACTGGGCCGGATTCTGTTCTCATTTACATCGAAGCATAGTAATTGAAGCTCCTTCAGGTAGCTAGAAAAATAGGGTTAATTATATCCCTAATTATACTTCTATTTTCTGCTATTTTCAGTATTATTAAAGCTTTTTCTAAGGAACAGGCAAGAAAAGTAAAGCATGTTTTCCCAGAAACTTTGCATATCCTGTACTGCTTCCCAGGGAATGAGGTGGTCAAGCCCAGGCATACTTGCATAAAGGTGACAGCAGTGACAGAATTAACACATTGAATATCCTCTAACACCGTTCTTGAGATTAGATTCAGGATATAATTTTTCCTGCCACAAAATGGGCTAATCAGGATAGTTTATAGATCATAAAAAAATAAATGTGGTCACTACCACTTCTCGTTGCACCATGTTTTGTTTAGCAGTTCTAAAGAACTACAAATATTTTGAATTTCAGAAATATATGAAAACCTGAGATTATGTGCAGCTTTATAGACTTATGACCGTATTTTCAAAGGGTTCTTTAAAAATGTCTGAAAAATGTGCAAGCGCAAACACATACTTATAAGTGTGATTACCTATTCTGTGAGTTGATTACCTTTTCCATGTGACTGCCTGGTTTTGGCTAATTTGGCAATCCTTGTGTCAACGAATTCCAACTGACAGCATCGATAATTTAGTCTGTACGAGGACTGCAATTTAGCTCCTTTGAACATGAAAGTACCTCTTTGTGAATTACTGCACTTTCACATACATGCAGCAAATAAATACTCTGGTAAAATTTATGGGACATGCATGTAGATGCTCCTTTGAAAGTTTGGCTGCTAACATGACTGAAGTCAGTGCTGCTACCTAAACTGAAAACAGGTTTCTTTTTAGAATGTTTTTTCTATCAAATTTAGACTCATTCCAGACAGCTAGACCAGTGATATAGAACATCTATGGAATTTTCAAATAATTTTTTTTTTTTTTTTGCTCTTCTTATGCTTGGCTAGGTACCTTTTGCTTTGAGTACACAGATTCACTATCCACCTGTTTGTCTTCTCTTGAGAGGCATTGTGCCTCTGTAGCTTCTTCATCCGTGTGCCAAAGGCACTGCTAGCCACGGCAATAGCTCATTTCTGGGTAGACCATTTCAGATACCTCGTAAGATACCTGATCTAAATAAGGATTCACTGCTGTGCTTCTCTTTTAAACTGCTCCTGGCTCAGTACTGTTTATTTGGATTATCTGGTTCTGTGGAAATTTCCTTTCCAGCTACTTCAGTGTTATTTCTGGCTTTTTGTCCCTCCTCTCCTGAAAAGCGGGCATCTGTCTGAAGAAGGGCTAGGCCTTCAAATACTGATCCTGTGGATTGCTTAATTTCAATTTCAGTCTATGTGGTGAGTATATTTGCTCACATTTCAGCAAACTGGCTCTTTGGTTATGCAGCTAATCAGCACCTTCTGATATGGATGCTCAAGTCAACTTTGTTTACTTGCATTTGTCCCATGAGAATGTGATAGGAAAGTTCTGCTAAAGTAAATTCAGAGACAAAGCTTGGAAGCCTTACATCTGGTGTATACATCTATACAATATTTTATACTGTGTTCTGTTATTTCCTGCACTCAAATCAGGAAAGATAGGGATGGGCAGGAAGACATTCAAGATGCAGACCTGCCTATAATGGAAGTAGATAGTAAGAAAAAGCAGTCTAATCTCACATGCATGTAGTACATATCATGTAGACCACATAACTCAGTGAACCACAATGGCTGTAAGATAAGTAACTTCTCTCCTTCCTTCCTGATCTTTTATCCTCGGAATTGAGCAGCCCAAAAGCCATAGCTCAAATCCCGAGTAAATCATAAATTAATTTGCTGGGGCTAATCCTACTTCTGCAGGTCAGTAAAACATTACTGCAGTTTTGCACAGAAACAGAACTACCAGTTTCTACTTAGGAAGGTATCTCAGTAGTAGGAGAAGGGGGACATCAGTGGTGTTAGAATAAGCAACTCTTGGTAGAGCTGAAGATTTTTCATTCCCCACTGCTGTTGGCAAAGTCTCTACAAACCAGTCTGCTTATCAACTTTTTCCTTACTTATCTGTTCTTTTTCTGTGTCAGACTTTCCCCCATTTTTTTCTCCCTTTGATTTAAGAGGCTCAGTATAAATACTCCTGTTGTAGCAGTCAGTGAGACTTAAGTGCATTTTAAACTTAAGTGTCTTGACAGTAGGTAAATTTTGCCAAAATGGGGCCCTGGTAAGAAGCTTGGGGTGGCATTTGATGGGGAGAGTCAGCAGCCTTGAATGTATCTTTTCATTGTTTGAAATAAAAGAACTTAGATGTAAAGCAGCTCATTCAGGTAGCAGTGGCCTCCAGCGCTTCGGTGGGCTTTGTAGACAGAAGAATTCAAAAGAAAACCCCTCAGCCCAGCTTTAAAGTCTTAGGAATGCTTTCACTGTGGGAAGAAAAATTCTTCAAGGTAAGGCCCCTGTTGGAGCAAAGCCTTTGGAGCTATCTACTGTATGTCTACTTAAATCTAAAAGAAAACCCTTCAGACCACCCACATCTTTCTTTGCTTCATTGTTGTTCTCAGTTTGCTTTTTCAGAGGGATTAGTGCTAGAGTAAACTCCATCGTCTCACTGCCTTGAAAAAATTCAATTTTGTGTAAAGTGAAAATTAGACTCTTAAATCTGCAAAGTGAGCTGTTTATCTTACAAATTTATTCTTTTTTATTGGGCCACACATATTCTAGATAGAAAGATAAAAGGCAAATGGATAACAGGCCATCATTTAGAGTGACATATAGCAAAACATAACTAGTAGGCTTAGTCAGTAAATTCCTCCTGAGTGGCTTGTTAGCTTTATCTATATATTTATCTATAATGCTGATATAGTATTTATTGAAAACCAAAATAAAATCCTGCAGTTTATCATCATTCAGTCTGGTTTTTGCACTTCAGAAAAATCTTTTTGCACCCAGGAATTAATTTTTTCCTGAAGCAGCTTGAGATATAGCTATATGCAACTTTTGAGGATACAAAAAAAAAAGGAAAATCTGAACTCTTTAGGAAGCCTGGAATTATAAACTAGAACCTATATGTGTGTTTCTGGACTCTAGAAGACAAAATAAACTTCTGCAGTATGTTACTTTACATACTTGTGAATAATTCAAAATGACAGTTACTAGATTTCTAACTTAAATATTGTGCTTCAACTATGCAGTCTAAGAACAATCAGAAAATGTTAAACAAGAATTTGATGTGAAAACTATCAGATTTTACCTTTTAAAAATTAGCAATAACTTCATTACATGCATGACTAAGAAGAGAATTTATATGTATGTATAAATCACGGTATTATGTCCTTCTTTCATCTTTAAGTGAAATAATTTAGAGGAACCATTTTATAATAAATAATGAAACGCCTGTTAGTGTTACCTTTTCCAGTGATGTGGGTATTTGGGTCTCTGCTACTGTGTGAATAGTTTTGGTTTGAGCCAAAATGTTTAAGTCTTTCTCATGTCCCATCACTTCCATTTAAAAAGCAATGCTGTGTAAATTGCACTATGTTTCCTGACAGCTTTAGTTACATGTCAAATGGGTAAAGGCAGAACGTTTTTAGTCAGTAGTTCATGGTTGAAATAATCAAGCCTCTGCATGCTGATTTTCACTATATGCTCTCCACCTCAAAAGAACCCATACAGCTCAGCTTTTACACAGGGGTCTGACGATGTGCCCACGTGTATGGCACTCTGAGGCATGCCAGGAGTATAAATCTGGTTCAGGATGTCAACATTTGCCATGGTACCTTTTTGTGAAATTGTGAACTGATATGTATATATAATATTATGTGTCCTTCTAAGTACAAGTGAGTCTTGGGTGGTTTGAATAATGACTTGTTTAAAGTGCCCTACATTTTTGCAATTTTTATGTCATTCTTTTGTAAGTTATTTTGTTCCTAGCCTGCTTGCATAATAGCAGCCTGTGCAAGATAGCTGAGAATGATTGTTTCTTTATATCTAGAGAAAGACGTTCTGGAGTCTCACCCCTTGTGTTGCGATGCAAAGAATAAGTGTAGCTGTAAACACTGAAGGAGGAAACTCAGGAGCTGTGTGTGAGAGGGAGAAGGAATTCTCCTCATCTGACCAATTTTTCCATTGCCTTTCCCATAATATTAGGTCACGCACTAGGCTGTGTGTTGTAGCTCCAGTGCTGACCTGTTGCAGAGGAAAGTTGGTTAGCTTCCTTGCAGTCATCGCCACCGCTGTTGGAACTCCTGCCACTGCAATCCTCTTGTTTTAATATACTGATGCAAACTTTTTTCCTCTTAAAACATACAGGTTTTCGCAATACTTATAAATTAAATAGATTCAGCAAAACAACAATCTCGAACTTTTCTTTTTAAAATTAATAGGAACTAAGCAAAAGAAGAAATAAAACCAGCTGCTGACACAGCTGTTTCTTTTCTTGTATAATTCAGTTCAATATAAAGGTACCATATGCTGCTTAAAATGATGATAGGAAAGATGAAATAATTTAAGACAATAACAAGAAAATACAGAAATTGTCAGCATTCTGTCAGATTTAAAGAATGAAATAGACAGGTGTAGTATTGACATGTTTAACTTTGTGTTGCGTTAGCAGTTTTAGCGAGAACAACTTCTGACATGTGCTGAAGTGATGTGAGAACATTTCTGTGTTGCAGACATTGGAGAAGAAGCTGGGAGATCTGTAGGAGTCCAGCAGCCAGCTTTACTGAGAGACAGGAGCCTTGGTTCTGCCATGAAAGACTGCCCATATTGTGGAAAAACTTTCAGAACATCACATCACTTAAAGGTCCACTTGAGAATACATACAGGTGAGAGGAACGAGTGAGCAGAGCGCTGTCAACATGCTGTGTGTGTGTGGGGGGGTTAATGTAATATGTGGCTAGGAGCCTTAATTCCCAATGTAGATTTGGGCTCATTAGTTGGAGAAAGTCGTTTGAGAAAGATATATGACAGTCTTAAATAAAAGCACAAGGAATGTGTTGTTGGATAAAGACTACTATAATAGAATCATCTTTTCCCAGTTGAGGTTATTTCTGTCTCATTCCCTGCTTCATCACTGTTTCCTTCAATTACCCTTGTCCTTCAATAGCATAAGCCTGTTGGTTTCAGACTTAGTTATAGTAACTGCTTCAAAGGCCTTCCTTCACATCTGCTTAGGGATTCTGTATGTTTTTCTCAGAGTTACTATTTCTTCCATTTAGCACGCTCATTTTTAATCTCTCACTGTTCATATGAATGCATCAGCTTCATGGATCTGCCTGTTTTTTTATTTATTTATTTTCACTAGAACTCAACCAGCTTAGTACCTGTAAGTAGTAAAACTTACCATGTTTTATTTTAGGAACAGTCACAGCATTTCTACCCTACAGAGACTTACTGCTGATCTGGATTCTCACTTTATGTCACTCTTTGGGTGGACTGCTCTCAATACTAGTAAAGCATCCCACTCCATTTAAATGAAAATACCTTGTTTGATTAAAAGTATGTATGTGCATGGTAAAGTTCACGTAGAGACACAGTGTATGTTTAAGAAGACTTATCCGTAGTTAAAATCTGACATACAGTGTTGATATCCATCCAGTTTGTGTCCAGTATGATACAGTTTTCTTCCAAGACTTAGGCATTGTGGTAGGCTTTGGGATAGTATGCAAAACTGGACATTTAGGAGCCTTCTCTTTGGAAACAGACATAGTGAACACTGTAATTATGAAGTCACTCTCATTTTAAACCATTTAAAATTAATTTCAGAATTTTCCTGCTGCTTTTCTAATTGATAGATAAAATAAATTACATGAAGAAATACATTCCAGTTCTATGTCCACCTTGAAAAACTCCACTTTCACTGAAGTACCAGATAAGCAGTATTTTCTTCCCTTCCCAAAATAAGCAGTCATGTTTCCCCCCATGTGCTTGCACATATATAATATACTTAATATTTGGATTGCAAATATAAGGCCTGATTTAAAAAAAATTGAAAATGAAGGCTGAAAATTATTTGAAGAAAAACATATCACTGTTAAGATGTGAAAGTTCATTCATTATATTTTTTTTCTTCTTTTCCTTGAACTGTGGATTAGGAGTATATATGCCACACTGGTTTGATCTGAATTTTAAAATTTGGCACCCTAAGATAGTTTTGTCTGATTGGATTACATGGCAGGAATATTCTTTCCCCTGTGATGGACTTTGTGAAAACCCTATTTATGTGCTCTATTTATGTGCTTCCTAGTGTAATAAAAGTAAATAAATGGTAGTTGTTTTATTGGAAATCTTGTAAATATTAGTTTTAAACAGTTTGACATTTTTACTGTCGGTGAAGAAAAGGAAAATTCTTTAAAATAACCTGAGGATATCCACCTCTCCCCTTTGCTTTAATATATAGTGGTCATTTTGTTCTTGTTTTAAAGATGGTAGCAATTATGCATTTGGTATTCGTGGCTTCGAACTAGTAGAAAGTAAATTAACTGCAATGGAAATAGTCCATGAAACTTGCATATTAAAACTGACTAAACAAAATTAAAACAAGAAAAAATAAACCATATATAAAATAACAACAAAAAAGAAAACATCATTGAGACTGTTGAAACAACATTCGGAATATATTTAAAAACCATTATCTTTTAAAAATAGATAAAGATCAATTTCCATTAGGTTGAGAACAAAATATTAGTAAATAACGAGAAGAGTATGTTTAAATGGAGCAATATTTTACATATTGGAAATAATCCTAATAAATATTATAAAAATGTAAATTGCCAAATTACTAGAGTTATTAAATAGAAATTAAGTTGCTTTGCAGTAAATGGAAATGATGTAATAGATACCAGTTATTAAACAAATACCAGTTACTTCATACCTACCAGGGACAGTTTCCTGCCTTTTACGTCACACTGCTTTTATTATATGCCTGGATCATATAACTGACTGGTAAAAAACACTTTACTGTGTTTCTCCACTACATTAACTCAATTACCGTTCTTGTTCTCACAACACCTGTTTGTTAGAGATGAGCTCAAGCAGTTCAGCAGAAGTCGGGTTCCTTTGAACATCTGTGTGTTTGGAGGCACATGAGTAGGTTGGTTTGGTACGCATGCCAAGGCAAGACCCAATGTCTGATCCAGCCAGGAGGTGTTTCTGTGGCACTTGGCCCAAAAAGGCTAGAGAAGCTGTTTAATTCCCCAGAAGACAAGGAAACTGCTCTATTTTAGAAGAATTAGCTAGTGTCCTGGGTGGCTTTTTATTTCTGTCAGCTATTTAGTGGTTGCAACCTTCTCCACACTGAGTCTCCATTTCTGTGTAGTTTGCTATCACATAATAAGCCTCTGAAGAAAAAGAAAATAAAATCAAGGTTTTATTTAGCATGTTGAGTCGAGTTCCAACACACAGTTGTAGATTTTTCTTCTTATCTATTTCAATGATATCCAGCCAGGAAGAGCTTTAAGGGGAAGATGGTAAGATATGATTTCTGAGTGTTCCCATATGATAACAAGAAAAGGGCATAATTATGTGAAATTAGTTTCTCCTTTCTTGCTCTAAAAGCAGTTGAAGGACGAGACAGTTCCTTAGTACAGCTCTGGTGACAAGAGAGGAACGATTGTCTGGGCAAAATGCTTCAGAGCCTTGGGGCTTATAAAGGACAGACAGAACTCTTGTAGCCCATCCTAGATGACTTTTTAAAGTTTACCAGTGGATAATGACAGACTGTATGGTCCTATTTCTTCAGGGCTATCTACCTCAACTCACACAACCTCTGTGTGAAGAGATGCAGAAATAAGGCTAAATAATGTGTTGCACCCCTAGCCCATAGTAGACATGTGGGTGGACTGGCCCTGTTGTGATTCAGCTTCCTGCTTATAAGATAGTATATAATAGAGCTGAAAAGTTTATAACACCGAAGACTTTGAGAAAAAGAAAACCATCTAGACATCTCAGCCCCATAATGTGCCATAAGCAGATGCTTGCAGAGTTTCTATTTTTCCCTTCTGGCAGTACCAATTTAAGGTTACTTCATTCAGGGAGCTGAGCAACATCTTTGTGTTCTTAATCACTCTCAGTTCCCTCTGAAATAAAATCAGTGGGTCAGTTTTTAGCTTACATGCCGAGGTCTTTGGACTGCACAGAAGAAATGTAAAAAAAATTTCTTCTGTTTTACCTTTGACAAGGAACAGGTTATGTAGGACACATTTTCAGAGTATCTCTAGCACCTCTTTACACTTTGCATTAGCATTCAAAAGCTACTGCAGACATAGACTAGTTTAGGTTGGTGGGGTCATTAGGTGCTCAGGTGTATTCCCAGTCTGACTGGCACAGTTAAATGCCTTGATTAAGGAAAAAAGAACCTGCATGAGCATAGTAGAGCCCTGAAGAAGGTTTGGGTTGTGCTAAACAAAAGAAACCTAAGAAAGAGGGATAGGAAGAAAACACTTGGCAGGGCTCTGTCCATTGACTGAGAGCATGTTACAATATGTATGACACATCTGAAACAAATTTATTATATACATTTACAGTGTTACTGCATTTTCTCTTGGAAATGTGACCAATTTTAAAAGTTGCTTAGATGAATCAATGGAACACAGTAAAAATGGTGCTGTTTTAAATGAATTCAACTCACATTTTCTTCCTAAAAAACCTGCCTGTTGCCATTGTCTGAAGGCACTTGTAGTGGGATGAGCAGTATGAATAATTAAGGAAAATGGGTATGTGTGCTCCAAGAGGAGACAATTTTGGTATTGAACATCCTTTATTCTTGTATTTCTAAGATGAACTAAAAGGACTTTTCATTTCTCTAGATTTCTCCAGATTTCCCATCCTTAACATTATACAGCATGCCTTTTCTCCTGTCTTAATGACATCCCAAACTTTTGTTGAAAATAATTGATTGAATTTAAATTTCCTTAAAAGTTTAAGAGGTAATGTTACAGTGTAAATTTCCTACCAAACACTAAGTAGGGAAATATCCATTAGTGAAATTAACTACAGTTTCTAGGTAGCTAACAATGTGCAGTATACAGTAGGGCATGGCTAATGAACACTGCAGTGGGTGATATTTCATTATACAAATTAATGCTCACATTTTAATGGGAAAGTCACATAATGAATCTCAGCTTCAGTGACAGCAATTAGAGACACAGATTGTCCCCTTCTGGACAAGGCACTGTTTAGCAATAAGCAGCTGTGTAAAAAGTCTTCAGGTTTACAACATATATATATGCTTTGGGGGAATTAGTGTACAGTTTATATTAATGTACTGAATCTTCCCTGCAAAGTAACAACTGTATTTATCTCTCTGTGTTTTAACTAAGTAAAGACATGTAAAGAGGCTAAATAAATATTGTAGATGAGATATAAATAAAGGAAAATATGTAATTATAAAACTTTATAAAAATTAAAATATTTTATTGTAATGCCTAGGGCACAATTGAAAAATCTTTCATAAACAGAGTCAAAAGCATTACAAGTCTGTCCTTCACAGGGTAGGGGTAGTTTCATCTTATATAATAGAGAAAAACTACTAGTAAAGGAAAGTGGTAAAGACAAGAAGTTAACTAGTATTTCTGACAAACATTAATTGTGTGGTGAAACATGTGCAAGATCCAAAAATAATCCTACAGAACCTTGATATTTCATTTGGTTTAAAAAGTGTGAAGTGAATGATTAGAATGATAAAAGAAATTACTGTGTAAGAATAGGCATAATAATGAACTAATTAAACCATACAGCAATTCATTTCTAAAATATCTGCTGCACAATGGATAAAATAGGTTATCAATAACTGTTTCAATAGTAAAATAAAAAATGCTGGAAAATGTTTTCAATATTTTCATTAAGCAGTATTCTGCAGAATTATAAGATGTTTGATTTCATTTGCTTTGCATGAAAGAAAACTGTAGCTTGTTTAGAAATGTATAAGCTCAAATTGCAACTCGCATTGTCTCTGAGTGACTGGCAAGCCCCCACTGCTGGCTGCCAAAGCATGAGGTGTTGGGGTTCTTGTACAGATGCCCAGCCCTCACTGTACCAAAAAATTAATAGAGAAGCCCACAGCACTAAATATAAGCAACTATTTAAGAAGTACAGAGATTTAATAAGGGGAACTAAAAGTAATAATAAAAATATGCATGTGGTTATCAGGGTTATGGAGGACAGAGTAAAATTCTGTAGATCTGGCAGGTTTAACAATTTGTGTCTTGCTAATACTGGGCAAGAATGGATGAAAAATTACCAACCATAGTCTAGAAGACTAAATATTCTTCTGTTCTTAGAAAGAAGCATGATGGGGTTTATAAGTATTTTCCAGTGATACAATTCTGCCATTAACTGATGAGGCTGTTATGCTGTAGCCCACTACATTTTAATGTTTTTTTTAGAGTGAATGTGACTGGATAAAGTCTTAAAAATCCTGGCTGAAGAGCTCTCCCAATCATTAAAGTTCATTTAAAAAAAAACAAGTCTTGGAACATGAAGCAAGTTCTGGAGCATTTGTAGTAGTAAAAAGCTACTATCTGTGTATCCTGCTATTTCCAAAAATAATATGAAGACCTTGAAATTATAAATGGACTACCCTGACATAAATATTACTAAAAATTACTAAATGAATTTGTTAACTAATTAAGACTTGGCAGCATAGTTGATTCAATTTTACTTACTGTAAGTAGGTTTTATCACATTTCTTACTTTCTTTGTGAAAGTAGCTTCTTCTATGTGACAGTCCCTACCCCCCCCCCCCCCAAAAAAAAAACCACAAAAAACAGTATACAGGGATGAAGTGGCACATAAACTGGCAGCTCCACAGCAGTGCTTTCATCTCCATCTATTTAGTCTTTCATTATTTGGAAGAGTATATAAAATCACTGTTGATAAAATTTACCAATGGCACAAAAAGGGTAAAGATGCTAAAAATCAGGGGGAGGCACTGATTAGTCACTTAGTCAAGTGGGCTCTTTTCAACGATATGAATTTTAAATTAGCAGAATGTAAAGGAACAAATACTAGGGGCGTTGATGAACTGGGCCTAGGATTATGGTAAAGAAGCAACAGATTATGAGCTGTTACTTGACTGCTATAGCTATGGATGTAGACCCAGTGTTGGACTGTGTGAGATTAGTGTTGAGCTGAAATTTCAGCAAAGCTTTAGTGGGTACCCGTAATTTAAAAGGACATTGAAAAATTGGGAATAGTATTCCACTCAAGAGTGAGAGAAGGTAAGAGGTGACTGATTTACTGTCTGCAAGTATCTTCCTTAGGGAACAGACATTTTTTATTCAGAAAAATCTGTTTAATCTAGCAGGGGAAAATGTAGTAATGTTCAGTAGTAGGAAGCAGACTCGGGATGAATTCGAGCTAGAAATGAGACACACATTTTGAGTAAAGAAAATACTTAACCAGTCAAAAAGTTTACCTAGAGGTATGTTGGATTCTTCTTCATTGCTGTGGTTGAAACAGAGTATGTTTAAACTAAACCAAGTAAGTTTTGTTTCAAATTATAGTTTTGATTTGATTCAGGAATTATCGTATGAGGGCCTTTGGTCTGTGTTGTACAGCAGATCAGACTAGATGATCATAATTGTCCCTTCTGGATTTAAAATCTGTAAATCTATTCATAATCTGGCTGTGGTCTCCTTGCAGAGCCTGTAGCAGATAATTCCTATGACTAGTGTGATCAGATTGTGTTCTAGGCAGGACTGGTGATAGCTTGAATAGATTATACTTCTGTGTTTATACAACCTGCTGTACAAATAGACCTGTTTCTGCTGGGCAATGTGTCTGTTTCCAGGTATCTACCAAGCTTTTGTGTAGATTTTACAATCAACATTGAATTTTTATTGTTTTACTACATCCTGATATAAAATAGTTCTTGTGAGATGTCTTGTAAACCAGGGCAGTAGATAGATCAGAATGTGATGATGTTGCCCAGATCAGTTATTCTCTATAAGATTTTTATAAAAAAAAAAAAAAAAAAATGTACATCCTAGAATATTCTCCCTTTCTACTCCATTGTGAAAAGTTTTAAAGGGATGCAAACAGGGCCAGAGAATTAGCAAGATCAAGATGTTCATTGCCTTTGTGAACAATGAAAAATGACTCTTGGATATGAAATGCAGAAAATTATTTTGAAAAAGTCATGTTCCCTCACTCCTGCATGGCAACATTAATTTATGTGGACTAATACTAAGTGCTAAATAACTCATCCAGACCCTACTCTTGGCAATATTAGCAGGGCAGTCATTACATAAGGATGAATTCTCTGAAACCTTTCCTCAAAGTATGAGATACAAACAGGTGGTCTTCTAACAAGGATTGTAGCTTACCTCTCCTGTTGCCTGTAGTATTTTTGGACATGTACTATTGAAAGTTGCTGATAGAACCCTGGAAATTAGAGGTTCTTCAACTTTTCTACTGAAATTGGTTTGGATTTTGATTAATTTGGTTGGGGTCAGGTTGAGCTTTTTCCCACAGCAGCTTTTACCTCTATTTTGTTATTTGTACAGGCATTTACACAGGGAATAGCTGGTTGTTAATTTGAATGGATGAAAAAGCATCTTAATATCTGTACAATTGCTGAATTTAGGAAATACTGACACACTAAATTTAAAAGATTCAAGGATGATTTACTCCATCCTACTCCCTTCTCCTACTGCCTGACCTTGAAATGGAAGCAGTTTATATTGCTTTGAAGTAAACTAATCACTGCCAATATTTGGATCTAAAAGAAAGGAGAGATGTTTTGAACAGCTCCCTGTGAACAATGTTTTTTGGCCAGTCCTGTATTGTAAAGGTGGCACAGCGTGTTGCTACATGTTGAATCCAGTTTCAGACCCTCAGCTTTAGATCTCATTTCTAGCCATGCAAGAGGTGGGAACACCACAGAGGCAGCGTACCAAGGCTGGGAGAGATTTGAACTTTTTATCACGCTGTCTCAGTCAGTGTCTTCTTTCAGTTCAATGCTTACAGTGTTGGTGATGAGCTGTGTCCAAATGTCCTCTGCAGAAAGAATGCTCACCCAGTGGAGAGATCTTTGAGCAAAAAATATATTGACTTCAAAGCTTAGTAGTTCAGAATAAGAGTATGCCTGGTTCTTCAGACTGAAGGTACTTTATAAGTATAAAATATTACTAGTATTTCATCTAGTTAGGATATTCTAACTCACTTTACCCATTTTTACATCTACTTACCACTTTGCACAGCAGGTTTTTATCAACATCAGTGCAGCCTATATTTAAAACTTCTCCCTGCAGAAGCAATAACCATAGCGCCTGCAATGCTGGGACACTCTTTTTAATGGTGTCATTTGATGTTCAACACAAATACACACTGAACTATCATTAGAATAAAAGGAAATGCTCAATATAATTTTGTTAAAGATTTCCATAAATGCATAAGGGATGCTGAGGAAGAACTTTTCAATTAAGAGGAGTGAAAACTCAAAAATGAGAGCCTTTAACCTTGAAAAGTCTGGTACTTGTTTTTCAGCAGTTGTGTCAGAGTTCAGTAGTGACTGGTGGGACAAACATCAGAATAAAGGAAAACAGCTCAAAAATATGGCAGTATGTACCCACTGTAAGAGCAGCATTAATATTTGCCCAATTTCTGTCTGGCAGCATAGCTGTCAGAGCTTGCACCCTCCCCAGCAGCCCTGCAGAAATGCAAACAAATAGACAGCCATTGTTCTCTCTCCCCTTGTCCTGGCCCTGCAACCCCTGCTGTGGGTGAGTGAGTGCTCAGGATCCCACCTGAGACCAGGGTAAGCCCAGGCAGGCATGATCCGAGTGTAGTGATTCTTGCTCATCGGGAGGAACTGTTTTTGCACAGCTCCCACTGAAATGCAGCCCTCACTTGGTGGTGGTGGAGTACTAGAACTTAATGACATGACTGTGGAAGACTCAGAAGTTGCACTGAAGTGTATGAGTCTGATTTCTTCTATTAAGTCGTGTGGTTGCAAGCCTAAAGCATGAGCCACGTTAATTGTTACTCTTCTGCTGAACACACCTTGTTTGAGGTGTTGCACTTTTCTCCCCTAAAAACATTGATTAATGTTGATTTAAAGCTCTCATGTCTCACCATTTAGCTTTAGGATTACATTATAGATTTAGAATTTCCACTGCTTGTAATTTACTTCAGCCCCATTTAAATAGCAGCAAGTACCCAGCCAGGTTCCTGGTCAGTAAGCCTGCTCACACAGCGCTACATGGTCATTTGAGCAACTTCAGTGGTGGCAGGTGTCCCTGCGCAAGGCAGGGGTTTGGAACTCGATGTTCTTTAAAGTTCCTTCTAACCCAAACCATTCTGTAAGTGTTTATAAATTTTCTGGTGTCTCCTCTCATCAGTATATTCCTGCAATCAGTGAGAGGAGCAGCTTCTCAAGTATTCACCAGCCTTTCAATTGAGCCTGTAGCTTAAATACCAGAAGTTTGAAAGCCTTTTAGTTTTGTTTTAAGCAGATTTTGAGGTTATTTGAAAAAAGGTAACTTTCCAGCTGGTTTTCTGAACTACATATCATTATATAACATTTTTGCTGTGGAAGAGTTTTCAATTTCATTATGTCTATTATATTGTTTGGAGAAGGCTTACCTTTCTCTTTTGGATCACACAAGGAAAAAGCTATGTAGAAAAAAGAAAACACAATTGTTGTTGAGATCCCTCATAGAAATAATTGCAGCTACTGACAGTTCACAGGTCTCTCAGATTCTTGTCACTTTTAGAGAGGATTTCCATACTTCTTCCTTTAAAAGGAACTCTGCATTGCTAACAAGTGGTCTGAAAACATTTAGGTATACGTTTGCTTAGATGTACATTCTGTTTGGGTATGTCTTCATGACTGTATGTGAGTATTTATTATATGTGCAATATCTTCTACCTCTTTTAAAGTATAGGAAGAACACTAAAAGTTTAGTGTAGGATTCTGATATATCTTTAATTCATTACAATCACCTTATATGTTTTAAAACTCTATTCAAGCTAATACTATAAAAGCTTTTCTGGTAGGTTAATTTCACGTTTTACTACTTGAGCATTAGAAATGCCATTAGCACAAATTTAAAAGACTGCAAAAACTAGTACATAATACTAATTTCAAATACCAAAACTAAATATATTTTGTACTTTTTTCATTACTTGATTTCTTTTTATTTTATTGACTACTTTTTATTTTAACTATATGTTCTTATATGCTGCAATCATAATGTAGTGTAATGATATTAATATTTTATAGAATCTGTATTTATAGTTCTTTATTTAGAAACAATGCAGTAGGTCTGCAGATCTTTGAATCCTTCTGGAATGGTGCCCTCCAAATAATGATAAATTACTTGTGCAGTATGCCATTTGCTAATTATATCCATGATTTACTGCAGAGCAAGACTTAAATCATTCATTTCAGTCTTGCGTAACAGTGCCATAAAATTTTTAAGTTTAAAAATGGTTTCCATGTGTATAATTTAAACAAATTTTAGAGCAATTGTATACACAAAATATTGCAACCATCCATTTGTTACATTCTTTGCTCTTTTTTTTTAAACTTGTACTTTTAATGATTACTGTGGTTGAAATTGTTATGCTTCATTTTCATAATCATAGCTTTTAATTCTACAACAGTTTTCTACATGTTAGATTAAGAAAAGGATGGCTAATTGTGTGTAGATACCATGTCATCCCTGAATAGCCCCACATTCTGGAAACCTATTTTGGAAATATTCAGTTTATGAATTAGTCTTCAATTAAAGGCATTTCTTTTTTGAAAAAATGAATTATTAGCTCCACGATCTTCTTGTTTTCAAGCAGCTAATGTTCTTTTTTCTTTTTTTTTCTTCACTCATCCATATACCAGAGTACAGTTAATTCTCTATATTTTTCTCATTATCCATATGTATAGGTGAGAAGCCTTACAAGTGTCCACATTGTGATTATGCTGGCACTCAGTCTGCATCCCTCAAATACCACTTGGAACGGCACCATCGTGAGCGACAAAATGGAGCAGGACCACTCTCTGGGCAGACTGCAAGTCAGGAACACAAAGATGAGACACCAAGTAAAAGTTCTGTCTTTATTAGACCAGATATATTGAGAGGAGCTTTCAAGGGGCTTCCTGGTATTGATTTCCGAAGTGGCATGGTCTCACAGCAGTGGGCATCAGGAATGCTGTCTTCTGGAGATCAGCAAGGACAAGCAGCTGGTATGTCATCTGAAGTACCTTCAGAAAATGTGAAGGGTTCAGACATATCTTCCAAAGGAGCACACTTCTCTGAACTTGGCCGTGCTTACCAGAACATTGTTGGGAATGGTGTGAACTTCCAAGGGTCTTTGCAAGCTTTCATGGACAGCTTTGTCTTAAGTTCTTTGAAGAAAGAAAAAGAAATGAAGGATAAAGCTCTCTCAGATCAACTTTCAGCAAAAGCTCTGGGCTCAGATGGTGGTGAGGAAAAGATAAGCAGCAAGTCCTCACAGCGAAAACCAGAAAAGTCACAATATGAACCTCTTGACTTATCCATAAGGCCAGATGCAGCCTCCCTCCCTGGTACATCGGTCACTGTGCAAGACAATATTGCCTGGCACGGCTGCTTATTTTGCTCTTTTACAACTTCATCTATGGAACTAATGGCTCTGCACCTCCAGGCCAATCACTTGGGCAAGGCTAAACGTAAAGAGAACATCATAGGGAACAACAAAGACCAATCTAGAGAAGCTCCGGCCCCGATTAATAAAGTGAGCTTGCTCACTTCTTCTGTGCAGTCCAGCAAGGAGGCTGCAGTTTCAAACATGCTGAGCCAGCTGGACTCAGCTTCTGAGAAAATGACCCAAGGACAAAATAAAGAGACCCTGGGAGAGCAAAAGAACACTGCCTGGCCCAGCCACATGGAATCCACTTTTTGTAATTTTACAACAACAGACTTCTATAAGCAGTTTGGTGTTTATCCTGGTGTTATTGGCACAGGAGCACAAAATTCTTGCACCACTAATGAATCTGAAATGAAAAAGCAATCCGAAGATGATCCAAATATTCTGCTCTCTGACTCTGTAAATAAAAATGCTACTGATGACCTTTCTGACATAGCTTCATCTGAGGATATGGAATCTTCCAAGGAAGAAAACATTGAAGATGAAGACATTGACACAGAACCAGATATTATGAATAAGCAGTTGTCTGCCCTAAAAAAAGAAAGCAGTGAAGGAGGCGATAACATACAAAGTGCAGTCACCTCACAACCAACACAAGGGCTCGTATCACCACTGCCGCAAGCTTCAGAAAAGCAGTGGCACAGTCAGAATCTTCTATCCTCCCATGAAACTGCACAAGGAGTGATGAAACCTGAGCAAGTTCAGGGTCCACAGGTCCTGGAGAAGCAGATGAACATGTTGTCAGTCCTAAGAGCTTACAGCTCTGATGGCTTAGCAGCCTTTAATGGACTTGCAAGTAGCACAGCAGCTAGTGGATGTATCAAGAGACCTGACTTGTGTGGTAAGTTTTAGACCTTCTTTTAGACCATTTCAGAAAACACTTGTGCAGAATCATGAAGCTGCTCTTTAAATCTACTTAGTCATGTTTGTTAGTAATACATTTTTTTAAATGTTAAATGCTGTGGGCCAAATTCTAGTCTTATATGTGGTCTACTCCATTGAAATCAGCAGTGCTGCATGCATTTACTTATACAAGATTTTAGAAAGAACTTGCTTTTTAAACTAGAGTATCAGCAATATAGACTATCTGTGCTAGTGCATATGAAGGGGATATTTACTGCTTTAGCATACTCAAAGGAGAAAAAAGTTTATTTTCATGGTAACTTGCAAACTTTTCAGTATTTTGATATAAGTAAGAACCCACAAAAAAACACTGGACGCTTTGCCAAGCAAACCTTGCTTTTTCTTTCCCCCCCCCTTTTTTTATTTCCTTTTTTCTTTGAATTGGGGTGTGTTCAATTACCACAATATTAACAAAATCAAAGGCCAAGTGCACGATATGTGTCTACATGTGGTGAAAAGCCTGTTTTGCTTTGGTTTGGATTTCTCCTTTTTTTTTTTTTTTTTTCTATATATTTTTTTTTGTTTCAATGGCACCTTCACCATTTTCACTATTCTAACTAGCAGTTGTAGGAATTTTGATTTGCCTAATTAAGAATATGCCTTCAGGTAATTAAAAAACCAACAACACACCAAACAAGCAAACCCCCTTTTACAAGGGGTTTTGATTTACCCTTTGATTTACAAAACTGAAGTCTTGATTCCTCATAACACACATATCCTATTTGACAAAAATGAAAGTTAAATCTATTTGGAACAAATGAGAATGAGGATTTTATTTTTTTAATTTATCTCCTATTTTGTCAGCATAGCTTGTGCTTGAAAGAGATTTTAGAATGCAAATCCTGTGAAAAACAGTATCACTTTAAAAATCAGAGTCAGCAAGCATCACAAAAACTTTGGTAATGCTTGTTTCACTTAACCTTCAAACCAATCAGAAAACATTGTCAGAGCTGAACATGCACACTAAAATGTATTAAAGTTAAAAAAAAAAAAAAAAAAAGAGAAAATGTGTTCAACAGTTTTAAAGCCTGGCAATTTAAAATAAAACCCTAAATCTGCAAACACTTAAGAGTGGTTACCCTGGTTGACTTAAAGTTAGTAGGAGCTTTGTTTGACTTTACTACAATAGTGTATGTGCTTAAAGCCATAAGCCTTTCTTCGGGCCCCTCGCTGCATTTCCAAGTGTATTAGTTGGTCTTATGAAGAAGTCTGATTTCTCCTCACAAAGTTTATCTCATTTGTATTCTTGGAGCATTTTGGCTTCACCGTATTGTTATTACTTAAACTGAATCAGGAGCCCAAGTATCTGCCCGGCCTTACTTGTAAACTTCCATGTCTCAGTGAACTAAGAACCAAGTCAGAGAGTTGGACATATTTCCAGATTCTTCAAAATCAGCAGTTACATTTCTGATGTTTTGAAATAGCTGAAAGTTGATTTAATTTGCAGCTGGTACTAGGGTTTTATTTTTTTTCCTCTAGCTGCGGAGTACAATCAACCAGTTAAAAAAAAAAAACAAACCAAAAAAACCAAAACCAGAGAATGAATATTCAAACAAGTAAAAAATTGGAAAACCAAGATTAGTAGCTTTGTACAAAAGATCTTTATACTCCTTCCCAGACATAAGTTTTTTAAACAACAACAAAAAAACCCACCCTGTAAACTTATTATAGAAATGAGGTAATGTTACTTCCATTAGTTTTTTGTTTCATCTTCCAATCAATTCAACAGACATTTTATGATGGCTTGAGTTTATATGATTTTAAAGACTGTATCCCTTTCATGATCTCTGCCCAGTGATAATGGATTTGACTAGAAGTATGGAGGGATAAAAAAGCCAACAGAAACTTGTCTGTTCTACTTTTTAAGCCATTTTTTACTGGAAAATGCAGTGCGAGTTCTCCTTTCTCCCCCCTCCAAAAATAGCTTTTTAAAATTCTTCACTGACGATCTATTGAGTGTTTGCAGAATAGAAATATTAGGGCTGACTGTTTAAATATATTATTTCATTTTTCTCAATATTGCACAGTAAAAGTGGATAAGTATGAACAAGCCCCGTGTCAGTATTTTATTTTCTATTTGGTTGGCTTGGACACTGCCCACTTGAAAGTAGTGATTTTTGGGGATTTTTCATGTTCTCAGTGACATTTTATACTGTGAATTCACTCTATCTGTGCATGCTAGTGTTGAGAATCTCACCTGATGTTTCTGTGTTTGTAGATTAGCTATCAGGAGCATCTTTGTATATTAGCCTTCCTTCCCTCTTGCACAAAGCCCATGACCTTATTTGAGGTTGCCTTTGTCTCTCCTACTGCCTGAGAGATCAGAAAACTTGAGACCCACTTCCAGCACCCAATTCCAGGGCATTATTCTTGTGTTACTTTGTATTTTGGGAGACTCTGTGCATCTGCCTTTCTTTTTACAGCCAATGATGTGTGGGTTGTTGACATCTCGAGAACACTGGTGCATTGGTACACTTGATACAGTCCTTGCACAATCAAGACAGAAAGGTGTGGTGCTCTTTCCACAGTCAGGATAGAGTGAAAATAAAATTGAAATAAAATATCTCAGCTTCATTTAGCTGAGATTGCTTCTTTGATTGGCCATGCTAATTGAGTTAAATTTCTGGCTGCATGAAAACAAGCTGGGATTTTCAGTGATCCACGTGGATCATTTTTAGTTGGCAGATTTTACCTTGAGATAATGGGTTAGGTTTTAAGGACAAATCTTGGCACAAAAAGGATTTTATCTCTAAAGGAGAATGCCACCAGCTCACATTATTGTTTTGGAAGGTCACCACACATGGGGAAGACAGTCCTCAGTTTCTCTATATGTAGAGTGAGAGAGACTGCTGATGCACACATCATCCATTTATGCTCCTACCAAGCTTCAGGCTATATGGGTGAAAGACACAATTAGGAAAGAACCATAATTACTGCATAATATAGAAATTTCCATGCCAAAATGCTGCTGAGAAAAACCACAAATATTTTTAATATTTTTCCTTCATTAATGTGTCAAAGAACAGAAAAAAATAATAAAACACCACTGATGAATTTAGAATTACTCCTGAGCTGTACTTAGTTTTGGAGTCTCAAGTGGCTATACCTAGGGCCCAATCTTGTTAATCTTTGCTACCATGCAGTTTCTGAGAAGCAGACATGCTTTTCCTTGCTGCTAGTCAGCCAGCAGCCCTGCATGGAGGGGAAGCCCAGGGCTATGTCTCCATGCCTTGGTAGCTGGCTTGAGCATTCGTCTACCCTGCTTTCACAGCCCTCGTTCATTTGAGAAATTGTGCTTGGAGGTTCTAGAACTATTTTGTATTCAAGTTTTGGCAGATCTGTTTTCCTTTCCCTTTATGCTCTCTTACTCTGCTTGTCTTCCCATATACATGTAGTTGTATCACAATAATGTTCCAAATCATTAATTTACATGTGATATGCACAGCATCTAGTTATGACAAGACCCATTCCTTTCTTTCTCTACTTCCCTTTAAATTTCCCTGCTTTGTGTCTAGGATGGTAAAATTTCCCTACTTGCATTTTTTGCATGGGAAGTGCATAGGCTTTCAAAGAAGAGCTGGTAGGCTACAGAACTATTGGCCAGAGATGGTCCTGGGCGTTAGCTGGTTGCTTGATGGATTAGTGCTATTGAACCCACACTTAATGATGTCCAAAAGTATTAGTTCCGTGTTGTCTCTGTAAATCTAATTTGCTTCCATTCATGCTCGCTTTCCTCTGCAATTAGTGCTGTTTTCTTCTGTGTAGGCTCCACCCCGTTATCCCTTCTTTCACTGTAGGAAAGCAGGGCAGGGCCCTTTAGATGTCTGGTAGCAGCTTTGGAGTTGTGAGCCTGCAGAGGCTGAGCACTTTCAGTTTCCTTTGGAGCAGAAAGCATTCAGCATTGCACAAAATTATTAAAATGTTCAGCATTGTAACTTTCTGAAATACCTTCCAAATGTGGAACTGCAGCACAGACAAGAGGGCTGGGCAAGGGGAAGATCAATTGTGGCAGATTATTACAGCTTTACTGTCACATAATTATAGTGCTCTACCCCAATGTTTAAATAGTGAATTTAGTTGTTGTAAATTGCTTATTGCCACAGGTGTCAAAACCAAAAAGATTATAATGCTAACCCCTTCAGAACTACCACCAACATATAAAATACAGAAAAAGATTTTTAATTGTTTGTGGTGGCTTCACTTGAATCCTTATTGCAGCTCTTTAAAACTATAAAATCTGTATCAAAGAGAGGCAAAAGGCCTAATCTGTTTAAGCTCTGGGACAGCTACAAGGCAATGGAATACCATCCTACTGCAGCAAGTCATAGAACTCCTGCCCATTTAAACTACCTTGTAACGCACTCAAGTAACCCAGCATTTAGTAAGTCCTTCAACTGATCTGCAGTTGAAGGAGTAACCACTATATTCTTTACCTTGAAGGCAGAATGAAATGATGTGGAAGTTTTACTGCAGACTGTTCTTTACCCCATTATGGTGATTTTGAAGAGGTTTCTATAATTTCAGTTAGGAGGTCCAAGGCCTGCCTGTGGTGTACAAGCTGTACTGTTGAACAGATCAGCACCTCAGCCCCATGCTTGGGTTTCAGCCGTGTTTTTGGATGTCGCTGTGCCATTTGCATGGCAATGTAAAACCAAACTCATATGGCTTGCTTCCTTTTTTTAATTAACTGGGAATGCCAGTGATCCAGTGAAGTTTGTGTTGCTGGAGAAAAGGGCTGGTCTGTGAATAGCACTGTATTTGCCAAATGGTTCGCTAGTCATTTCAATACAAACAAATGGATGGTGTCTGTAAGTCTGCAAACACTGTTGACATTTAGCCTTGTTTATGTTACTTTCCTTTTGCTGCATGTTTTTGGCTAGAAAAGATACTGTCTGAATTAACACTGACTTCCCAAGCAGAAGCTAAGTAGGACCCAGTCTTGCATCCCTTATTCTTGATGAGTTGAACTAGTTACATGACTAAGGATTGCAGAATCGGGTCCTGTTTATTGGACTTTAAATTTCATCGGTATATTCATGTAGCTTAATTTGATTGTATTTTGTGCTATCGGAAGTCAGGTGTTGATATCACCATTCTGTTTACTGTTGAAAAATTTGATTTCTTACCATTTTTCATGTCACAGTGTAACATTCCCATTCCATTTATGTTTCTGGGAATTGACCCCTAAAACATCCGATAAAGCTGAGTGCTGAGCACCTTGTATTGCCAGTGAAACTGGAGGCATGCAGTCCCTCCCAGCTCCAGATCTGAAAGGGGGATTGTGTTTGCAAAAGGAGGCCTCGGTATGTGCCTTGATTTCAGACATCAGTGGCCAGCCGCACCAAGGCAAATCCCTAACACAGAAAGGCTTTTCTTTGCAGAGACAAAATAATGATGTAAGCTTAGAGATGTATGATTCTGCTCTAAGTTTCATCTCCACAACAATATATTCTTATTGTTTTTGTCATATCCAGATCAAATTTAATTACAATTTAGGATTAGGCACAGGCATAGAGAAGTTTCCAGGTCTTTCCAAAGTCAGACAATGCTCTGGTTTGTGTTTTGGTTCAGGAAAATATATTCTTGTGTCTGAGGTATAGTATTTCCTATAACTACTCATAAACACAAACAATTTAGATATCCTTGTAAGTCAAAACTAAGTGTATGATTAATACATCTTATGAGGCCAATTTTAAACAATTAATTTGACAGCAATTATAATTTTTAGTTACAGGCTTTCAGAAATAAATAACCAAATTCATCTTTGTAATCTAAGGAACTTAGGATATCTTATTGCATATCTGGATTCTCTGAGGTTTGCTTCCACCTACCTATATACCTTTAGTGATGGGGATGAATAATTACCTGAGGCTTATTAATTGTTTCAGGAAAGAAAAAATATATACCTTAAGTGTAAGCATTAATATATGTATACACAATACATCCACAATATATAACAAACCATTGTCATAGTACAAAAATAGAGGTCCTGAATATGTTCTGTTATTTATGTGTTTGGCAAGCTTAGGGAATGGACTTTAGTATGAGTGAAAATTCTCTTAACATTTTTAAGGTTATTTATTGTCATTTCTATTTGAGTTTTTAATGGTCCTGTATTTTGTAATGCTTTAGCAGAAAAAAATACTGTAGTTATCTTTTTTCATATTCTTTAAGCAATATTTCTAGCTTAATATATTGTGCCAGGTTTTCCAATATTAACCAAGAAAGACAGTGAAATTCAATGAACAGCACTCTGACATCCACAATTTAAAACCTGTGATTGAAGTGAAATGTGTAAACTTCTAGTGGGTTATCATGTGCTTTGGAATAGAGTATTGTTGGAAGTAATTAGAAAATATATTAAGGTTTCCTGGTAATGAAGGTATGTAAGTTTTAATAATTGTTGCTTTCTGAATAAGTGTCAAACTATATCTTTAAATGTATATGGAGTTACAAGTTAGGTCATCTGAATGGAATGTAAAACAATACTAAAATGCTTCAATAACTTATCTCAGTGTTGCTAATAAAAAAAAGCTGTTAACCATTAGCGCAGTTTTGAGTCATTTTGTTAATTCGCTCAAGAAAACTCTCGAGAAAACCTTTTGGTAGACCAAAGACCACTCATGAGATTCACAATTGTTTGATGCTTTGAGAGGCAAACTCTGCAAAGCTACTTGTTGGCCTTGTAAAGGGTATTTAATAAGAATGCAGCCTTCTGAAAGATGTGGTTTGTCACTAGAACAATGCCACTTACAGTTAGGCAGGTATATAAGGGGGGGCATCAGACTTGTTTCCTCCATACCAGAAAAATATCTTGGGAATGTGGGACCTGTTTCTCCTCTGTCACTATTAAAATCCAGCAAAAATTCTTACGGAGGCCACTGGGTTAAAAATGAGTAATACAGGATGGATTAAGTATGTCAGTATTAGTGCCTGGCTGCCTGGCCAGGGTGAGATACATATTTGGGTCTAGCTCTGCAGCTGGAAATAGAGCCTCAGTGTGTAATGGGTATACAATGCCTATCCCTGCAGAGAAATGCCAGGTGCATACAGTCCCTGAGAGATCTTTCTTGGTTAATTTTGCCTAGCCTTACATTAAGTCACAGCCTTCAGAACTGCAGATGGCACTGAACTCTTGGTTTGGTTTCCCATGGGAAGGATATCCTGAGTGTAACCTCCCTCCTGCAAACCATCCACCTGAGTAAAGCAAGCACAGAACAACCAGTCCCATCAGGCCCATTAGTCTCACTCAGGCCTATGGTAAGTGTTTCAAAGATGGAACCCATTACAGATGGCCTGCTGGTTGATGCACAGCTGAGGATGCAGTGGAATGCAAACATGACCAAGGCTCCCAGTGTCACATCTTCATTAATGCTGTCAGATTTGAATAGCATATTGGTACTTTTTATTTATTCCACCAAAACACCGTGAGTCAGGACCTGACATTTTAGTGTTATGTGTCATACTGAAAAAAATCTGTAGTTCAGCAGTAGGACAATTATATTATTTTGGAAGGGTTAGAATTAATACAGCATTTGCAAGACAACTGTAACATTTATCCAGACTCAGTGTGAGATTGTTCTTCCTTTTATTTGGAGAGCACTTCCAAAAAAAGTATCAACTAGGAGCAAAAAGAAAAAAAGAGGAGAAAAAGTGTCAATTATGAATCCATTTAACCACCATAGGGTATCTCATCTTGTGTAATACCTCTGGCTGTTACATGCCTAAACTTCTATGCAGTTAGCTGTGAATATAGTCCTTATTGTCCTGTCGGCAATATGACTAAGGAAAAAATATCTCCGTAACACAATGGAGCATTTGTCTGAACAGCGTAACCTAAGGTCCATAACATCAAATCTAAAGTTGTAATTATACAGCTGCAGTCACACCACTCAAGTGAAGGCTGTGTCAGCACTTGTATTCTATAAGAAATCCTGTTTTCAAGGGTTGATGAGTCATATGCAAAAAACATTTCTCACTAAACAATTGTTCTGGTTGTTCTGAAGCAATGTCTAGGTACGGGCCTTTCCCCAGTAGGATGTGGTCATGTCTTCTGCAATATTCCATGGCTTATTAACTGGGCAGCTTATTTTGTTGATAAATGTACCTTTTCAAAGCTAGGAATTTACCTACAAGGTTTTGTGTGTTATGCATTTTTATTATTGTCAAAACAAACTAGTGGGGAAAAAGCCCAGAGTGGGTGAAATATTCACCAACAAGGATTATGACAGGTGAAACACATTCAGTGTGTCATCCCCAGTGTTGATTTCAGTTCTTGGAGCTGAATTCTTCCTTGGAGGACTCAGTCACAATTTAATTTCTTTGAGATGCCTTGAAATCGAGCCTTTCAAACTCACTGTTGCTGTTACTGCCATTTGAAGCAGCTGCACATTTGCTGGCAAGGAGCACACAGGAACCACAGAGGTGAACTAGGAGCACAACACATCCTTCCCGCATGAAAGCAAAAGGAGTACAGTTAGGACTGAGACAAAATGCCGCAAACCACAACCATTTTCCTACTACATGAAACTTCTGGATAGGTATGCTGGATGTGAGTGACTTTGGCTAACAGATGCCCCTGCCCGGAGCGTTGCCAGTTACAAGCAGGTGCTCCTGAAGCCTTCCCCCCATAAGGCACCCTCACCCAGCCTGCCCCATTGTCTGTGGAGTGAGACGCTGGCCTGGCAGGTTTCTTTAAGCTGATCTACTCTGATCTGGGGCATCTGTAGCGCCGTTCCCTGCATAAAACAGCCATTGTTCAGACAGCAGAGCAACAGTGGGGTAGAAAATAGCCTGTCATGCTGGGGATCAGAGAAGGAATTGTTCCTTAATTATCTCTTACTGAAGGAAAAACTGAAGGCATATCCCAATATGTGCCATGACTCTGGCAGAACACAAGTCTTTTAAATAAGGTTTGGGGAGGGGGGCACACACTCAGAAGCTGGCAGCCCTCACTCCTCCTGCAGGTCTATGTGTGATCCGCTCACTGACCATGGGAAAAAATTAGTTTGGATTCTCATTGTGAAGCAGAAAATAACAGTGCAATAATAGTACTTATCTCCCTGATATGAGTGTTGTGAGGATAAACTAATGCATTAATGTTTGTAAAGCACCTTGAAGATTAAATACATTATATAAGTCCTCACTATATAATTCATCATGGAAACAGAATCACAGACTGGTTTGGATTGGAAGGGACCTTAAAGCTCATCCACTCTGACGCCCTGCCATGGGCAGGGACACCTTCCACTAGAGCAGGTTACTTGAAATTCCATCCAACCTGGCCTTGAAGGTCAGTTTGTGAGCATTAGGAGAAAGGACCACATTACCTCTAACTGTTTCT
Source organism: Neopsephotus bourkii (assembly GCF_033783945.1). NCBI lineage: Eukaryota > Metazoa > Chordata > Aves > Psittaciformes > Psittacidae > Neopsephotus > Neopsephotus bourkii. Next base: position 46,707 of record NW_026901997.1, on the reverse strand, counting down.
TTTTTCACTTGTTCCTTTGCACAGCTAGCACCATTCTGGTGTGTGCCCTTGGTTTTCTTTTATATCCTTTGAAATCATCCTGTTACACCTGTTGCTAGTGTTGGGATGCAGAGAAGTGCAGGTCCTCCCTGCCATAGGTAGCTGAAGGCTCTGCTCTTCCTGCTGAGAGTTTGAAGAAGGTGACAGCTTTTGCCCAGTGAAGTCTGCTTCCATGCGATTCTCACTGTGATACAAAATGCACCAAGACACATCCCTGGCACAACCATACATCCCCAACTCCAACCAGCACCAGTGTGTGCCCAGCAGCTCGTTTGTTCATCCTCTCACGTAAGAACTGTTTAAGAACAGGAGGATTTATGGGTGCATTCACTAACCATTGTACATTGGGGTGACAGAAAAAAAACAACGAACCAGGAAAGCTTTTCCAAAGGATAGAGGTGGGATGGCTCCCTCTTCAGTTGCCAAAATGACTGACGGCTGTATAAGGTCAGAAGATGAAAACCAAGCCATGGGGGACAGAGCAGGGAGGGGAGGGGGGCAATCAGTTGAATAAAAACCTGAATGTCAGTGCTGGGGAAGGAGAAAGAGGGCATTCCCACTAGAAAAATCCTCACCCTCTTCCCCCCTACTGCTTGTTTGGGGAAAATGCTGCAGCTTAATCAGAATTATTTACAAGATAATGGTCCATTGTTTGTAGTAAGACAGATGCTGTCTGTGGGAATTTGGTGTTTTATGCTCTGTGCATTACAGTGCCATTGCTGTGTACAGATGGGATCACAGTGGTATTGTTGTTACCCACTTTTTGGAAATTTGGAGGATCCTCACCATGAAAGGATCCTTAAATAGAAAAAGTTTGTGCCCAGAACTGGGATTTCTCTTAAGGTGGAATTATGCTCATATGTGTATGAGAGAAGAAGAGGAAAAAGTGGAAGCCCTTTGCTTGTGGTCCCTAGGCTGACTTGACTTGGTGGTGGTCGACATGAGTTCAACAGATGGATGGATCCTGTGTGTCTTTCCAAGGGCGGGGTAGGTTGTGCTCCTTCCTTTGCTGATGGCTGGCGGAGTCAGTTGCTTAGAAGGTGGTTTGAGAGGTACACAAACACATCTGCGCAAGAGAAGAGCATGCCTGCTGAGTAATCATCTGGTTGTGCAACTGCAGCGTGTGGTGTTCCCTGCTATCTACCCCATGCTGCCAGTCAAACACCGAGCACTTCTGTTTCACCAGAAAACTTCATCCTAATGAGTATGTGGGTGAAGATATGGGAAGGGAAAACTAGATTTTCACTAGATTCAAACTGTGGGAAAAAAAAAAAACAAAACAAAACAAAAAACAAACACCCAATGAGAAAACTACTTATATAGAACATTAAATGCAAGATTTCTTTTTTTTTTTTTTTAAATTGTTTAATCCCAGCAGAATCTCTATTTCCATAAGCACCCCTTCTGGCCCAAGTAGAAAGTTCTATGTGGAGGCCTAGAGCCTGGCAAAAGGGAAGAGCCGGTGACATGCAGGTGGGTGACCCAGTGCCATGTGAGAACCACTGTGTCCACAAAGAATAGGGCAGCACGTCCATCCCACCGGCTGCTGGCATCTGTCTCAGCAAAACATGGGGGGACAGCAACACTCTCAGCCCTTTCCCACAGCCCCGAAGGTTCCCAGAGGACTGCAGCATGCAGAGCTCTGCGGTGCTATGCCTCTCTTGGGAGCAAAATCTGCCCTGCCTTTTCCATCCAAATTGCCTCTGAGATGTGAAGTTCCTCCTCAGGTCTCTGTGCTTTGGAGCAGGACCTGCAAACAAGGTGCAGGACAAAGGGGTGGAGGGTGTGTGGGGGGTGGTTGTATGTGTGTGTGTGCACGCACTTCCTCTCTCAAAAATCTGCTTTTAGTGTGCAGTGGCTCACATATTACCTCGGCAGAGACCGGTGTGCGCCAAAGGCAACCAGGAGACGACAAATCACCAGAAAGGCTCCGGAGGGAATTTTGAGCATCCACGTCCGGTGTCCCAAGATCCATTAGCTTTCAGGTAAAACAGAAAACAATGACCGTCTTTTTTGTATGCAAGATAATTAAGCTGTCTTTCCATCATTGCAAAATACCTGAGTTTCCCCAGAGAAAGCAGAGGGCCTGGGGATGGGGAATGAGACAGGGAAGGGCACAGAATAGCTGATTCACATGTTCGGGGGTCTTGTTTCCAAGATCAGCACAACCTCCTCTGGGTGGGTTTCCCCCAAAACAGGCAGCAGGAAGAGGCAGGTCCTCTCCTCCCTCAGGGATGGAGTGATAGTGTCAGATCATGGGTGGAAACCACTTTGTCCAAGAAGGATCTCTGAGTTCTGTGAAACTGAGTTTTCCAAGGGTTAGATTGGCATGGGATGGGAGGTTGCTATTCCTGAGTGATTTCATTTTTCCTAGGTGTTTCCAGTGGGATCTGTACAGGGGGCTCCAAGTTTTTTTCCTCCAAGTCAGCATTTATTTGCAAAATCTTAATTTTGTATTTCCTGACATTTTCAGTCTAATGTTCTAATAAGGATTCTGTCCATCTGTCTAAATAAAGCTTTGTTCTAATGAGGACACCATCCATCTCCCGAGATGGAGCTGTAACGACTTCCAGCCTCGGTGTAATTTTAGCTAGACTCCCTTCCCCACCCTCTTCTCCCCACAGCTCTTTGTTTGGGGTGTAAATTATCTGGTTTGAGATGAAGTTGAGCACAATTTCATTTTGGGTCAAGTGACCAAGGTATTGTGTGAGCCTCTGCTTTCTCTCTGAAAAGTAGGATTTTGCTCACTCCCAGTTGTTCAGTGCCTGCTTATTTGCAATTTCTGTTCATAAGACTGCGGGTTTTCATACCAATGATTTTTTATTGGAGTAGGGAGGTTGTGGGAGCATGCCAGTGTCAAAGGTTGTCATTTGAATGGTAATTAATAACATTATCAGTCTGATTATGTGTTTAGATGTCCAGAATCAGGAGTGAATTGAACTTGTTAAATTTAATTCCTACCTCTGAGAATCTGGCTGTTTCCCGTGGCTGGGAGACTGGCTCACCCACCAGCCTTGTGTTTGCATAAAGGACAAACCCAGGAATTTGAAAGGGTGACAACTGATGAGAATTGGTGAAATTCGGGGCTCCTGGCATTCACAGGGCTTCTCCTACAGCACCATCACCCTGGAGCCTTCACCAGGGAGAAGAAAGCGCAGATCAGGTGCATGATAACATTCATAGACCCTGTTTTCATTGTGTGGACTGAAACATCGAGTCATTTGAGATCGGAGATTATGTCTTTTAAAGTCCTGAAGAGCCGTTTCACATGCGACTGATTACCTCTGTCAAAGGCTGGCGAGCCGGGTCCCACCTCGGTGGGTGGGATCTGAACTCATGCTTACAGAGGTCAATAATGGGGTTTTTAGACCTTTGTGCCTCTCAGTCCCTTATAGCCAGACCTTTTCTGTTAAAACTGTTTAAATTACAAACTGGTAATAAAAGGATCATATGTGTTTCCCCCTGAACAGGTTCTTTAAGGCTATTATGATAATTAAAAACATATGGTGCCTGCACAAGTCAGAGGGAAACCACAGATGTACAAATTAGGTATTATATAAGGTTTTTCTTCTTTGCCCTTTCCAAAACAAAAGCCAAAAAAGTACAAAGAGATAAAGATGGTAATTTTTTTTTTTTTAGATGGGAGGTAGCATTTTTGATTTTTAATCATGAAATATGTAAGCCTCCTTTCTTATACACCATGAGAGCAAACTCTTCCTAATACACAGGAAGAAAAAAAATCCCAGTAGCATAAGACTGCAGTATTTATGGAAGGAATAAGGAAACACTTTGTTTCATGCAAGTTATTGGAGACCAGGAAACCTTTTGCATTTTTTATGATGTTTCCCTGCACAGACACAGAGGATTATATTTATTAAATATTGAATTATATTGAAATTGGATTGATGCAGCCAAAGAAGGACATTTCTTTGTATTCAATTTTTCTCCTTTTTTTTTAAAAAAAAAAGAAATGTGCTAATATTGATTGCAGTACAAGTAGTCATTTGTTTTAATTTAAAAATATAGGATTGATTTTGAGAAGGTGATAAATACTGCTAATAAAAAAAATTCAAAATGGGGATTTATAATGATTCTCTGTTAAGTCAGTGGTTTAGTGAGGCTAACTTATAATAAAAGTAGAGACGTGCTGAGCAATCCATAGCTAATGGGTTATTTGCCATTTGCTAGCTCTGCAAACTTCCTTGGTTTGCTGGGTCCTGCCAGAAAAGGTAAAATTTATACCATCTAATGCTCCTTGCTCCTTGTTTTGTCTTTCTTGTGCTAAAAATGAGCAGCCAAGGGTTTGCTGGCCGGCACAGGGGCCCCCTTCACATGCAGATGTGTGCAGCTGTTTCACAGAGAGGGAATAGGTCCAGATGTCAGTCTACTGGGTCTGAAATTGGTAGCTGTGTACCACAGCTTCTGCAGTGGAACAGGGCAGCTCCACAGGTGTTGGGGTCTCTCAGGCTCTGCACAGGTCTTCCTGTGGGTAGAAAGATGCTATTGGACAGGTCCAAGCAGCATCTGAATTACCCCCAGAGCCTTTTAACTCATAAACTGCTATTTTGAGCTCTGTATCTTGCATGACACCAGCATCTGCCTGGCACCTTGCTCTGCCTTGAGAGGTGGGAGACCCCCTCTTCCCACCCAGGACTGGTCAGGGCTCCACACATCCTGTATTCCTGCAAGGAGCAGGACCCCAGTGAGTTGACTGCTGTTTGCTGCTCTGTGGGGGACAGACAGCATTCTCCAGCATGGACCATTGCAGCCTCAGGGAAGGAAGGACCCTCCTTTTCAGTACTCCTGAGGCAGCATGGAAAGCATCCTGGTGCTGTGTTCACGGTTGGACTTGCCTGTCTCCTACCCTGATAAAGGGCATGCTGATAGCTCAGAGCCCGAGGAACCGCTCCCCAGCCCCTCCAGCAGTGGGACTCATCCAAGAGAGGGCTGTGTCGTGCCCTTGGCAATGCGACCCTGGCCAGGGAGCCTGTTCTTGCAGCAGGCATCTCCCCCCAGGATGAGGCTGAGCACTTGCAGGCCTTTTGCTGTGTTCGTTTCTGTTTTCTTTTGTTTTTCAGCAAGAAGTAGACAACTTGCCCCCCCCCCAAACTTTTAGAGCAGCAGAAACAAACCCTGGGGAAATGGGAGAGGGAGAAGCCTGATGGTAACACTGCAGGTTTGCGGGAGTGGTGGCTGAGCAGGCATTTCTGAGGAGAGGCTTTTCTTTCCCTGAGTGATAGCAAACTCAGTGTTATTTCGCATGTAGGTATTACCATTTTAACTTTTACTGAGGTAAAATAACACCTTGTCACTCAGTGCAAATACCAATCACAAAATGAATTAATTGTAATAACTGTTGTCAACAGAACAAAAGACTTGTTGCTTTCCTAAGCAGATTTCAGTGCCACTGATAACTATATACAGAAGTTCCCATTGGACTTATTCAGTGTATGTAGTCAGAAAATAATTTCATCTACCTTTCTCTGCACTTTGTTGTTGAAGTCTCAGAAATTGAGTTAAAAACCTGTATTTTTTACATAGTGCTAAGCATACACTTTTCCAGTGCATAGGTTTTTTTCCCCTCAAAGAATCCCTAAACGTTTTCACTAATTAATTAACACTTTTTTTTGGTGGTTAATTTATTAAAGAATTAACAAGCTCATAACAGTCTGCAGAATCTGTTTATTCACCTTACGCTGTGATGGACAGTTACTGTCAAGGAAAGCATGGGCAGCTTTTTTTGCTCTGCAGAACATACTTTTTGTCAATGTACTTCTTCAGCCGGCCATCTTCATCCAAAGCAAATGGTGCTATCCCAACAGATGGGTGAAATTTTCTTTGAAAATGGAGAAAGAGAAAAAAATAGCCAAGAAAAGCAAAATTCTTCATACTTGTGCTAACCACAGATTTATCCAAGTCAAATTTGGGGAGGGGGGAAAACTAACTAATTTCACAAAGGAGCCTCAGTACAGCAGGAATCAGTGCCAATATACTATACTCATTTTACATGGCCGTTCAGCGTAATAATAAAAAATACTATGGCATATCCTCTATATTTTACTGCAAATGGGATCTATTTTCTTAAAGAGACATACATTAATATTGCAGCCTGGGATAGTCATGGATAGCCAGCAGAATAAACACTTGTCAGGAACTGACTCATAGAGTGACCAAAGGACCATTTTGCATCCTTATTTAACACAATTGATATTGTATATTGCTTCCCCTCTCCTCCCTTTCACAGTGTAGGCTTCAGTACTCCCTGCCCTCCTTGGGAGCAGGATCACAAACTCAGATAAAGTATATGGGAAATTAATTATCCATGTATCTTCCCCCAGTAATAAGCAGAAAGCAGGAGACTATCCCATGTAAAAGTCTGTTTGGGGCAGGCTCCCCAGCCCACGGCTGGAGCAAAGGGGTTAGAGGCTAACAAAGCACCAGCAGAGCAGCCATGCATCATTAACCAAGCACCAGTTCCTGCTGCTCTCATCTCTTGCTTGATTAAAGCAGGGTGCAGCTCACTACTTCAGCCCCCTCCTTGCAGGAGAACCAGCAGCACCTCAGAAACACAGTGAGATGATGCTGAATCCTCCTCCTTTTGTACCTGGGGGAATGTCTGTGGTTTCCCCTCAAACCCTCTGCTGTCAATAACAATCAGTCTGTCTGTCTGGTTGGCAGCTGCTGTGTCTGCAGCCATCAGTCACTCAAACATTCCTGCTTCTACCCAGAACTTGCTTTTTATGTGGGCAATACCACCCTGCAGCTGCAATAGGGCATCCTTCTGTCATAGTGTGGGCTTGTGGTGCTGAGGAAAGGATCTGCTCATGGCTCTGGAGGGGTCACATATGGTTCCCTGTAAGCTACAGCACTGGATGTGGCTAAGTGGTTTTTCTGTCAGGCACTTCCCACCATAGAGGAAGCTGGAATATGACGATGACATTGTACTGGAGCTTGAGGGGTTTGGTTTTGGCAGCTTTAGGCCAAGGTTGTGGTTGTGCCTGTGTGGGTGCACAGGGACATGGGAAACTTGTGCTTTCTTCAGAAAGAAGTGGCTCTGGGAGGAGGGTGCCCCATGGTCCTGTGCTGCTGTGGCCATGGTCCTTGGGCTGGGGTGGTGGCTGGTGAGCTGCAGGGGTTTGGGGGCACCCTGGCTTTGTGCTCAGAGCAGCCAGTGCTGCGTGGGTTCTCCTGCACCTCCACCATTGCTCCTTCTAAATAAAACCTTACTTACCCTCAGCAGTAAAGTTTTAGATGGAAGGAGAGACATGAAAAAGGTTGACTAACGTCCTGTCTGTATTTTAATGTCGTGTCAGTGGGAATAACAGCTCTGCTTGGGATGCAGCAGCCATCCTTGTACGGAGTCGTAGGGTGCTTTCAGGAATGCCCAGTGTGGGAAAACTTGGGTCAGGCTGGGCACAGGCAGCACAAGCAGGACAGGAGGACACATCCATTCCCCCCCATGCCAAGCCTGGGAGCGTGTGCTGGGTAAGGGGGCAGGGAGGGATTGTGCAGAGCTCTTCACCCAGCTGTGTGCGGCCTCCTCCATTCACCCGCTTATATCCCAGTAAATCTGTATGAAAAACAGAAAAAAAACCCAGCCTTCTATCTAACACCATCGCTTGTGCTGACCGGGGCTTTTTGCCGTTGCAACATTCATTCCTCAGCATTCCTTCAAGGCATGTTAACGACAGCGTTCCCCCAAAGTTGAAAATAATGGTGTTTCAGGTCAGACAGCCCCAGCCCGGCCAGAAGCTTTCCGCAGTGGTGCCCGCAGTCCCGTTGACTGGCAGGATGGGGACCGCAGTAGGTTTTGTTGTCAGAAGGGCTGCGTTTGGATTTGCCTCTCAGACATCGCTGCTCTGTCGGGTTTTTTTCTGCTTCTCTTTGGGTGATTAACTGTGAAAAGAAGCATTTCTTGCTTCTACAAACCACTCCTCTCCCCCCTTCTTGGCACTAGTTGCTAATCAAAACAGGTCTTTGATAGCCAAATGGCATTTGGCTGAGCTAAACACGGAGCTAGACACACAGGCTTCTTGTGATCAAGCGCTTTATTAATGTGAGGTTTAATGCAAGTTCATTCGCAGCGTGTGGATCCAATGGTAAATGTTCAACAATCTAATTCTGTAGCACTATGTTTTATTTAGCATGAAAATATTTCAGGGTATGAAAAAGCAGCACCCCGCTTAGGAGCGATGTTTCAAAGGATTTAAAAAATAATACTATTTTTTTGCTCTTTTCAGAGTAAAAGGATGTTAGCCTGCCTTTTTATAAAGGTGCATGCTTTTATGGTTGTGTTTTCTTTCTTTCAAGCAAACACGTTTCTAAAGTTAAGCAAGTGCAGAGTCCTAAACTAGTCAACTTCTGCAGCATTTTTAGCACCGTCCCTGGAGGTATTTGGAAGATGTGTTGATGTGGCACGTGGGGACACAGGTGGGCTTGGCAGTTCTGGGTTAATGGTGGGACTCGATGATCTTAAAGGTCTTTTCTAACCTAAAAGATTCTGTGTAGTACCAGAATATTCTGAAAGACATTTCGGGGAAATTTGTAAAATAAATGTGCTTCCTGGCAGAGACCTTGTATGCCCAGTTTTAGCCTGGGCTGCATTTTTACAGCTGAGTTATAAACCCCTGAAAAACAGGATTTATAATAGAAGCACTGACACAACCTTAACCATAGCAGTGCTATTTGGCACTGCTATAATATACTGTACGAAGAAATCAGTTCATTAGTTAGTTATAAACAAAGGACATACATAGATAGTAAATTACAGTAGGTATTTCAGGAGTTTTCTATATATTTATGACACAAAAATATGTAGCTGCATTTTATTTCTTGAGACTGTATTTAAGGATTTCAGATTTAATACATATTAGTTTGGTTATGCACATCGTGCATTTCAGTCTTGCTGTTCCCTCTTGTAGTTTTATTCATGGTATTTTCTTCTTTCTCTGTTGCTCATTAGAAAAATGTTAAAAATCCATTTTCATCTGATTAATAATAAAGCTGATCACATGTAACCTAATTTTCATTCACTGCTGCCCCTGTCTGTGGAGTCATATACAAAGTGACCTTTGAATCACCACTGGGCCCATAAAGCACAATAAGCACCATTGTCCTGTCAAAAATTGAAGATGTTTTACATCATTACAAAATTTAATGTTCCATCTTTTCAAATGCACTACTTTTCAAAGGCCACATTCCAATTGAAGCTCATTAAAATCAGACTCAAGTTTCCTGTGGTGGGGATGAGAAAGAGTTTCTCATGCATTCGGAGTAATATGAATCACTCTTTTAAAACAGATATGGTTACATATTAGTTTTGAAAGGTACAGTAACTGCTGAGCCTCCACTGTCTGCAACAGTGAGGCTTTTGTACTTATAAATCTAATAACTGCCTCCTGATCCCTTGTACTTCATCCACACTGTATCCTATTTACTTATGAATAAATCAACTTTCTAAATAAAATTGTTGTTCAAAAGTTCAGGGGTTGAATTAAAGGATTCTCTGGCTCAAAGCTTCTATTAAGGTTTTAGCAGACTTCTGTAAAACTCTTGTTAAAAAAAAAAAATCGGTTTTCTTGAAACTCCTCCTTGAATATATGAGATCTGGAGAACTAAATACTTCTCTGGAGCAATCCTTTAAAGTCTGTTGAATTACACAGTCACTGAATTTACCTCGTAATCTTATGGAATAATTTCTTATAGTGTTTTATTTATAAAGCAAATAGAACTTTGATAAACTGATGGCTGAAACAGGCTGTATGTGAGTATATTATCATGCTCTTACTATGCTAATAGAGGTAGAATAGTGAAATACTTGGTATTCAGTGTAACATTATTAAAAGGCTGGTTGTCTCTCCATTCCCCTTTTCTTGTGAGAGGGGCTGGCAACCTTCACATAGCTCCATTTCCACAAGCAACACCAAACTAACAAAAGAAAGTTATTTTAAGCCTTTAGAGAGTTAATGTTGCACTATTATATATATACACGACTGAATCTTGTGCATATGAATGTACATACCAATACTCTGTATACAAAGCAGATGTATATAAATATTATTGCACATTTGGTTTACTAGAGCCATTACATTATCACACATTACATGGAAAACGTTTCATATATTGGTCATGTGAAATATAAACTGTGCTACAAAACACAGTGCATTAAACATTTTATGAAGAAGATAGACACAAATGTATGGCAAATACTATTTTCAACTGTTGACAGACCCTGAACATGTTTCCTCTGAGTTTATGATCATGAAAATACAGCTATAATTTGCCAGGCACTGTTGCAAGTGAGACAGAATGAGTAGGAATGTCAGTCTTTTATCAATATTGCATTAAGGTGCTATTGCATTTTCAATATTCCTAGTATAGTTCATTAACATGGTATATTAGCATAACACCACGCAATAAAGTCAGGTGTGCACCGTTCTCACATTCTTGTTACAACATTTTTAATGATTACAGTGATGTAAAAGAGTAAAAACCCAGTCTGAGGTCTGTGGATATCAAGAGCTATATAAAAGGCAACTCTTTCCTAGATCAAAAATATGGAACACCATATGCTGGTATTCCTGCACTACACTAATATCCCATTAAGCATTGAGATCTTGCCAGCCACAGTTCGATCATATTTTTCCTATAGTATTGTAGAACATGAGACATTCTCAGTTCTCATATTCTGAGTTGTATTTTGTGTCACTGTACGCTGAGATAGTGCTGAATGAAATTCTTCCACTTTCCATGGTAATAGTAATCTTAACCTCATTTAACATACATTTAGAAGGGGGGTTGGTCAATTTATAAAAATATAAATCATGGGATGAAGATGTTTTGTCTAACCAGTCTGTAATTGTTGGCACTCTGACCTTCCTCTGGTCAGTTGCATTGTGTTATCTGCATCGTGTTTTAATCTCAGCCTTTGTGGAGGTTCCTTCATTTGTTATTAATAATAATTATTAGTATGCATGATTTTATTAAGTGGATATATCAGTAGATTATTGAAAGTAGCAGGTATTTTCATTCTAGCCTATCCCCAGATGTAGATGAAATTAGATGGTTTAGTATCTGTTTCGCATAGTTTGCTGTGAACGAAGTTTGGTTTCATACCACCTCCTGCTTTTCAGCCCACCGTAAAGCTGTGACCACTGGAGGAGAGAGATCTTCTTTCCGCTTTCATCAGTGGCCTTCTGAAGAAGCCCGTGAAACCTTTCCTCTTGCCTCTGCAAACCATAGACTTTTCCATTCTGCCATTTACAACTCATATGGAAATGACTAAACTTTGTAGGCTGCTAAGGGCAGCTTTACGAAGTGCTAAAAGGCTTTAAAGCAGGCAGACACTGCAGCTGGCCCTGCTGCTGGAGGAGGTGGTGGGCACTCCAGAGGGCTTCCCTCCTATGCTGCCCACTGGCACCCTAAATTAAGAATGGTCCCTCATAGCAGAGTAATCTATGACCTATGGGGGTGGCTGCGCCCCTGGGAGCCACAGTGCCTTCAAGCAGAGCCTCTTCTTCCAAACCGAGTAGGTGTTTGGGGTGTGAGTGATACTATGTTAGCTCCCACAAGTGGCTGCATCCACACCAGGGTGGTACCTGCCTCCCCCAAATACCTCTTTCCCCTACAGAGAATCACACGTGTCTGCTTTGATCATAATTTCTGGGTTTGACTTACAATAGTAATACCCAGCTTCTGGAACTGACCTCAGAAACTGAAGAGCAATAGATTGTATAAAATAAAGCTTGAAACACTCTGGTCATTCTGCCTGACTGATCCTAAACTGTACCTTTGCCATTTCCAGGATCAGTAGTGCACCCTCAGAGAACAAGAACTGAGATTGCAGCAGTTGCTGCAGTTTGGTTCTCAGGTCACAGTCTCAGCTGTAGTAATTGGTAATGAGCATCTGTATATACAAGAAAAAAGGGGCCACTTCTAATTACTGTATACTCCTAGGAAAAGAATTGAATAAAAAAAGGGAAAACCAGATTGCTTTGCTCCTTTAACCCAGCTTGCACTTACTGAATCCATTGCTGGTACTGAAAGTGCTTGAAAGGATTAGAGTATGTTATGAGGCATGCTAACAGGAGCTAACAGCTCCTGAGCAGGCCTAACCACTGCTGTACATCAGCCAGGAGAACTGAAAAAATACTGACAGCAAAACTCAGAAACTGCCTTTTACAGGGAGCTTTCCTTCACCATTTATTTCACCTTCTGAAGAGTCCAGACTCTCACGGAGATTTCTCTTTCCTGGGTCTTTATTCCAGTTCACCTTTGCTTTCTCTGTGGTGCAGGAAATCAGAAGGTGTCTATCAAACACAGATTGCTGATGATGCTGAAGGAGAACTTCCTGCACTCATGACGATAACATGTGGAATGCATAGAAGATTGTTCCTTTGAGGAAAAACTTCAGTGGATCCACACTTGTGTTTTTAGGACAAGGCATTTAATCTGCATTTTCTGCAAACTCATGTTTACGTGCTTCATTTGCCCCATTTAATTTTCCTAAGCAAAGTCTGTAGACAGACCTATCTCTTAGGACCAGGTCTTTATTATCTCTCATTTAGAATGGTGTGCTGTCTACAGTGGGCACCATTAAAAATTTAGCATTTGCCCTCATCAGTAATTACTTTGAATAGGAAATAACATTGCATGTTATTGTATAGCAGGATACAGTGGTTACAGGACTGAGAGTAGGATGGTGCCCGCTATATATACACCTTTAATCATAGTACTTTGGCATCTGTCTTAAGTTTATGTTTTCCATCTTGTAGTCTTCCATAACAGTGGATTCAAATGAAGACAGTAATTTCTTTTGGCTTTAATGTGCTTTTCCCTGGAAAAAAAATAACTCCTTATATCGTGTGAGCTTAGCTTAGTAGGTGCATTAAGAGGGTCAGTAAAGGTGTTATGCCTGTGGAGTACGAATGAATAAAGTTCTGAAATTTTCTAATAGGCAGAAAAGTTTCAGGTGCTATGAATGGAGATTTCTGTTGATGAGCATAAATACATTTCAATAACAACTTACTGAATAAGTGATTTATGTGTCAGGAAAACAAACAATATGTAGGTAATATGCACATTTTGGGAGAGGGGTGGTTTGCTCTTTCCTCGCTGTCTCATGGAAAGATTTTTTTTGCATCACATATTGTAGACGGAAAGGACATATCTGCTCCAACAGAGAAGACCAGTCTGTGTATACATTTCATATTTAGTGGTATGTAATGGTATGGATGGCAGAAGAGCCCAGTAAGCAATGCAAATATAGATGTGTTAACTTGAAAGCCAATACCAAAATCTGATTTGCAACTACGTAAGGCATAAATCTGAACATGGGTAGCTAAGATCCTTAGGGTATGCAGACGTATTTCGAAACAATAGGCACAGTGTTGTTTGCACTCTGTACATCTGACCATGTTTCTGCCAGAGATCAGGAAAGTCTACTGCTAAATGCATCAAAACCTTCCCCATCTCCTCAGAAATACAGAAAATGCTTGTTGCCTGCTCCTGCTCATCCTGCGTACCCAGCTTATTCATTAGCAGACCAGATCCTTATTATGATGATTCCATTCATTAGCAGACCAGATCATCTGGTGATTCCAAAGTTCTTGTTTCAAAGCACTGTCTTCAAAGTCCACACTGCTGAGAGTACCAGGCTGTGTCACTGCTGCTTGGGACTTGGAAGTTGTTCTGTGAAGCAATGTGTTTTCTAAACAAGCAATCTAGATGTGCAGGAGACACGCGCATAAACAGGAATGGGGAAATTCTGTAAGAATTGCAGATACAGCACCCAATAATATTGATGTAATATAACTGATTAAGGGACTGACTGATAGGCTTCAAGAAGAATTCAAATACATCATGACTGCTAAACTGAGTTTTAAAGCTAGAGCAGAAGGGGGGGGGGGGTTTAATGTGTGAGGGGTGTACATGTGTGTGCATGTTTAAACCAGGTTGGAATTACTCTTTAATTTTCAAAGAACATAGCAGACATTTTTTCACTTGAATTTTCTTTTGTACATTCAATTATGAGGCTCGAAAGTTGTGTAGCAATTAACTGAGAAGTGCTGTCTAGTTAGAAGCTGAGAGAAACAAGGGTTTATTGAATGGCAAAAATGTGACTTTTCAGAGAAAAAAAAAAAAAGGTTCCATGCTTTTTCTCTAAGTAGAAGAACATCCAGCTTAAATAGAGTATTCAATTTTTAATGAATTGGGCTCTTAGTGTCCTATGATCTATGGATGAAGAGCTGAAAAATGATAAATGCGCACACACAACTGATGGGATTATACATGACATAGTTCCTTTGGAATATATCTTTTTTTGTTTGGATGTTCGGGTTTTCTTATTTTATTTTCTGTTTAGATATATTCTTGATCATTGGTGTAAACTGGTATATGATTTCCAGTACTTTTAATCATTTCCTCAAGCATTTTTACCTTTTAAAATGAACTGTATTTTAATCTAAATTGGTATGCCTCTACTACTTGTGGAAGAGTGGAACATTTTAAAATGATCTAATATAGGACAGTATTTACCATTCAGTATTTTCTAGCCCAAGAAACATTATATAATAATCTATAATCAAAACCACTAAAAACCTGTTAACTGCTAAAGTCTGTTTCATTCTAACATTACAACTAAAACTCATTTATAAGTAAATGAAAGTCAAGAGGATTAAATTCAATTAAAATTACTTTGAAGTATGGGGGAAAAATGTTTCACGGTGATATAAATCAACATATTGTTATTGCCTTCTTTTCCTTATCCGCTAAGGGTCTCTAAAGCAAAATGTAGTCTAAATTATACATGAAGAACAAATACAGAGAAAAGAACGCCATGCACCCACAAGCACAACCCAACTGAAATGAAAGGTTTGGGTGTACTTGGGGATGAATGGTGTGTTTTTCTGTATGCTTTGCAAGCCAGAACTGTGGAGGTTTCTCCCACTTGCAGCCTCCATACCTTCTTTGAGTGCAGTATAAATAGAAACCCAATTAAAGTACATCTTTGTTATAAAAAAGAGACAAACAAAAAAAAAAAACCCCACCATTTTAGTATGTGTGCATTTCTTACTGAAAGTAGGATCTCGGCAGAGAAATTAACTTTAATAATCTATGGATTACAAGACATATCAAACCTTCAAAGCATTTCAGTGTTAGATCTGTTCTCAAAAGGCTTTAAATTACTTTAATAGTTAATAATAAGTGATATGACTCATTTTTCCAAGTAAATCAAGATTGGTTGTCATTTGTTCATCTGGTCTCCAAACCTCTTAATTGTGGCAAAGAAATTCCTTTGCACCTATTGAGCGCCTCTGGGGTGTAATATTAAAACGCACTTAGAGTTTTTCTACTGTTATTTGTCTTTGGACATAAATTTAATGCAAAGCAGAGAACAAGGTTTTCAGGGTCCCTCTAGCCCAGCAAAAGTCAAGCCCCACTAAAGAAACATATAGCCACCCTGCAGCTTAAGTCAGCGCATATCTTTTACTGTCAATTGAGCTATTGATCTTAAATACATGGAGCACTTTCAAATCCCTGTGTGCAATTCCTAAACATCCCCCTTGCAGATTTTTGTTGAAAGAGGGCCCAGTTCTACATCCTTCCTGGAAAGTCATTGCTGGTCATTAAAAACCAAAAATTTTACTAACTCCTTGCTTAGCAAATTTTACTCCCATGAGCAAGAACAGGATCATGGAAAACAATGTTATTGTTGTTTAAGAAAAGAACCTCACTGTCTGCTTTAAATCATATATTGTTCCCACAGGTTTCAATTACTTCACATAATGAGACAGTGCCAGTTCGTAACAATGGAGTGGCTTTCTGTCTCGATGGCTCTGGTACAATACTTATAAATGAATTATCAAACTGATCAAAACAAACATTGTTCCTCTCATTACTGTGCTGCAACCTCACCATTAGCAGAGTTAGCATCTGCACATGTAGTTGGGTACCAGGGGACCCAGATGCTTGCTGGGCGAGCTTCTCTCCCTGCAGGAGCATGTGGCTGGGTGGTCAACCCCACCAACAGCTGAGGGCATGCTGGTCTTCTGCTGCTGAGCAAATTGTTTGGGTTTGGGAGGATGTTCTTCAACCTGGGCCCATCTGTAGTGCATGGAAGCGTGCAAGGGTCATACACTTATCGCTGAAAGATCCAGTACAAAATCTTAAAGCAATGCATGGGTAGGGATTCTTTTCTAGAAGAGATTTTTAGAAAGAAGTTACCTTTATATCCACCCACCTTTCATAAGAACTAGTCTATAAAAGCACCGTTAAAATTAATTAAACTGAAGAACAACTTTAAACTGTTGAACTGTTTTGCATCACATTTCTTAAAGTCTGCAGAAGGTACAGGTAATTCAGTGCTCAATTCTAACATTTGTGTAAGAAAAAAGGAGCGATTACTGTCTAGATGTTATTTCCAATTAATGAGATTATATTAAGGAAGTTAGAGGAGCTGGGTAGGAAACAGAATTTATTCTCTTTTTGTTCTATGGCAGCTACAACATCTCAGTAATATTTTGGGTGGGTTTTTTTAATCATGATCTGTATTTCCTTTAAATCCACCAAACCTTTTGCACTTTGCCATGTCTGATACGTTTTATGTGTGGCCACACCATAGCACCTCTCAGCTTGGGGGAAGTCCTTTTATAAACACATTTGGCCACAAGCAAGTCATGGGGCCATGGAAGAAGCATAGGAACTCCTGCTGCAGCCCTGCAATATCAGCTGAAAAACAGGAATTCCCCAGTCACAGCTGTGGATAAATACCAATTGTAAAAAATTGCAACTAGTTGTAGAACATTCTTTGCTTTCATAGTCATCATGAAGAACTGCTTTTCTGTCCCCCACTGGACTAAACTGGAGTTTTACCACTCGGTTTAATGGGATCGTGCTTCAAGCACTGATAGCCTGTTGGTAGAACTCTAATATTAGTTTATGGCTGTGTTGCTTGTAGATCTGTGAACATTCTAAAGCAACATGAACTTCTGTAATTTTGAGGTTGCATTTATTTTGCAAGTATTAATTTAGACTCACTGCACCTCGGAAATAATTTGAATATTTATAAATTTAAGTATTTATTTTCATAGTAAAATTAAAGCACTATTGTCTTGCAAGTAACCATACTTGTTCCAAAACTCCAAAACCAAAACCTCAAATATGATAACTTTTATTTATAGACAGCAATAAGCATATTTAACAATTTTATTATTCATGACCCTTGTACTAAATATCATAATCAGAATACAGATGTGTAAGAGAATTTCCATGTAGAAGTCACTGGAGTAATTCTTGTAAAATACAAATAGCATTGTGTTCAGAGGAATAATATGTCCATATTTAATAAGTGCATCTTAGTACAAACAAAGAGACCACACAGTGGTTTTCTGAAAAGTCCTACATTAATAACAAGATTCATGAATAGAAACAAAGCTCTAAAAAAATGTGATTTTAGTGTTAACTTTTATTTTCTGTCGCTGTTCTTCCATATGTAGTCCTTAGGTTTTATTACAAACAGGAGACGGGCTGCTGTGTGCTTTGTGTGAACATATAATCAGCAGAAGTGTAATTTGTTGAACCAGTTGCTCCCATGAAGTTAAACCCAGTCCTTTGTTAATGCTGTCTTTACTGATGCAGATTATCAGGTAAACATCATATTCAGACTTTGCTTGCTAATTGACTGAACAGGAATTGGTCACACTTTATGTACCATTCCATAATGGATTTTCATGTTTGTGAACCCTAACTGGCTGTGGAAATGGAAAGCAAATGTTGCATGATCACAAATAACTTTGTGGTTTGTGTTTTTTAAGCTAAGAGAAAAAAAGTAAACTTTTTTCTTCCCAGTATGTGACAGGTTCATCATTACAGACAGGTGATGGATGATCATCTTGGTCATATCAGCTGTCGTGTTTCTGTTTAAAGAGTTTTTGAAATGTTTGCTAAATATAACATTTTTCAGTTAGATGTTCCATGAATAATTGATACAGTAAAGTGATGGTGAAAGGCACAGGTATAATAATTGAAACTCCTTTTTTGTCAGAGATTTTTGAAAATATATGCAACTGAGTAGCTATCACCATATTAGTCTATGTTTCTTTACTTGTGTATCTGAAGCAGAAGCTCTCATTAAGCATATTACAAAAAGATCCTTTTATGAAAATGCTATCAAGTATTTATAACCACAGCACTGAAGATCAGAGGAGGATATTGTTTAAAATCTGTGCAACATAAAACTGGTCAGAAACATCAACATCAATCAGTGTCAAAATTAAAACTGACTTGAATTTATTTAATTTTTTAACCTTTTTTATTTTCTTTTATTTTTAGTGGGTTATAACAAGAACATACTCATTTTGAAAATCTTATTTGCTTGACCCATGTTGCAATAAATCAGGCATATGCTGGTAATAAAGGGAAAATATTTGAGGCTACCAAAATAAAAGAAAAAGGGATTCCTAATAAAAAGAAATTAAACACTCCCTACTAATATATGCAAAATAAAAGCCCTTTTCTCACCTGAACAATCTTAATATGAATATGGAAATAGGGTGATTGTTCATGAGCCTAAAGGTTTGAATTATGAGTCCTGATGCTTCTGGCTTTTTTTTTAGGGAAAAAATCCACTATGGTTGAAGGGTTATTAAATACTTCCAAAGCTGAGTAGTAGCAGGAGTGTGACCACCTCTTAACCAACCGGACACTTCTTCTCATGCTGTATATGAGGACATTATCTCATATGTGTAGAAGCCAAAAGGAGGGATAACATATATACCTCTGATATTGGCACACTTCCAGGAGGAAGCTGTAAAAAAACTAAGAGAAAATGCAAAAAACAAACAAACAAAAACAAAAACACAACACAACCCAGAACAAAGGGTAAATGGCATATGGTGGTTATTCTACAATATGGTCTTTTCCCTTTTAATACATCTCTTTAAGACTCAAGTGAAGCATTCTAATGTTGATTTACTAGGAGATGACATGTCTGCATTACACCCTTGGATGAATGATGCTTTATTAATAATATTTGTTATTATTTTTATTATTTATTTATTGGTACCAGTGCTCATGGGTATACATGCTCAGGCTAGACACCTGCACAAGGACTTTACTTTCACTCCAGTTTTATGGCAGGTCAGCTTAATAGTCTTCTGGTCACGAAGATTTTCTCTGGGTTGGGAATCAGTAGTCCAGCTACAAGTGTGGCCATGCTGAGATCTTTGTGAAAGAATACTGGGGAAAGGTCCTCAAATATTCTCACCACAGGAAACCAGATCATATTTTGTATTTTATCTTCCTGACTTCTGGAAAAAAAAAGTCCATGGAGAGCATAACAAAATAAGTACTTTGACAGTGTCTTAGTTAAAACAAGATCTCAGGGAACGAGTGTGATAATGAGCAATTGGCTAAAAACTCCAACATATTGTACCAGGGCCTGAGGAATAATGCAAAAGCAAGCCTCTTTGTTAATATAATCACCAGTTGCAGAATCTGCTGACTGCTTATTAATTGTCTGTATGACACTGGAATTGTTTGACCAAAAGACGAGGCTACAATTCCTGAGCTGTGACTCCTCACCTGACCTCTGTGGGGAAGTGAGAAAGTTTTTGAAGCTCTTACACTGCTCTGGTACTGGCCAGATCTTTGTGTACTGAAATCCCTAAAAAACACACACACCCCCCTTTCTACTGACACACTTGTAAACACATTATTTCTTTTTTAGACTTCTGTAGTGTTGCTATATAGAAATGCTATTGAAAATTTCCAAAAGACAGCCCAAATCTTTGTTTTACTGTTTTTTTTTAATGGAAATTATGTGGCTTTTAAAGCTCTTCCACTGAGACCCAGTTTGAGAAACCACAAAGCTAGGGATTTGAGAATGTATTTACAGAATATTGACTTTATTTTTCCTAAATCTATCTAAATAACTAAAAATATCATAATTAATGCAGGAGCCTGTGACTGTCTTCTCCCTCTTCACTTCCAAAAGAGCTCCAGATTCACAGGATTCACTCTGAAGTGCAGATAAAGTCAATGAAGTTTTGAAATTTCCAATGGGTTCACAAAAAGTTGGCTATATCTCTTATATAATAGCAAATTACAGCACCTTTGGATTATGGTGTTTCATTAAAAAAATAATAAAAACATGAGAGACAAAATATGATAAAAATAGTTCTATATTTGACTTCAAGTATGTAGATTCCCTTGTACTTTGTCCATTTGAATTTAAAACTCTTTCTCTACAGTAACTTATTAGGATCTTTCTTTGGGACTGCACCCCAAATGAGTCAGATGTTCTGCTTCAGATTAAGTTAACTAATTATATTACATTTTTATCTTTGCCTTCAGGTAACTTCTCATACTTCTAGCTCATGTAAAGAGTGGTAAAATCTTTTATAGTCCTGTCATTTATTTGGAGCCAGCTACTAAAGGGCATAGATGTACCTGAAAAAGAACTAAAGCCAAAATGTTATTAAAAATTAAAATCTCACAGGGAACTGTTTTTCCTCTTGATGAACATTCTGGAGAATCCAGGTGGGAAGAATGAACCTAGGCCCATGTATTAACTAATACTGCATCTCTTCCAACACTTACAGTTGAAAAAGTAAAAGCACAGATTATTTGTCATACTTTTTTTTTTACAGTGATTTATGTTATTTTTTTCTTTTTCTTTTTTTTTTATAAGTATGTGTGCATGTGGTTAACAATAAGCTATTTTTCAGTTCTTTCTGTATCTGCTTATTTTCTGTGTGCACTTTGTTGTGGCTGCAGTAGGTCCATGACCTTCATCTTTCCCATTGGACACAGAAGGATGTCTAGGATTTTCCAGCATTAGTCTCTCTTATTCTACATCTTTAAAAGCAAAACCTTGAAGCCATTCAGTCATTATCTTTGGAGTGTTTATTCAATTCCCTCTGAAAGAAAAAAAATATCAGTGATTCAATACTAAGGCAGTTTTAAAATTAACACTAAGAAATGGTCTGCAGGAGTGCTATGAACCCAGGCTGTCAAATGCTATCAAAGGTATTCATAACCTCCGAAATTGAGGCTCTGATCTTTCTTTATGACTTTTGGTGAGTATGCCTTCACAGACAAACAAACATGCAATGCTCAGGCCAGGACAGGGAGGAAGCACCTTACCTTGCAGAATGAGGTCAGATGGGAGCTGTCTGCGTCTTTCATTATAAAAGGCTTTTTTTTTTCTTTTTATCCCATGCTTAAAATACTACTGGGAATAAAAATTAGAAGTTGCTGTCCCATAATAGACCACACTGACCTCTATATTTCAGCAGTGCTGCTAGGATCAGTGTGCAGATGACATTGTTAGATCTCAGTGCAACTCAGAAGCCTGCATTTTGCGTTTGTGTGCTCCTCTACCTGACCCTCAACTACCTTCCCTAAAATACTCTGTTTTTAAGCAGCTGCCACACTGCTACCGTCGTCCTTCTCTTAAAGTTTCCCCTCTTTCCAGTGTAGAGAGCACTTACACCAATGACATAAAAAGGTCAACTCTGTTCTTGGCTTCTGGTGAAGATAAGGACTTTGGAGCATTTGTTCTCCCAGTGTCCAAAGGAGAACACTCTTGGAATAAGGATGCTGCAGGTCCACTGGGACTTCCCAGCTCACAAGGACCCACCTCCTTGGTCTGGCAGTGCATTTCTGTTTCCAATAAAATACTGTTTTTCTGAGAGCATCATAGTAGTGTTTGCAGACAGGAAGGCTCCAACAGTGAAATCTACCTCCAGTAGTTGTCAGGTCCCTACCTAGCTGAAAAGGAGAGACTTTTGCAGCTCTGCCTTCCCCAGACCCGCACCAAAATAAGAGTCACAGAGAGATAACAGGAGAGACCCCCACAGGCTCCACTGGTTAGCATCATCTCCTCCATTCCTCCCCATGTTTCAAACTCCCACTAAGAGGGTGTCCAAGCAGTTAATTTCCTGCCTCTCTCCATGCCTTGCAGCATTTCATAGTGCCATTGTCATCCTAGAAGGCAAGAACATAGAAGTAGGGGTTTCTTTTTTTTGGTGCCATCTTTATTTCATTGCCTCTGTGGTCCATTTTAACTCCCTCCTTTCCAGCCGGTTGTTTCCAACAGAAGAGTGGCAGAGTCCCCACACCAGTGCCACATCTTGCCCATGCTTCTTTGCCTGTTCCAGAGATTGTATCTTTCTTCTAAGTCATGAGCAAAGCCCTTCTTGTGGTGTCCAGGTTTTCTCTTACAAGCAAAGAAAAGGTTGGTGGGCTGATGTGGGCTGCAGGAGAAGACTCCAGTCTCCAGCTCTGGAGTATCACAGTATGTTAGAGATTGGAAGGGACCTCAAAAGATCATCTAGTCCAATCCCCCTGCCGGAACAGGAAGAGTGGCTGATACCGCTTCCCTAAGTCAAAGGGGCTTTCTGAGGATAAATATGTTTTGGATGTAAAGATGCCTTTTTGTGTAGCATGACAAACCATGAAAGGACTACAGGTAGCTCCAGAGGCAGCATGTTAAGATACATTTCCTAGTGAACCTTCTTTTAAAAAAAAAAAGAGTCAAAACACAAACCTTTTCCTTGCTCCAGAATGCTGTTTCACTAATTCTGAGTGTCAAAAGGATTTTATTCTTAGCCTTCTGTTTCGATCAGTTAATTCCCACCAGGGCTGAGATAAAAATTGTCTGTGGGACACACTGTTCTTTCTTCTTAACACACCTAATGTTGCTGTGCTATTTCGGGCTACCATTTAAATAAAAGCCAATTTGACTAAAGAGCAAATATATTCTGTCAAATGATGGCAAAAGGGCATAGCTTGGGAAAAAGAAACAAGAAAATGCAAGGCATTCATTTTTCCTTTTTACTTTTTAATAAAAGAAATTCTCTTGCATCTTGAAGTGACACATTAAACGATGTATGTATCGTGGCTTTTAAAAACACAATTAGATAACACCTTGTCAAATACTTATATTCTTTGTTGACAGCCTTGAATACAATCACAATAACAGCACAGCTATTTCAGCATGTTTCTTATTCAGTTGCCATTGGCAGAGTCAGCCATTTTATAAAAATGTTACTGTTTATCACTTTAATCATCAATCTACATCTAGTCAAAACAATAAGTCAGAAAGAGTAGTAAATTATACTTGTGCAGCCCTGATGAGTTTGAACTGTTTTGCTGAAATTAACTGCAATAATTATCTATTTTTCTAAAGCTGTTAAGAAGTTCTGGATAAAAAAAAAATAAATAAAATTGGATCGATGAGGACTTGGCTTTTGCCTGTTTCATGAAAAAACTTTTTAGTAGGCTGAGAAAAATTCAATTCTGAGTCTTAGTTTTCAAAGGCAGAAGAAAAAACATGAGTTTTGCTGCTCTTTTCTGGAACAAAGATGCTCAAAAGCAGTTGTCAGGCGGCCTGGACCCTGATCCTCACCATGCCTTGGGGCGGGTGCAGTGGGGAGGGCTGGAGCCATGGGCTGCCCCTGCCCTCTGTGGAGGGCCTGCTTGCAAAGGCAATGGGGTCAGCAGAGCAGCAGACACCTAGATGGAGGGATGCTTAACCTTTATCAGGGATGTGCTCACTTCTCTTATAGTTTATATTAATTTGGTTATAATTTAGTTATAATGTGGCTCAGTTTGGAAAGGGAATTTTTACAAGGGCATGTAGGGACAGGACAAGGGAGAATGGCTTTAAGATTAGAAAGAGTAGATTTAGGGTAGATATTAGGAAGAATTTCTTTCCTGTGAGGGTAGTGAGGTACTGACACAGGTTGCCCAGAGAAGCTGGTAGTGTTCAAGGCAGGTTGGACAGGCCTTGGAGCAACCTGCTCTAGTGGAAGGTGCCCGTCTCTGTGGCAGGGGGTTGAAATTGGGTGAGCTTTAAGTTCCCTTCCAACCCAAACCAACCTGTGATTCTATGATAATATTGATGTTAATCAACAGTACTGATGAATGCTGAGCACTTCTATTGACAAAGTTACGTTTGCTGTGTATGGATGTAAAGCATGTCACCAAAAATAACAAAACCTATCTAGGGGATGATGCTGTGACTACATATGCAGTAAGACCTGGAGGAGCCTGACGCATGCTGCGCTCTCCCCACCCTCCCTACAGATGTGATGTGTGTTATCTCTAGGCAGTTAAACACAGGTCCTTCAAATCCATTGTCAAACATCCAGCCCATTTGATGACTAATGAGGGGGTTACCTAGATGTGTGTCCTGCAGCATGTTCCATCTGTGCCCTGAAGATGTGCCTGGTTTTGCCAGGACCCCTGATGCCCAAGGCCACCTCTCGTTATACCCCATGGCTCCCTGTTTTGGCACAGGGCAAGGTTTAAGAGTTCCCTTCTGCAGCAGATTTCCTGCCCCAGGAAGTGCAGGGCAGTTGTGACAGTGAGCAAGTGTGGAGTATCACTTCCCTGTCATCAAAGCCTTTGCCTTTTTGCCTCATGGTTCTAGTCTTTTATTTCTTGCCTTTTATCAGTTTGAAATATTTTATTTGTCTCATTCTGGAAGGTGTGCTTATCTCTTTTTTTAGCTCAATCCCAGCTTCTTAGGAATAATGCCATGACTCCTATCAATGCAGTTTATATGTCAAGTGTGTGTGATCAGTCGGTTTTTTAGACTTATATACAATAGACCATCAATATTACATTTGCTGCTCCAACCAAGAGGTTTTAATAATACAGATCCAACTTTTTACTCTTTTACAAGACAAGGCAGCAAATTTAGATTCCTTTAATCACATGAAAAATGATGGATATAACTAGGGGATTGAATTTTGGAAACAATGCTAGGACAAAAGAGTTCCTTATGGGATTCTATAAATATTAACAAAGAATATTTGTCTTATCTTTTGCTAGCATTCATTAAGTATTTAACCCTATTCATGGGACATTTTCTGTGCTAAGAAAGCTTTAGCTTCTGCCTCCCCAAAAGGCTGTCTGTCTGTCTGCTTCTCTAATGTAATAGTTCTACTGCTTTACTATCAAGCTTTGATTGTGTTAATTTGATTTATTTAATTTAATATGAATGCATAGTGATTTACTAAGCAGTTATTTAGAATGATATTTATACAGATATTTATTAATTTCTTCCAATTACTTACTAAAAATCCCTGTAACACCTGAGAAACAAAAAGGTATGAAACCCACAATCAAAACCATTGTATTAATATAACTTATTCCTTATGCAGGGTGCATGCAGACATCTTTTGGGGGTCCCACGTAAAAAAAGAAGGAGAAAGTAGCAAGCCTGAGGCATGTTGCCAACTTTGCAAAGGTGTGAAAATTTCTGGCTCTTGACAAAAGTTTATTTGCAGCTATTTGCACCCTGGCTTGCTTTTCCTGCCTGATGTGTAAACAATAAACATCTCTTAGTTTTGTGGGCTTTTTTTTCTTAACTTGTTTGGGCTTCCCTTGCTTTATTACCAGCCCAGGTTTCTGAGGAGTGAGTGTAAAAACACTCATCCTCAGAAGCTCTACTCCTGCCCCTGGGGCAGTGTAGCCAAGGTTCAGCTCCATCCAGGCAGCAACCCTGCATGCTCGCTGGGAAGGGCAGCTCTCCCCTCACATTGGCACAGGAGGGGACAGCAGCCACTCCATCCCCAGCTCCAGCACAGATTAATTTCCCCCAGCTGGCATCGTCGGCCCGCTGGGAACGTCACCAGATGGAGTTCATCAGCGAGCAGCAGCAGCACCCAGTTGCTCTGCAGGCAGCCGTCTCCGTGTGGGGCTGCCGAGGATGTGCTCCCCACGTGCCGTGTGAGTACTGCCCTACACAGAGGCCATCCCGTGGTGTCCAAGGTTCTTTTAAGGTGCATTTTGCTACGGCAAACACCAGGATCTGATCCGTGGTGGAGGGACAGAAAAGTAAATACATTTTATTGTGGGATGTGTTTCTGTGCTGCGTGATTCTGGAAATAAAACGCAGTTTAATTAAGAACAGGCTATTTGAAATGAAACTGTTAAAACTGAAGCTGAAGGATTTGTTAACTTCTTATGACTGACTGGAAAGCAGAAGGATCTCTCCTCACCTTTCCTGGATCACAGCTAGGAGTAGGGAGGAATCCTTCTTTTGCCTCAGCAAGCTGTGGGAGCTACTTCAATGGCCAAAAATAATTTTGAGTATAATACATCTGCATACAACTGAATAATTCTCATTTCTCTGCTGACCTCCCTCTCTTCAGCTCAGGAAAAGAGAGAACTCATTTAGCTCTTTAAACGTAGGTGTTGTAATCATTAATAAGGAAAGTGCCAATAAAAAAAAATCTGGTGATACTATAATGGGGGAGATAAAACACTGCAAAGAATAATTAGATGCTAGCATCAAAATACTGCATGAAACAAAAACGGCAGGGAAAGAATCAACATTTACAGCATTTTGTGAATTTTATCTTTAATGCATTCCTTAATCTTTTATTTTGTCTTTTGATTTTCCTGCTGTGTACCACGGTCCTCTTTTGTTTTATTTTGATTTGACTTCATTTGGTTACACCTCCCTCCAGCTTCTCCCTCCACTAAGATTTTTTTTTTTTTTTTTGGTAATTTCAGATCTTCCTTTGTTAATGTTGAATGCAAATGGAAGTCTGTTGACAGATTTTCAGGATTCAGGAAAATCCTAAATACTTAGGACCACAAAGCTGAGTGGTGGGGTATGGGTCAAAGCAATTGGAACACCAGCTGCACACAATATGGAAATCCCAAGGTCCTGTGCTATTTGCCTGGGCACCTCTTTGATCTGTACTGCGAATAGTCATAGGACTGGAGCTGTTCTTCAGGTGTGTTTGGGAGGAGACTGTGTACGTGACAAGCCATAGCTGACCCAATCCTACATGGTCATAATAGTTAAACGTCAGTAAAAGGAAACGATAGGAAGAAATCTGTGTTGTTCTCTTCAAATTCAGTTGGGTTTGGGGGTTGATCACTTACTCCTTTTCAGTAGATTATGGGGATTCTCTGCAGAGTGTGAATGTGGAAAGGAAGTTTTCGGAGAGGCATGAGTGAGTGTTGACCCTTGTCCTCAGGCTGGCACAACACTGAAGGCAATATTCTAGAGGGGTACAGAGGAAGCGCAGATGCTGCTCTGTGATGTTCTAACCAAACACTGATGATTACATATCAGGGCTTGAGCAGACTGTCCTAAAACAAAAGCAGGAGACAAACGGTTATACAAACTGTATGCAGCTGCTGCAAGACTAGTGTTGAATATAGCCCTACTATCTATCCCTGGAAGGCAGGCAGACAGGCTTACAGGTAGCACTGGCAGCAGAGCTGGCATGGAGGTACTAGAAACCCTTCTCACTTTTGCGTCCCAAAATATCTACACTGCTAGACTTATGGCAGACTGACCAACCTGTTACACTGTGTCTTCATTCGATGACAGTCGCTACTTAAATGTATTTCTGTTATAAAAATGGGACTGGCTGAACAGATATGCAATGGGGACAATATTTTGAGTTTCTGGTGCTTGCTCAACCCAGCTCGAAGTGCTCACCAGGCAGTTAAAAAAGGATCTGTTGCTACAGAATGAATGTGGACGTACATATTTTTATCCGGTTGAAGGATAGGAATTCTGGGTGTTGTGTGCTGGCTGTAGTGCTGAAAATAAAACTCACAGAATAGGGCACAGTACTAATTAGAAACTTTGAATGGAAAAAATCATCAAATATAGAAACCTCCTGAATATGCTTGTCTTCATGCTGAACATGTTGAGTGGAGAATTTAGTCTTTATGAGGCTTACATTTTTACTGTGCGGTAGATAAGAATTGGGCTTTCAAATGAATTAGAGTACTCTTTTTTATGCAAAATATGTGTGGGGTTGTTTGGTTTTTTTTTACTTCAGTTCTGCAGTGGTCACCCTTAACAAGTGTCAGTTTTCCACTGTTTCATCATGTATTGCTCTTACCATTCAGCATTTATATTACAGTAGTAGGTAAGTCATATGTAGCAATATTGACCATCCAGGAGTGCATGTAATTAGATGGATGGGAAGCACACTGCTGACACTTGACAAAAAGGCATTGTTTGTTGTGCCCTACATGCAGGTACCTTCCATCACACCAGGGGATGTTGCGACCATGAGCTGCTACTTTACATTTTTCCTCACCTGAGGCTGATTCATTTTATCTTGGATCTAGATTAAAGGGGTCTCCATTTATCTAAGTAGATATGCTGGCAGAAGCCTCTGGTGCTATGCCATCTGATTGAGGTGTGTGAAGGAAGCCTGCAGGAGACATGGCTTCATGGAAGGGGGTGTCTGTAAAGAAGAGGGCTGTGCCTGAATATAAGAGCAAAGTCTCTGAGGGGAGACTTTCAGTATAGAAGTGAAATCTCTGAGGAGAGTCCCTTTTTGGGTCACAGTGGTCATCTGTTAAACCAGACATCTGCTGTTTGGTCATATGCTGTAATGCCTGGTATTGAATGGCATTCAAGCCAAATAAATATATTTGGAGAACTATCTTTTGGGGTCTGGTTGTGTCCTCAGCTAAACCATCTGGAAGTAAGGTGACGAGTGTCCTATACACAAAGGCCAGTCAGCAGCAGAAAATATCAGAGAGGGACTGACAGACCCTGGGCTTTGAGATGGCAGAGATTTCTACAGGAATGCAGATTGAGCCTTTTCCTTCTTTGTAATACAGTCTTTACCTAGGGAAAGAGACTGTGGTGTCCTGGAGCTACGTATTGAAGAATGGAAACCTGTACTCTTGTTCTGGTTATTTCCACATATGCTCACAAGTATGTGTGTGAGTAAAATTTGTGGCCTTTGTTCCCATTCCACAGACTCTGTTCTTTCCATCATTAGTTAGTGAGAGAATCACAGTATCACAGTATCACAGTATGTTAGAGATTGGAAGGGACCTCAAAACATCATCTAGTCCAATCCCCCTGCCGGAGCAGGAACACCTAGATAAGGTTACACAGGAACGTGTCCAGGCGGGTTTTGAATGTCTCCAGAGAAGGAGACTCCACAACCTCCCTGGGCAGCCTGTTCCAGTGTTCCGTCACCCTCACTGAGAAGTTTCTTCTCAAGTTTAAGTGGAACCTCTTGTGTTCCAGTTTGTACCCATTTCCCCTTGTCCTATCATTGTTTGCCACCGAGAAGAGCCTGGCTCCATCCTCGTGACACTCCCCCTTTATATATTTATATACACTAATAAGGTCACCCCTCAGTCTCCTCTTCTCCAAACTATAGAGACCCAGCTCCCTCAGTCTTTCTTCATAAGGGAGATGCTCCACTCCCTTAAACATCTTAGTTGCCCTGCGCTGGACTCTCTCCAGAAGGTCCCTGTCCTTCTTAAACTGAGGGGTCCAGAACTGGACACAATATTCTAGATGAGGTCTCACCAGGGCTGAGTAGAGGGGAAGGAGGACCTCTCTCGACCTACTAACCACCCCCCTTCTAATACACCCCAGGATGCCATTGGCCTTCTTGGCCAGAAGGGCACAGTGTCGGCTCATGGTCACCCTGTTGTTCACCAGGACCCCCAGGTCCCTCTCCCCTACACTGCTCTCTAACAGGTCGTTCCCCAATCTATACTGGAACCCGGGGTTGTTCTTGCCCAAATGCAGGACTCCACACTTTCCCTTGTTATATTTCATCAAGTTATTTCCCGCCCAACTCTCCAGCCTGTCCAGGTCTCGCTGAATGGCAGCACAGCCTTCTGGCGTGTCAGCCACCCCTCCCAGCTTAGTGTCATCAGCAAACTTGCTGATAGTACACTCAATTCAATCATCTAAATCATTGATGAATATATTAAATAATACTGGTCCCAGTACCGACCCTTCAGGCACTCCACTAGATACAGGCCTCCAACTAGACTCTGCCCCATAGACTACAACATCCCAGAGATGTTTTGTGCACCAAGCACAATATGAGCACTTAGATCATGCAACGAGAGGTGAGGGAGGTGGAGACTGCAGTGGTGTGGATGGGAGGTAAGCAGCAGAGCTCACGTTCAGGCAGTGATGTCCTGAACTTCACTGTTCTGGCATGGGTGGGAGCTAACATTCTCCAAGCTGTGACAGGACCTGAATATCACCAAACCTTTAATGCCAAATTAAATAGAGTATCTAAATCATGCCATCTAGACTTATGTCTATTGTAAGCAATAAACCTAAGTTTTAAGATGGGGATTTCATTATACTAAAGCTATCACCTGTATACTGTACTCCATTTTTTCTGGTGACTGATCTTTTCTCCTCATGCCTGCTACATCTCTGCTGCATGCCAAACAGAGATCAGTGACTTTATTTTTAAATGTGAACTCCCTGTCGGAGCCTGGATTTATTGTCCCTGTACAAAAATCACAGTGGAAACTTCTAGGGGATCAGAACTCCCAGACCAAAACCTGTTAACCTCTTGCAGAACTATCCAACTCAGTTGCTTGCCTTTCCACAGTGCCACCACATTAAATTACTGCAGTTCCAGAGCATCAGGAAATGCTGATTTGTTTAACATTGTTTGTGGAAGTAGTTGCCTTTGGATTGTTGCTGGGGAAGTGAAAAGCACTTATGCCAAAGTACAAACTTCTGCTGAGGAGCCTCTGCATGCTTTGGGTTAGAGATTTAATATGGGATCATCAATTCTGTCAATCTGCAGCTAGAACATATTATCTACTGCATAAATCACAGTTAAATGCAATTTTCATATTTTCAGTGAGGGCTTATTTTTTATTCCAGGCTTTAGACTGTGTACTGTAGATCTTAGGGATGAACCTGGCATTATAGGTAAAAGGCCAGAACAAATGCAACAGTCCTTGGAAATTCCCCATCCAGCTGCTCCTGTGCCATAGGGAAAGGAAGTAGCTGCAGGTGTCAATTGCAGCTCTGTGCCAACACGCCCTCAATACACTTAGTCTTTTAGGTAAAGGAACATGTAACTCTATGGCTGGACTTTTCCCTGAGTTCCATCTAGTGCTACCTAATAACCATTTGTGGCATGGTTTGCTCTGTGGTGCAAGTCCAAGGCTGGCAGAGGGGCTGGCTGTTTCACCTGACGGAGGATGAGAGATGCCTGTTAGGTTCACCACACAGATAAGTTCAAAAGTGGTATATTGCATTTATCCCACATCTTTCCAAATTGACAGTTTGCATTTTATGTGTACTCACCCAATTCTGAAGCATGTGCTGTGGTCCTTTATTTTTCCTCCTTTCTTCCCTTTGGGCTTTGTTTTGAAATTGCACTAAATTGGTGTTGGTGCAATTTTCCTTTCAGTTATATCGAAAATGGTATTTTATCCATGTCATCTGATTCTTTTTTTTTTTTTTTTTTTTTTTTTTTAATTGAGCTAAAGTTCACAGACTGTGACAGGGATGTTACTGGGTAGTATACGTTTCACATTATGATTTAAATTCTGAACTCTGCAGTGAAGCACCACTGTCATCTGTTACACTGCATGTGAAGCAAAGGATGCCATCAGCCTTTTAAATAGTAAATAACAATCTGTATTACTCCACTCCTCTGCTTACCCCTGCGGAGGCCATGAGAAGGCTGCAGAAGCAGTTGTACCTGAGGTGGTTTTCACTGAAAGGAGGGGAGCAGGGTATTTCAAGCATGGCTACATGACCTCTCAGGGCATTCTGTAGTCCTGATGATGGACTGAAAATACAAGAACCCATTTACAAATTTCAGGCTCATAAAACACCAGCTCTGGGGCTCACCTGGACGTCACCCTGCCTCTCTGTTCCCCTTGCAGGCGCTTTTTGCATTTCTTTATTTTCAGTCACCTGTTTCTGAGTGCATTTGGGGCCTAGGGCAAAAATAAAGAAGAAAAAATTTCTAAAATACATTTTATCATGCAGATTGTGTCTCTGATTGGTTGTACCATGCTGTCTTCTGGAAGCATCTGCCCTGGTGGAAGCTGTTATAAGATCTGGAGGCCGCTGACAACATGCATTTAAGGGGCTTCCCCCAGCATCATCCCCCCCAGACTGCTATTAACTCGGTTAAAGTGTCTATGGCCACAGAATAAGCATGGAGCATAGATGAGTAGGAGAGAGGGAGGACCTCAGGGCCATGCAGTTTGCAAACAGGCATCAGAGCCATGCTGTCCTTTGCCCCCTCTTACATTTCTTATTACAGTACATTAAAACCCTTTGCTCTGTCAAATTGACAAAGGCAGCTATAAAAGGGGTCCTTTCTAATACGCAGTAATATAAACTGTTTGTACACTTACCACATAATCCCTAATTACTTCCAT
The DNA here is from genome assembly GCF_033783945.1 of Neopsephotus bourkii. NCBI lineage: Eukaryota > Metazoa > Chordata > Aves > Psittaciformes > Psittacidae > Neopsephotus > Neopsephotus bourkii. The sequence continues at coordinate 14,490 of NW_026901997.1, read as the reverse complement.
ACTTTCATGTGTGGAGAGCTTTGACGCCTGCATTGCTGGATACTTAGTGAATGAAATAAAAATCAGAAATTATTTCTATATAAGTATGGGGTAGCGTGTGGTATGTGGATTAGCTTCGAGGCTGGCGACACAGCTCACATTTCAGAGTAAATATACTAAGTGTCATTGATCCACTAAGTGTCAAATGAAAAACTGTGACACCAACAAAAGTCTTATATGACCCTGACATTCCTCCAGTACTTAAAGCAATTACCCTACTATTTAATAACAATGTTTATAAAATTGCTTTTTGATTGGCTACCATCTATGTCATACCTATGTCAGTAATTCCCAGCGAATGCTCGTGAGTGACCTTTAACCTTTCTTTACAAATAATTTCCATTTCATAATAGTGGAAGACTTTTTTTGGCAGGCAGTAATGGAGCCCTCCTTTGAAGACTGCACCTCTGCTTTTGGGGTTTCCTGCATGGTAGAGGGCACAGATTCCCTCCTCCCTGAAGGGCTGCACGGATGACTGTTTCAGGCTACCCAGGGTTCCCTGAGATGCAAAAAGACTGGGTTTGTGATCTTTTCCCAGGAGCTATCTCTGCCTAACAACCAGTGCTGTGATATGAAAACTGACTCAGGTTTTTCACTGTTTCACTCTTATCCTTGGCCACACTAAGTTATCACATCTTGGGCATTATATATTTTTGTGTGTGTGTTTTCCCCTGCTGTCTGTATTTCTGCTTTTTAAAGAAGAAATGTATCTAAATGATGCACAATAAATAAGTTAAAGCTGTGGTGACATGGAAGTGGTATGAAGTGTCAATACTGTCCAGGCCTGTAATAACAGAGCTTTAAAGTTCTCAAGGTGTGTTTTGGAGATTGTTTATCCAGCTGACTTTTTTGCTAGAATGATTTCATTATCAGAAACATAGAGCATACAGTTGATGCACCCATCTCTGATTCTTGGTTCCCGAACAGGTATATGAACAATGATGATTCTGTGAAACAGTTTTGAAGTGCCCATTAGCAGTTCTGCAACTCAAGCTGGTTGCAGTTACCCACTAGAAGTCATCTTCCCAAATACCATAAAATCAAAATAGCACCAGTTGTGATCCTGTTCCCATGGTTTGCTTCCCTAAGGCCATAGAAAACTGCATACAATTTGCATGATTCTTGGGAAATATCTGAGCATCTCTTTTTTGCATAGGAAAACTAAAGAGTAACTGCTTCTAAAATGCATTTTTCAGAGGCATGCAGCTGTGTTAACAGGGTGGCTATGTCAGAGCCTGTTCGTGACTTGACCACATGTGAGACAGAAGATGGTCAAAGATCCTGGTAAAAGTTATGGTCATACCTGGCTTGCAGCTGTGCAAACTTAGTGATTTTCTCCTCGTGGGGAAACCTGTGCCAGATGAAAGGCTTACTGTGGATATGTCCAAGGTACATGTCTTTTGATCCTATGAAGGCTTGGCACCAGCAATACGATATTCTATGTGTTCCATAAAATGTGCTCTATTTTAATTGCTGGCACCACTGGGTGCTAAATACCAGAAACACCTTGCTCCCTGGGAGAATCAGCTCTCTGTAAACAGCTTTGCAGTCTTATGCCAGTGCTGCATGTGATAATATCTCTACAGGGTATCAGACACACCAGGGAAAGGCATCCCACTCTTCTCCCTTCACTGAAACACACAGCCACCTATAAAAACCGTAGCCTTAAAGCTGGTGTAGAAAAGCTCAGAAGATCAAAGTTTAGTGTGTGCATGGTAATGTTTTGAGAGTGGTATTTTTAGTAACGATCCCCCCAGCACTCAGAAGGGAAGGCAGGCTGTGCTGCACATGGAGGCACCACAAGGAGAACCTTGTTTTCTGCGTACGCATCTCCTAAGTGCGCACTGAAAGATTCAGAAAATCAAGAAGAGCACAGTGGTAGTATATGAAAAGAGAAGGAGCAAGCAGGCCAGCATCAAAGGAAGAAGGGCCAGGTTTTAGCTCTTTGCTTGCTTCGTTGTGCAACCTTGACCTGCTGCTAATAGTCTTTATTTCTGGAATATGCATGTGCTCGTGGATTTGCTCTAAAACATGATAGGTGTTGTGATTCATGCTGACTCTGTTTACATTTCCCAGTAGATACATTTTTTTATTCATAGGGGCAAGTGCTACTTCTGATCCTCTTCTGGAAGTTTGAGTAGTTGATGGAGCTTTTTCCTCTTCTTGGTTAAATGTTCTCCTAGATTGTATCCTATTAATATGCTGTGATGTGTAGGTGTAAAACACTTAAATATTTCCATATGTAATAAAAGGTCAGCGATAGTATTCTTCTATTACCATATATCAAGTACCCCGCAGGAAATTCTACCCTAGAAAAATAGGAAGGTGAATATATTGATTACGAGTTATCTGTCAAATTAGCTTGAACCCTTTGTTCAGCGTATCAGGATTTTCTATTTAAGAATATACAGTAGCTCAGTGCAACCCCTTTTGTTCTTTTTTTTTTTTTTTTGGGGGGGGGGAGGGTGTTGGAGGTGATATAGAGGCTGAGATTTTACTGAACTGGCTGCTTTCCTGCTCTGCCTTTGCAATTAATGAGAGATAGAGAGGCTGTCTCCTTCCCTCCCCCAGCTGAAGTGCTCTCTGTCTCCCAGCACTCAAGAACTCTACATTAAAAACCCTCATTCCCTGCTGCTCCCCTTCCTCTGCATAGCTCTTGCTTTCTTTGAAAAGTAAGCAGGATGTGCTGAATGCCAGACGTTGGTCTTCTCTGTGCCGTGACCAGTACCTTCCTTTTACAACTTATAACATTTCTGAAAAGTTACAATTATCTCTGTACCTATCAATCAACCATCAAAGAGACTGAAGTTGCAGAAATCCAGCCACCTCTGCAAGAGGAGGATGCTACAGCTGTGACATAATTACATTATCAACTTAATTAAGGAAGTGAGTGAAACGAAAGAGAAAACAAAACAGTCAAAGAGAAGGCTAGAGGTAGGGAAGGAAAGGTAGGATGGGTAGTGTTCAGAGGATGTGTTAAATTTAGCTCCAAGCTGTTTAAAAAAGGATCTAATGTATCATAAAAATCCCTGGCTCTTCATCCTGTGCTCCTCGCTTTCTGAAGGGCTGCTGCAATGACAAGGGCTCGGGTGGGATACTGGTACCCCCAGAAGGCGGCCTGCTGTCCTGCACCACCCCAGGCTCTGAATCTACAGCCAGCTGAACAGGACAAGCTGTGCACTGGACAAAGAATATGTGACTTAAACGTGTCCACATGTTGGGGCTTCAGGAAATCTGGTCTTGCAGAATAAAGGCTCATCCCTGTTGTCCTTGTGAGATGAAATTCCCCGCTAGCTTCTGTAGGAGTTTTGGGCACACGAAGGCTAAAGATTCAGCCTCCTAATCTGATTATTCTTACCCAAGTATATTAATTATAGAAAACCAACAATGCTTTTTCTAGACAGGATGACAAAAGCAGATCACCACACTAAGTATGTCTTTTTTCCTTCTGCTTTCAAATCCCATGTACTTTTCAGTAACAAAAAGAAGGGGGGAGGGGGGAAGGGAGGGAGTCTTCAAATCCTTTATTTGATTTTGGTGTACAACTATGCTTAGTTTAGATGTCACCCATACATAGAACAGTGGTTGCACCAGAGCAGTCATGGTGAGATGTCTAAAGGGGTGTCAGCAAATTGGACAGGGTATAATTTTAGTCAATGTATTCTTGTCTTATTTTAGTTCAACATCATTTCCCAGTTGCAATTCTTTTGAGTGACACATGGAATGCAAAACAACATAAAAGGTCTGCCCTGAGGCAGATATATGTCCATGTAGGACTTTAATTATTCTTTTTGAATCATGTGTAATATGCTAGCCCAATTTCTTGCATAAAAGTCTAATGGAAAAACTGTGCATCACCTGTGTAAGTATTTTTGATAGTCCTCATATATTTAGAAGCACTGAATTCAAAGAAGGTCCTCTTTAGTCCATGTATTCTGGATTGTTCAGGCAACATTTGGGGGAGAAAGAAATTTCTCCCATGGTGTTTCGCAATGACATATAAATCACTGTTGTGTTGTTTTTATTTTTAAAAAGGCATTATTTTATTCATTCAACTGCTGTGTGCTTAAATAGCACTCCCAACACATGTAGAGTGCTATACATGTAAGAAACTGTGTATTCTTTTACTGTGTTGTCTAACACCTGTAAGCTGATCCTGATCTTATTTATATTAATTTTGTACCAGTGTAACTCTGATGGCTTCATGGCAGCAAGTTCTGTGTGAAATCAGAGTCAGATATTTTCCTTTTAAGAAATAATATTAAACTGGCTTTTTAGGTAGCACTTGGTGTATCATTTTAGATGTAATGATAAAAAATAATGAAAAATATGTTTGTGAATGAAAACGTAGATTGTAATGATGAAATGCGGTTTTAATACCTCACAGGGAAAAAAAAGAAAAGGAAGCTAGCATGAAAGCAAATTAAGGATGTCTCTGCACTTTTGCTACAGACTGGGTCTGTTTCAAAGGCTCCTGAAGTCATAGAATGATAGAATGGTTTGGGTTGATAGGTACCTTAAAGATCATTTAGCTGCAACCATAGACCAGGAAAATCCTCCTGGTACTTTGGGAGCTGTGTATCAGACTCAGTAGAAGTCTAGGAGTGCCTGCACCTCCAGGGAGGAAAAAGCATGAGAAATGGGAGTGTTGGTCTTTCACCATGAGATGATGGACAACTGATACGGATGAAATGTGACACCAAAGTCCATATCCTTTGAAAATTGCTTTCCTAAAGCTCCTCCTGGAACTGCTTTAAAAAAAAAAAAATTAAAAAAAAATCTGCAAATCTAAATATTTAGTAAGTCAACATTAAACAAAACAAAAAAAAAATTAAAACCAAAAAACCTGACAGCACTTTTAGCTGAAATGATAGGAATTAAAGCAAAAGAAAGGAGTTTCTGAACACACTGGTTTTGCTGCATGTTGGACATAAAATTAAATGACAACTTCAATGCGGACAATAAGGTGACCGGCAACTTGCCTGTTTTGTCAGGACCCCACCACAGCCCCTCAAAATCTGCTTCCCATCCATGTGCTGCCTTCTCCCCCTGGAAATAATCCATTTTTTTTTCATTTGGTCACTTCAAGGCTGTGTTTTTGGAGGGATATTTGGTTAGCGTAAACTATCTGAAGTCTGTTTGGAGAAAAGCACTAGCCCCTCCCAAAGCTGGTGGGATAAAAAGCTCCTTGTTTATGACTGTTACTAGTTTAATCACTTAGATGAGACGAATTTGCACTTCCAGCCCTGAGTGTGCTCTGATTTCCCCGCAAACATGTGTTGTGGGATTTGCATTGTCTGCGGTGGGAGTCGCACAGAGGGGAAGGAAACATTTTTCCCGTCTTTTTTTTTTTTCAATTATTATCCTTTATTATTCCCTCGATTTACCACATGAAAAACACGTAAGTAGGGGAGCTGCTGGATTTTAATGATGACAGAAATATATATCGAATTATCTTGCTGCAAAAGAAAAGGTATGGAAGACCAGAAAACAGCAGCTGAGATCGGTTTCATTCAGATATCTAAACCAACGTTGTTTCGGCAAGTTGAGTTTTCTCCCCAAGTGTCTGGTCCCTCCAGAGCAGGGATGCTCAGCTGGCCGGCAGCCCGCTGACTGGTAGTGACCTTGTGCTAACTGTCTGTCAAACACAGTCACTCAGAATTCATCGGGATGAAAAATAAGCATTTGGTGCCTTTCTTTAGAAACATAATAGACAGCTTTGCTTTCACACCTCCTAATAGCCTTTTTAAAAATAGTTTCTCTAGCAGGATGCTTTTTTGGCACATGGAGCTTTACACGTCTACATGTTCCAGAATTTATTAGGATTATTTTTATATTGTATATGTTTTTTATCTTAAATTTCCTGATGCCACACTGCGACGCTGCCAGTTTAGCAACTCCAGCTGCTGTGAGTCACGAGGGTAGGCTGTGGTGGTGACTGGATTACAGGGAAGGGGAGATTTTATTTGTCAAGTCACAGTGTTAACCCTTCAAAGCCAGCTTTCAAGCACTACCTGTTTGCAAAAACAGCAACACCACAGTTGTTTTCCAGAAGGCAATCGTGCCCTCAGCTCCCATGCTCAGGCAGTCGCATGTGGGCTCTTTTTCCAGCAGGGGATATGAGGTTCAAGGCACTGGTGGGATGAGAAAGCTCCTATGTTTTTCTGGGTGTATTTGGCTTCACCAGCCACCACGCAGCAAAATAGGAATGGGTCAGAGAAACTTCTCCCTCTGCAGCCCTGAGGCCTTCAAATTCCTCTTGCCCTTCAGGAAAGGAGTGTCTTTTTTTACAGGATCCCAGTGTTATTCAATGGAAAGACAGGAACAATTTTAAGCTCCCAGGTCTGTATAAGCTCTATTGAGAGTGGAAATTAGTTGAGGCTCCCTGTGGTGTATGTGACTATGGAAGCTACAATGCTCATTTGTCCTGCTGAGCAGTTCTTGTATGTGCTTTACTGGCTGCAGAAGTTATTTTTTGTATTTATTTTTTTTTTTAGGATTGCAAAAGTCCCCAGTGGAGAGCTGTGTGTTAGAACTGAGAGTTAAAGCTAACCCTCACTCATGTGGCATAAAAATATCCTTCCAGAGATAGGTTAGGAAGGTTTAGATGTACACTGAGTTAATGGAGTTGTGGAATAAATTAACTATCTGTTGCAGCCAAGAATCATGAGTCTGCATTTTGGGGTCTTGCAATGGAAAGGGAAAAAGGGGAAAAAAAGGGGGGAGGAGGAAAGGGGAGGAATAATGCCCACGCAGACAAGCCCTGAATCACGGCGTCCTATTGTATGCCAATGTAGTGTCATTTAAAGTCTCAAACCAGCCAAAAGCTGTCACAACCTCACCCTCTCTGCCACCCTGGATACAGAAATAGTCAGATCTTTTTGTTCATGATTAACTGACTCATGCTCAGAAATCATCAATTTAAAACTCATTTCAGGCAAAGTTACTGGAAAGTTCTTTGCATGGACGTATCAGTATATTTAAATTACAAAAGTCTCCAATAGGTGCTGAAAATATCCTTAATCATTTTCTGAGGGTATAGCAAATTTGGTGTTAATTACAGTTATTTGTGTCCCCTTCCCCCTCCAAAAAGGGTCTCCGAGAAGTAAAAGGAAATTTGGATACATAATGTGCACTGACAGCTCCTACAGTGTGATGGGGAGGGACAATTTCAGACTGTCACAAGGCTACGCTCAGCTTCATAGAGATGGGATTTCTGTACATGCTAAAGTATGAGGAAGACTAAATAACCCACAGGTGTCACGACATCAAAGAATTATGTGTGCCTGACCTATGAGAGAATAAATCTCATTTCCTGCTTAAAGCCATGAGACATCACTTTAAGTGCAATAAAACTTTAACATTTCCCCCTCCTAATTATCTTTTACAATTTTCTCAAATTTATAAAAACAAGATTTTCCAATTTTAAAAATATTTTTTTTTTACTGGTAGATTGTGCTCTTTAGTATCATTTTACATAATTTAATACAATTTGTTCCATCCATTGGTTTTCATGGAGATACAAGCTGTTCGTTTGTGAGAAAGCTGGCATAGGAGCAAATGTTGGCAAAGAGTCACCTCCAGGAGTTTATTCAGATTTCAAAGTTGCATGGGGGCACCGGCCATTTTGAAGGAGATAAATGTAGAGGTTGTTCCTTTCTCATTTTCAATAATACTGATTTGATTTCTTTTTTTTTTTAGCAGTATGGTTGATAGCCTCTCCCTCCCCCCCTTTCTCAGTCCTTGGCAAAGTGAGTCATTGTTATTTTGTCAGCTGAATTGCAGTAACAGAAAATAATCTAAGCTTAAAAGAGTGGCTTTCTCAGAAACATGCGCTATTGAATGAAAAGAACACAGGTGTTTCTTAATTATTTGTGCAGAAGGAAAAGTAATGCTGAGCGGATGTACTGCGATGATTAGTGCACTGAAGAGAGGCCACAGTAAGGTGGATCCTTGTTTCTTCTCCCCATGCTGCCCTTTCTCTCTGCTCCCAAGTACCAGTGGGCTGGTGGGGGGGAGCTGCACCCTTTGATCCCCTAGAAATGTGCCTGTGGGGCTGCCAGACGTCAAATAAACTGTTCCTGTGACAGGGATGGTGTCTCTGTGCATTTTTGTGTGTAAGGAAGTGCTGCTTTGAGTCTCCTCTGAGGAGGCCTGAGCATCTCACCCCAGGTTCACCAGACCTCTTGGCCATGGTTTGCCACCACCAGAGAGGTGCAAGACAGGGCTTATGGGCTCAGCAGTCCTGAAGATAGCACACCACCACTACATCACTCCTGACAACTCCATCTTTCCATTGCAGCACATTATGTATTTTTTAATGGCATTAAACAATTAAATGTTCATTATTCCCATGTCAATGCAGGTTTTATGGAGGCTGGCAGCATGAATGTGATGTTATAATTCTGAATGTGGGCTTGGACCCCCTGCCTTGCATGGTCTGTAGGGGTTGTGTCAGCTGGGTGCTGTATTCAGGTGCTCAGTGAGATGTTTCCATCTCTGCCATATGTTTCTAGCACTCAGGTATGGAAGAACCAGTTTGGCCACTGGCAATGAGTATAGACGGCATGTGTCTCTGTACTGTATGTTCCTCGGAAATAGTAGGAGGGAGCTATGGAGAGCAAAATACTACACTGAAAGGACACAGAGCATTGGAGCTGGCAAGGTGCACTGATCACAGAGGGAGGTTAGCCAAGATGCCCTGCTGAAGCCACCTTCTCCTGAGAAACAGGATGAACATGGATTTTTAATGATTTCAGGTCACTGGTTACATGTGGTTTATGACACTCTGCTATTAGGGACATCAGGGCAGGAAAGCTCATGTCTTTTGAGGTACCCTGCCTGCCCGTACCAGCCAGACCTGTGCTTTGACAGCACTGGAACAAATGGTCCAGAGACAGGATCAGATGTTCCATCACACAAATACTGCTCAAATCATTGAAGTAGATTGCTCAACTGAATCTCGTCTGGTTACTTGTCAGGGTGAAATAGAGTCAAATTCTCAAATCTATACCCTGTGTTGTGTGAAGTGGAAATACTCTTTCTCAAACCCTTGCCACCATCTTCCTGAAAAGTGAACAAAATAAGCATTTTTATTTGTCCTTTGCAATGTTTTGTTCTAGTTTTAACAAGCCCTGGCACTTCTGACTGCTTGTAGGAAAGCTCATTCACAGCCCTGAAGAAAAAGCCTATATTGACTCCCACACGTACTAAATGATACATCAGTGCAAAGCCTCCTCTGGGAGGAACTCCTCCAAAGGAGAAAAACCCAAGGATATCTTGTGCCTAAACAGCAGCTCCCTATTCTGCATAGTACTAAACCTTTTCTTCTTTCTCCACTCCCCCACCCCACCCCATTTGTTTTTTTTCCCCTCCCCTCTCCTCAACCCAATTTCCATCAGATTTGCTGCTGGTATTTAACCACCAGCCTGATTCTGAGACTCACCTCTCAAATTTGGTGTGGAGCATGTCGTGTCTCAGTGGCCCTGTTGATCTGATACCCTGTGCAGTCAGGGAGGCTTTCTTTTTTTCCTGTTCTTTGGTTTTGGTGCTTTTTGTAACCCTATCAAAGCAACCATGAGCCTTGTTCTCTCCTCTCCCTGGCCATCTGCTTGAAGCATCTGGTAATCAGGTGCAAGCCCCCACATCCAGAGCATTCATGCTTAAATTTGCAGCTACCTTGCCACCCACACTGGCTTTTGTTATGCTGCCAAGATGTACCTCTTTGTGTACTCGATATGAGAGAGACTTAAATTCCACCATCAGACTACTGAAATTGTGATGGGCCAGGGTGACATTATCACCTTTGAACATAGATATGTATCAGCCTTCTCCCATTTTTCTCTGCTAGAATCTCCAGCTAATCTCTGCTCCAAGTGCTCTGCATACCCATACCATGTGTGTGCTGCAGAGGTACGGCTCTGAGTCGCAACTAATTTCTCAAAGAAATATCTCAGTCTAAAACATGATGATGCTTAATGTGTGCTTGTCATTTCTGGGATTCTTCTTATATCCCTTTTTCCATCTGAGTAATCTCTGTGTATGTGTCTCCATATAAGAGACAAATAGAGCCATTGTTCTGCTCCATATTTTAATTCCATATCTGTATTTTAGGGACATTGCTGCCTTCCCAACAGACTGACTAAGTATTACAAACTGCCAAATTTAGCCTTTGGGAAGTGGCTGCAACTGAAATTGCCCATTGAATTTAAGAGCAGACAAATAATTTTGTCAGAAACACCAAAGCCAATGACCTTGAGCACTATCCCATCCCTTTCAAAAGGTTCCCAAAAGGAGAAAAGCCCCACTGCTGCTGATTTGTCTTCCTGCAGCCCCACATTAGAAATGAGAACAGTATCTTGATTTCTGTTTTTCTACAGCACCACAGTCTTCATGTGAATTTGATCTGTTGGAGCAGAAACATCAAACTGAAGCCCCTTATTATGGAAGGATATGGAGATGCAAGGTGTTTACTAGCTCCTGTGTTTGGATGGAAGGAATGCCCATCTGTTTGAGCAGGACTGCCTTAATAATGCAATAGGAGTTACAGATAAAAGTCCCAGGGTACAGTGGCCCCTAGTTTTGGAGCTACTTCATCTGGTGCTGAGCTTGGAAAGCCTCTACCACCTGTTATGGCATCTTGTGAACCAGTGAGCCTAGGCAAAACTGGGAGCCCCCTCCAGCAGACCCGATGTGCCTCCTATCCCACAGAGAGGAAACTGGAACTTGGCTTTTTCTGGCCTCTGAAAATCACCCATGACAGGCATGGGAATGTGCCTTGGCATGTCCCCTGTGGGGTTTGCCTGGCCAAAGCTGGGTCTTGCTGCCCAGTGCTGACACACCAGCAGCACGGGAGGCTTCTAAAATTTGGTGGTGCACTTCAGTAAATATCACATAGTATTGATTTGCTGGTCCTGGGGTGCTGGCTGCATCATCTAATGAAAAACGTGTTCAGGAGAGGCAAGGAGAACACAGGTTAAGAAGTACAATTCCAGAATGATCTTCTAAATCAGTCTTATGGTACGGGTATTTTCCTACACTGGTAGCTGAGACTAGATTCACATGTAGAAGGGAGATGATATAATATCAAATAAAACTGGCAACTGTCTTTCATCACTTACTGCAATTAATGCCATGTTTTTCTTGGTATATCCATCTATGTTGTTTGTCTTTTTTTTTTTTTCCCCAGACTGCTTATTCACTGTTGGCATCTTCCATTACACCTTTTTTTAATGTGGTATTTTAAAAAAAGTACAAATTGATATAATGCTGCTTTTTTTAAGTTTAAGACTGATTAAGAAATGGCCTTTACTTCTCAGTGAAGTTGTAAAGTACTTTATTCGTGGGCTTATTTCTCAGCACTTGAAAAAAAATTCAAAGGGAAGGAGGAAACCTGCAGTATGTTTGTTTAAAACATACAACATTTCCTCAACTAACTCCTTTGGATTATTTTAAAGACAGAGAAGCTATGAGTGTTATTTTTGGACCTGTTTGGTCCAGGGTTTTTTAGACCTTTTTTCATTATATGGTTTCTCCCTGACCCTCAAAATATCAACTTGAGCAGATATTTGTATACGCAAGCAGGACGTGTTACAACCATGTGTGATTCCTCATGTTCGGCACAGCACCACCGCTCATTCTGTTGTCTGTAAATGCACCTGCGCTTACAGATTGCCTATATAATGCCGTGGCTGTTTGCATGTGTGATTTTCACAGAATATAAGAAAAAAAAACAATAAACACATTAAATGTAGCTTCACAGAATTTTTTCACAGAAAATAGTGGGAAGCCTGCATTGGTTATTGCAAAAATCAGGAATAAATCCACAGGGACTCTTCCACAAATGGGTAAAATAGAGAAGTATTTAGAAGAGCCCTTATTGGCTTGAGTCATGAAGCTGGCTCTCTCCTAGTGCTATGCCGTAAGTTTAGTGGGAAAAGTTTGACAGCAATCTAATTTTCATTGACAAATACTGTCATAATATTGAGGGAAGCTGTATCAACAGTAGTGGTCGATGCTCAACCAGTCATATGGACTGGACGAGCTTACCATATGCTTAACTACAAACTTCTCTTGGAAAGCTCCTTTAAAACACTTGACAAGCTTAAGATACTAGTCAGTAATGAGCTTGAACAGAACATGTGAAGTTTTACATTTTGTATAGAAAATGGATTAGTGTTTGTGTATTTCCTGTACAGCAGAGATTTGTATGCTGGTATCTGTGTAGCTGCAATGCCTGCGTGAATTTCTACAGCCCGAGGTTCACCTAGTCAAAGGAAATTTAAAAGTAAAAATGAGGAAAAAAAATAAAATACAAACATAATTTATTTCTTGAATCTTTTCATTTGTGTTACACGTACAGTGTTTGAATTTGCAGTTCCTGGTAGCAATGGGAATGCCAAAACCCACAAACTGAGGCAACCCCTCGTATTAGCATGATAATTATTACAGCAGGTGATAGGTTCAGGCTTTCATTAATGTGCAGTATTACTGCCTTCTCCTAGCAATGAACCTCTTAGGCTGATCAAAATGCCTTTAGCATTTTTTTTTTCCTGTGAACCTATAGATTTCTGTCTATAATTTCACAGCCTCTGAGCATTTGAGCTGGTGTCTCTCTACCTGATGGCAGGATCAGATCAGATATTCAAAGATGCTAATGCTTCATGTTGCATCTCAATGGTTTGGGGTTTTTTTGGTGGGTCTGATTGTATTCACAATTAAGGAGTCTTGGTCCAGCTGCATCCTGTTTCCCCCTTCATCCCTTGGCAATATACTGTGGCAGACATATTTCAGCTCCTGAATTTTGTCTTTTTTATTTCAATGTATTTGTTCACACTCTTATACATACGCATATGCATATATATGCTTGTGTGCGTTTAATGTATTTTTGACTGTGGCTAAATACTGCACCAGGTTAGAGACTCAGTTAGATAATTCAAACAGAAGTCTGACCTGATTCTGTCTTAATTTGCTATGTTTTGTTAGCACTGAGCCATTTGTAATTTAGTTACATGTAGACAAGCTCGGTGATGAGCAAGTTTAAACAATATGGAAGACATAATGTATGCTTACATGAAGAGTATGTACAGCCTTTCATTGCACCGAGTACTCGTAAATCAATCTCTTTTTTTCAGTTTTGCTGTGCTTTCCTCTCTGAAAGTAACTCTTCTCATTACAAAGAATTCAAAAATAGGTTTAAAAATATTAACAGAAAATAGCAGTTGCTGTGGTTGGTGCAGCCATGGCATATTTTCTTAACATAAGTATTTTAGTAACTGGTTTAATTTCAAAGATTTAGTGTTTTAAAGGTATTTCTTGAAGAGCAAAACTAGAATTAAGCCTGACTTGAATCCCTTTACCCTCTGTAAATCTGACCTGACTCCTGAAATGGCACTTTTGCAGATTAGGTTAGAATCAAGTTTGTTTTTTTGTTGGCACGTTGGTCAAATTTTCTACCACTAAGTGTAATACCTTCCCTTTATTTTCCAAGAAAAAGAAATGGATGATCCCCTCAGTTTCCTCAAGTCATTGCTTTTGCTCCCTATTTATCACTGTTAAATTTTATTTCTTGTCTGCAACTGGGATTTAGACTGTTTGGCCTTGAATTAGATGGGTCTAGATGGTACCATCTGCTGAATGCTCAACAGCTATTATGATTCTTTGGTCTTTAGCACTTTTTTTTTTTTTTTTTTATATGTTCATCTGACAGGGGAAAACAAAAATAGGCAAAAACGGTGTCCAGCGTTATTTGTTTTATCAGTTTGGCAACCAAAGTGTATTGGCATGGCTACATTCCTTGTAGTAAGTGCCTGAGAGTACAAGTATAAAGACAGCTTTGAAGCTTGCCATGAAATCCTGTTTTACTAGCAGAGATGCAAGAACCCACCTGCCTCATAACTTGGTGGCCTGAGATGGCCAGACAACAATCATTGTAATGGTGGGTTGACCATGGTCTTCTCCTGGCATGGAGCATCATTTCCCTGGTTTCTCTTGGAAATATTTGTTATCTCTTGGTATTGAATCCCTCACCTTTACCAGGTTGACACTTTAAAAGTAAAGATGTAAAAGCTCTTTATAGATATGGGTCTGTGTGTCCCCAGCCATGCCACTACCCTTGGGGTACCTGCTCCCAGCACCCATCCTGTATGAGCAAAGCCTCAGCCCCCATGCTTCAACCTTGTCTTACAGACACCTCCCATTTCACTTTCACACACAGCATGGGAGGAAAATTCCCACCATTTTCCTTTGCCTGCTGCTAATGCAAGTGTGCAAGAGCAGTTCTTCCAAAGAAACCTACAGGACTTTGCTCCACACCTGATGGCTGCCAACCCGATGTGTCACCATCAGGTTTCTATTCATCCTCACTTGAAGAGAAGCATTTATCAGCTGGTTCTGAAATCTCATTTTGCATGTAAAAGTCCAATAACTGGACCAAAACCAATACTGTTATAT
>NW_026901995.1:0-74618 GCF_033783945.1 Neopsephotus bourkii | reverse complement strand
AGGAGAAAAATGACTGCTACTGGTGAACCCAGGACATTATCCACCCCTTATTCCATACCATTCACGTCATGCTCATTTTCAATATACATTTTCAATATACCATCACTCTTATCTAAGTGCACTCTTATCTTAGTCCATGGACCAGTCTCTATAAAGCTGAGTCCATCTGTTCCATGATGTCAGGCTCCATCTCTTGTAACAGTCTTTCAGAGCACAAGAGGCTATGTGCAGTGTTCACACTTGTCAGTAACCTGGGCAATAGTGTCCATTGCTAAGTCCACCCCTCGATCATGAGTCCATCTCTATGTTGCATCTCTGCTCTGATGGCCTGAAGTGCCATGGGCCCATCAGGCTCAAAATAATTCACTGTCTCCTCCAGCAGTTTCTGCAGCTTGTTGCTGGGGACTCCATACAGCTGCCTTCCATCTCCAATGTTTCCAAAGCACTGGAGGGGCCCAGTGGACTAGATACTTGCCCATACTGTCCCACATGCCCTGCCACTCATGGCTGTCCAGCCTTGGGGGAAACCTCTTGGTCCTCCCATATTGTTGTCTAACCCCAGACAAGACCCAAACCCGACTCTGCTTAACTTTTGAGATCAGACAAAATGGTGGTGGGTAAAACACACTCTGTGTGTGTGCCAACATACTGATCCCCATCACAATCAGCAGGCAGGTCCCAAGGATACCTAAAGGCCATCCAAAACCTTCAGAATTCTCAAACGATGCTGCTGTACTTGTCACTGGGGCTGGTGTAGCTCCTGTACTTGCCGGCTCTCCCACCACCAGCTTCTGTTTTCCTGAGTCCAGATCTTCCTTCTCTGCCTTGCTATGAAATGCTGTGGGGTCTCCTGCATCCTCCTGGGGCTCGGCGAGTGGCTTCCAGGGAATGCTCTCAGCCGTCGCAGGGCTGGGCTCGGCTGCGGGGCTGGGCTCGGCTGCCGCCTTCTCCCACTGCTCGGCAGCCGTCTCCTCCCGCTCCTCGACCGCCCAGACCGCCTCCACAGGCAGCCATCCCCTTGCAGTCTCCGGTCCCGCTCCCACTGGGTGCCCAGGGCCGATCTCCGGGGCCGCTTCAGCAGCCGCAGGCTCCCAAAGCCGCTCCCCCTCAGCTTCCCAGAGCCTCACGCAGACTCAAATTCTCAGGAATGTACTTCGATCTTGCAAGTAATTAATTTAAGTGAAAGTCTCCTATCTAAGACAAGACAGAACCAAAGACAAATGCATCTGATAATCTGTCATCCTAACTGTTCTCTTCCTAACCTTACACAATTACCAGCTTCCTCCACTATGATGGTACAAAAGTTATTGGGGGGGGGGGGGGGCTAGCTAAGTAGGATACAAAAATCTACATCCAGATGAGTCAGCATCCCTGAACTGAAACCCAATGTGAAGCTAACAGTTACACAGAACAGACTTCAGGGTATCAGTATGCATAACCACTACTGTCTTCAGTACAGAAGATGAGATCCCACAGATTAGACAGTTCTCCAGTTTTGAAGTCATCAGGAACATGTACAACTGTAGCACTGTCATGTGAGAAAATCGGAACACAACAAATCTTCTCAAATGTAAGAGGTACTTTTGTGCCTTAAAAAACATGCAAAACCCTCTTGTAATGTAATCAACACCAAGTGAAAATTATCATGCCAAAGAGAGAGAGGATTTCCAATAAATCATTTTACTATCCTGAAGAAGTTAGTAAATAGTCAACACATTCCTACCCTTCTAACAGCATCTCCTTATTTTTTTCCTGTACTGAGGCTCAGTCATGAAGCAAGAAAGGATATTGCATCACTTGTATCCACTGAGGGACTTAAAAGGCTTTGTTATTTCAAAACCCATGTCATAAGTGGTAAGTCATGTCACTAGTTCCCCCAATAACCTCCTTCACAAGGAAGGTTTCTAAAGCCAGTCTTCAAATGCTTCATAACACAGAATTTTTAGCAAATAAAAAATTATCCAATTCAACTTTTGTGAAAGGAAAGCACTGCAAAGTTACTCCATCTCCCTAGTCAGGTCATAAAAAAGTCAACAACACTGCTGTGGTCAGAGATCTTCAAAGCCCCATATCATTCTTATGTAACAATAAGTAGTGCTGATTTCTTTTGCCTATCACTAGAAATATATGAAAACTAGAACTAGTACAGCCATCACAAGAGGAAAAAAAGAAATAGTAGAAGTTTTATATAAAACAAACCAGGAATTAGGTAACATTGATGAGAATTTCCTCATCCAGCTCCAAATTCAGAACTTTCCTTTAACCAAAGCTGTTTCTGGTGTTTCTATGCCAGGTCTCCTCCCACTTTTATAAGCATGTTTTCCCTCTTAGTTACCTGTGCCTTCAAGCAGTATTCAATATAATTCCTCTTCAAACATTGGTTTAGTAAGGTTAAACTTTTCAAAGCAAGAGAGATCTACAAGATAGTTTTGTATTAAAAAGTGAACGCCTGCAGCACAGGAGATGACAGAGTGAATGGTGATCTTAGGTTAAGCCACCTATGCTACCAGAATGAGGGGTAGATTTTTTCTGATTAGCTTTTTTGTTTCTAATTTAAGGAATTTGATTAAAGATTAAAATAAAAGAATTACAGTACGAATCCCAGAAGAATGCTCACTTGCTATATAATCAGAGAAACGAACTTTTTCCTTAAAAAGAATCCTGGATTTTTTAACATTGTAAATATATCCTTAAAAGAAAAAAAAATAATCAGACATGGGAGTCTGAGAAGAAAATCAGGAGACTATAGATCCTCCTCTGTAATTCAGCTTTCTTTGGTAACAACAGCTTATTTTCTTGTGCTGCCTGGATTTTCTACTTCAATTTTCAGTATTTGATTAAGAAATATCAAGTCAATAAAGAAATAAAGACATACTTCAATCTGATTAGGAAAACAGCAATATGTAAAAGAAACATTTTAGTTTTGTGGATACTTTTTAAACTACCATACTCAAACTCATTGTGAAATTTTATAATTGATAAACAACTTAGTTTTTTGTTTCATATTCTTTTTACAATTTGGGCTGTGATAAGCATTAAACCTCTCACTAAAAATACTTTAAATACTAATGAGTAAAGAGATATTTTGACAATAAGGAAAGAGCTGACAAAGATCAACATGATCAACTCCATCAATATTAATGGAGTTTAAGCACTCTCTGCAACATCCTTTCTGTCATTTCTCCTCTTACATTAGCCATAGCATAGCCAATATAGCCATTATAGCCATCATATGTTCTTCCTTTCCCACCTTTGCCTTCCCCTTTTCTAATCACCGTTGACTGTTTCAGTCTTCTCTGCACCACTTGCATACTCATAGTAATTTTTCCTTCCCCTTAATTCCTTACATTCAGGCTATTACCAACTCTCATGCAATACACACCTTCAACTTACAACATCTGAGCATCTTCCTCTATTGCTAAATGTCCTGCATCTACTTTAGCTTCCCTTTTCACTGCCACCAGGCAGCCCCACAAAACACCTTCTCATTATGTTCCACAACAACTAGAGCAATTGCTGTGCCTCTGTCCACATCCCCATAGCTCTCAAAGGTAAAGAGCACTGCTCCTGATATTCACCTTCTTGCAGCACCACCTGCCTGGGCCTGCTAGTGTCACCAGACTCTAAGGAGAGTGGCTAAGCTGCAGATGAGGCTCATTATCAGAAATATTCCCTTCTTTTGTTCCACCTATGTTGTATCTAACAAACATGTCTTTTCTCTTTTCCAAATAATATTACTTCCTAAACATAGAATCACAGAATCAAGAATCATAGAATCAACTAGGTTGGAAAAGACCTGTAAGACCTCTTAAAGCAAAGGTTCAATAACAGAATCCTCTTTAGTAAACACCATAAAAATCACATAATAATAATTCAGATTGGAAGGGACCTCAGGAGGTCACACTCCTGAATGACACAAAAAAAAGCTCTCAAAACCAAAGAGGGAATGAAAAAAAAAGGAAGAACAAGTATCACACTTACCATGGACTTGATTGATTTCTGAATTCTGAGAAAGAATTTCATCTGCTAACTTTTGAGCAGTAGGCAAAACTTCCGTGTGATGCGCTGTGATCAAATACTGAACAAACTTTTGCAGTTGGTCTCTGTTCATTTGGAAGAGTGTCTCTGAAATGGGAAGATGCAGTTTGACCTGATCTGGCTTGCGGATCCGATATAAAGAGAGTGCCACAACGTGGGCACAGTAAAATATGTCTTTGTTTCCACAGCTACAGGTCACTGAGGTAATCTTGCAACGATCAAAGCTGATGGCTACACTGCAAACAGTTTCTGGCTCCGACTGTACTGCAGGCTCCATCACTGTGCCACTCAAGTGGAAACCTGTGAAGGGGGAAAAAAAAAAAAAAAAAGAGAGAGCTTGCATTATTAAGTAAAATACCATAACTCATTATCAATAACTTTTCATTAATCAAGTAAAAATCATCATCTATTTCTGAGAAATAATACATCTTAAAGAACTTGCTTTAATTACAAATATAATGAACCCTTTCTTTCCCTTTTCATCTCCAATAAAATCAAAAGCAGCTAGTTTACAAGCCCTTTGCCATTCCATCACAACATTCATAAAAAGTTTGATAGTAAGATGTACTGGGTTCAGCTGTAACAGGTATTTTTCTCCTTCCTAGTAGCTGGTGCAGTGCTGTGTTTTGGCTTTAGTCTGAGAACAGTGCTGATAACGCACCAGTGTTTTAGTTGTTGCTAAGAAATGCTTACCCCAATCAAGGACATTTCAGTCTCTCATGCTCTGCCAGTGAGGAGGGGCACAAGAAGCTGGGAGGAAGCAGAGACAGGACACCTGACCCAAACTAGCCAAAGGGGTATTCCATACCAGAGCACATCATGCCCAGTATAGAAACTGGGGGGAGTTACCTGGAAGGGACCAATCACTGCTCAAGTCAGGCTGGGTATCGGTCAGCAGGTGGTGAGCAATTGTATTGGGCATCACTTGTGTTTTTGAGATTTCATCTCTCTTCTTTTGTTGTTCCCTATTATTATTATCAGTATTGTTATTGTTGGTATTATTCCTATTATCATTATATTTTACTTAATTTCTTATCTCAACCCATGGGTTTTACATTCCTTTGATTCTCCTCACCATCCCACCCAGGGAGGGGAAAGGGTGGGGGGTGATGATGAGTGAGCAGCTACATGGTACTGTTACCAGCTGGGCAAAAGGACACTTAAGACAGCTTTATTTGAAGTTAATTCAGAGTGTCTCCAGAAATATTCAGAGGTAACAGCAGACCTGATTTTAATTCCCTACTTACATTTAGACAGAAACAAAGCTCCTGGCTATCTCTCCCCTCCTCTCCACTGAGATTTTTTGAGAATTCACACTGCAAGCAACAACATTTATAAACACAGCTCCTGATCTATAAACAATGATGTCACTAATACAGTCCAGTTA
The DNA here is from genome assembly GCF_033783945.1 of Neopsephotus bourkii. Classification (NCBI taxonomy): domain Eukaryota; kingdom Metazoa; phylum Chordata; class Aves; order Psittaciformes; family Psittacidae; genus Neopsephotus; species Neopsephotus bourkii. The sequence goes on along the minus strand of NW_026901995.1, from coordinate 69,193 downwards.
CCTAACCTGCTGTAGTGGGTTGACCCTGACTGGATAACAGGTGCCCACCAGAGCTGCTTTATCACTGCCCTCCTCAGCTGGACAGGAAAGAGAAAATGTAACAAAAGGTTCTTTGGTTGAGATAAGGACAAGGAGATCACTCACCACTTAGTGTCATGGGCAAAATAGTCTCAACTCAGGGAAATTATTTATTACCAATCAAATCAGCATAGGGTAATGTCCTGGGTTTAGCAGTAGCAGTCATTTTTTCTCTTTCTTGGTAGCTGGTGCAGTGCTGTGTTTTGACTTTCAGCTGGGAACAGAGCTGATAACAATGATGTTTTGGTTTGGCTAAGGACTTTGTGAGCCTCATGCTCTGCCAGGGAGGAGGAGAAGCCGGGAGGAAGCAGAGACAGGACACCTGACCCAAACTGACCAAAGAGGTATTCCATACCACAGCATGTCATGCCCAGGATGTAACTGGGAGTTACCTGGAAGGGCTAGGTGAACTGCAGGGTTGGGTGAGGTATTGGTCGGTGCTTGGTCGGGCTGGGGGGGGGTGGGGGTGTGAGTTATTGGTCACCTGGTGATGAGGTGTTGTATTCTCTTCCCTTGTTATTTCTTTTATCACTATTATTATTGGTGGTAGCAGTAGTGGTTTGTGTTATACCTTAGTTACTAAACTGTTCTTATCTCAACCCGTGGGAGTCACATTCTTTTCAATTCTCCTCTCCATCCCTCTGGGAGTAGGGGGAGGGCAAGAAGGGGGGGGAGTGGGTGAACAAGCTGTCTGGCTGGGGTTAAACCATGATAGTTCTCTTTTGGCACCCAACGTGGGGCACGAGGGGTTGAGATAATGACAGATCTGTGTGGATTAATAGTCACTCGTCACAATGCTGATTTATTGGCTCTCAGAGTTGTTCCTCTTGATCTCACAGCTTCAGAATGTTGTAACTTACTTAGAGCCGGTATTTGCTGTGTTAGTGTTTATCAAGTGTGGGGCTTGGGCTAAGGTTCCTGTCTCACTGTACTTTATGGCAATGACTTGTAATACGGGCGGGCTCCAGCAGCAGGACGGGACAGACGTGGCCGTGCACTGGTACCTGGCCGTGCGGCTGCTCTTCACTGTCCTGGCCCTTGCCCTTGCCTCCGTCTGCGTGATGGCGCAGGGAGCTGAGGGGGAGCGGCCCTGGGAGAGTGGCCCCGAGGACCAAACAGCAGCGGGAGAGGGGCCGGAGGCCAGCAGGGAGCAGCTGTCAGTGGAGGAGGTCGTCGCGGTGCGGAAGGAGATGGCTGCCGAGCAGCGGGAGAAGGTGGCGGAGGAGATGAGCTCTGCAGAGGAGCCGAGCCTCGTGACAGCCGAGAGCATTCCCCAGAAGCTGCCCGCCGAGCCCCAGAAGGATGCAGGAGACCCTGCAGCATTTCTCAGCAAGGCAGAGGAGGAGGATCTGGACTCAGAAAAAGAGAAGCTGGTGGTGGGAGAACCAGCAAGCACAGCAGCTACACCATCCCCAGTGACAAGTACAGCAGCATCCTTTGAGAGTTCTGAAGGTTTTAAATGGCCTTTGGGTATCCTTGGGACCTGCGTGCTGATTGTGATGGGGATCAGCATGTTGGCACATATACAGACTGTGTTTTACCCACCACCACTTTGTCTGATCCCGAAATTTAAGCAGAGTAGGGTTTGGGTCTTGTCTGGGGTTAGACGACGATATGGGACGACCAAGAGGTTTTCCCCAAGGCTGGACAGCCATGAGTGGCAGGGTGTGTGGGACAGTATGGGCGAGTATCTAGTCCACTGGGCCCCTCCAGTGCTTTGGAAGCTGCGGAGATGGAAGGCAGCTATATGGAGTCCCCAGCAACAAGCTGCAGAAACTGCTGAAGGGGAGGATGAATTACTTTGAGCCTGGTGGGCTCTTCCCTTGCTATTTCCCTTATCATTATTATTATCATCAGTGGTAACAGTAGTTATAGCAGCCTTCCAATACCTAAAGAGGGCCTATAGGAAATCTGGAGAGGGACTTTTTCATGGACATATAGGTATAGGTCCCCTTCCAACCCTAACCATTCTATGAAATGAAGACTGTAATCTGTTGGAGCTACTGTAATAAAAAAGGCACATACAAAAGTCACCTATATCATAAATCTGAACATTCTTTATAACAGTGGCATAGTGCCTAAACCCACATAAGTGGACATGAAACAGTTACTTGTTCACAGTTTTTCCATACCATTGCTAAGCTAGATCCTAATTTTCTTCTTGCTGTTCCAAGTATTAGTTGATTAAATTAAATCAATAAGCACAAGTCCTAGCTAGTGGAACCCATCATCAAAACTGGCCGAGAAAACATGCCATATTCCTCCATATTAGGCATGCACCACCTCTTTCCAGACATAGGTTGAAGTACGAATAGGCTTTGTGCACAAAAAAAAGATTTTCAAAGGCACAGAAAACTGAGTTCAAGTCACTTGCATATCTTTTTATCTGAACTATTAGATAATTGTATTTTATAAGTACAAAAACCAACATGTTTTCAGATCCTAATTTCTGGGAGCTACATGCAGAGCAAGCACTTCGAGTAAGTAAAGGCTAGGTATGTGCAGGTGGGGGAGCCAGATGTATGTTCTTCTACTGACTATGCCAATGCTAGCACATTCAGAGTACACAGCTACTCCTCAAACAATGCAGGTAAGATTAAATTAAAGAGTTAATTTAGGAGCCCACCCCTTCCTCTAAAGCCACACATTCATTCTCCTTGAATGAGCAAGGCATAAAGTCATAGAATATTTAGGGTTAAAAAAAAGTAGGATAATCTAGTTTCAAGCCCTCTGCCATGGGGCAGGGATGCCTCACCGTAGAACACGTTGCCCAAGGCTCTGGCCTTGAACACTGCCAGGAATGGAGCATTTACCACTTCACAGGTGTCGCGCTTTAAGCCCAGTCTGCAACCCAGAAAAACCACGTAGCCGTTCACTCACTCCCCCCCCCCCCCCCTTCATCTCCCCGCTCCTGTAGGGATGGGGAGAAGGACTGAAAGAACTCTCATGGGTTGAGATAAGAACAGTCCAGTAACTAAGGTATAACACAAACCACTGCTGTTACCACTGATAATAATAATGATAAGGGAAATAGCAAGGGAAGAGAATACAATACCACCCGTCACTACCAAGCCCGATTGAGCTGTGAGACAGCTCTTCCGGGTAACTCTCAGTCACATTCTGAGCATGACGTGCTGTGGTATGGAATACCTCTTTGGCTAGTTTGGGTCAGGTGTCCTGTCTCTGCTTCCTCCCAGCTTCCCCTCCTCCCTGGCAGAGCATGAAGCTCAGAAAGTCCTTGTTCAGACTAAACATTTGAGCAGTAACTAAAAACGTCGGTGTTATCAGTGCTGTTCCCAGGCCGAAAGTCAAAAACACAGTGCTGCACCAGCTACTAAGGAGAAAGAATGACTGCTACTGCTGAACCTAGGACATCTGGGCAACCCATTCCAGTGCCTCACCTCACCACCCTAACAGGAAAGAAGTTCCTCCTTATATCCAATCTAAACTTCCCCTGTTTAAGTTTTAACCCATTACCCCTTCTCCTGTCACTACAGTCCCTAATGAATTGTCCATCCCCAGCATCCCTATAGCCCCCTTTCAGATACTGGAAGGCTGCTATGAGGTCTTCACCCAGCCTTCTCATCTCTAGGCTGAACAAGCCTAACTCTCTCAGCCTGTCTTTGTACGGGATGTGCTCCAGTCCCCTGATCATCCTTGTGGCCCTCCTCTGGACTTGCTCCAACAGTTCCATGTTCTTTATATGTTGAAGACACCAGAACTGTACACAATACTCCAAGTGAGGTCTCACGAAAGCAGAACAGAGGGGCAGGATCACCTCCTTCGACCTGCTGGTCATGCTCCTCTTGATGCAGCCCAGGATACGGTTGGCTGTAAGGGTGGTGAGGCACTGGAATGGGTTGCCCAGGAAAGTTGTGAATGCTCCAACCCTAGTGGTCTTCAAGGCCAGGTTGGACAGAGCCTTGGGTGACATGGTTTAGTGTGAGGTGTCCCTGCCCATGGCAGGGGGGTTGGAACTAGATGTTCTTAAGGTCCTTTCCAACCCTAACTATTCTATGATTCTAGTCTATGATTCTAATGACCTGCATTGTTGCTTCAACTGTTTCACAATTCATAATTGTCCCAAATCCAAAGGGGAGGGAGACAGACAGACCGACAGACTTGCAGGAAGAGTTACCCCCTTTTTTCAAAGAACGAAAGAAGAAAGTCTGACACTGTATTGATGGTTCATATTTTAAGTCTTAGAACATGTTATTTTGCCACTTAATAGCTCAAGAATCATATTTTCTATTAGGTGTGTCACCAAGAAGAGAATCTGATTTCATCATCACCAATTTGATGATGGCTAAATTGATGCCAAAAATCCTTAAGTCTATGGCATAATTTTAGAAACTAGGAAAACCCACTAAGCTGTTTTAATGCACCATTATAAACAATTATCCAACACATTAAAAATATACAAAGGACAGCAGAGTATGTTGTGCATCCGTACCCTGCAAAAAAATCTATTTTCCTTCTTCACTCAAAAGCAGTTCTTCAGTCATACAGCAGCAAGCCAAATGTACCAAGTTTCAACCTTTCAAGTATGAGGATAGAATGGAATAAGGGGAAGGAAAGGACCTATTAGAAAAATTAAGCCTTCATGAAACCATAAATTATTTGAAGTATAAAATATATCAGTTGTATAAAATATCACAGAATGGTTTGGCTTGGAAGGACCCTTAAAGATCATCTAGTTCTGAACCCCTGCCATTGACAGGGACACCTTCCACTAGACCAGGTTGCTCAAAGCACCATCCAGCCTGGCTTTGAACTCCTCAACAGAGGGGGCATCCAGAACTTCTCTGGGCAACCTGTTCCAGCGTCACACCACCCTCATAATGAAGAATTTTTTTCCTAATATCTAATCTAATTCTACCTTCTTTCACCTTAAAGCCATTCCCCCTTGTCCTGTCACTATGTGCCCTTGTAAAAGTCCCTTTCCAGATTTCCTATAGGCCCTCTTTAGGTATTGGAAGGCTGCTATAAGGTCTCCACGCAGCCTTCTCTTCTCCAGGCTGAACAAGCCTAACTCTCTCAGCCTGTCTTCAGAGGAGAGGTGCTCCAGCCCTCTGATCATCTTTGTGGCCCTCCTCTGGACTCACTGGAGCAGGTCCACATCCATCATGTGTTGGGGTCCCCAAAGCTGAATGCACTACTCCAGCTGGGGTCTCACAAGAGCAGAGCAGAAGGGAAAGTCACTTCCTTCAACCTGCTGGCCATGCTCCTTTTGATGCAGCTTAGCATACAGTTGGCTTTCTGGGCTGCAAGCGCACACTGACGGCTCATATTGAGCTTTTCATCAACCAACACACCTAAGTCCTCCTCCTCAGGGCTGCTCTCAATCCAGTCTCCACCCAACCTGTAGTTGTGCTTGGGATTGCCCTGACTCAGGTGCAGGACCTTGCTCGTAGCCTTTTTTAACTTCATGAGGTTCGCACTGGCCCACCTCTCAAGTGTGTCAAGGTCCCTCTGGACAGCATCCCTTCCCTCCAGTGTGTCAACCGCACCACACAGCTTGGTGTCATCAGCAAACTTACTGAGGGTGCACTCAATCCATGTTGCTGACAAAGATGTTAAACAGCATACCTAGGTTTGGAATCCTTACACTGATTTAGAGCAGGTACACATCTTTTTATGTGTAAGTAAATACAGTCTGAGGGCAATCTGAATGTCTATCAGAAAGAATGAACTGCAATTTTAATAAGCATTATTTGTATTCTACATAATGGTCTATTTGTTTTTTCAAGCCACCACAGTGATAACACGTTTAAAGTCTTCTACTGTGTACTAAATCTAAGGTATCTAGGCAAAGCACAGAATATTCCATTAGGCTAGTTCCCAAATCATATCGCTCAACTTTTTTAATATTACCACCACCTGGCTACTAGGCTTTGTTTACCAGAACAGTAGCTGTGCATACATTTCTACAGCAGCTGTAGTAAAAAAAAAATTAAGTAATATCTTTTGGGTTAGTTCCAATTCACTTTAAACAAACAAAAAACAACAAAACATAACAGAAAATTAGAACTATTTTTATCAAATCAGTTACCACGGCATGTAGAAAAATTAAATATATGTAGCTTTGCGTTTTGATGTTTTTCCCATTTCAGTGCTTTAATTTTCTTCAACTAATTTTCCATTTACGCTGGCACAGAAAAGAAATAACAGTAATGGAAGAATTTGTCAAGAGCTAAGTGAGTAGTCTTGGATTGTCTGCAATGCCTTTCTGGATGAGCACTGGCACTATAAAAATAGGATACTGAAATACTCTTATGCTAGTGTCTCAGTTCTTAGGGTATATAGCAGGTAAAGCACCCCTCTCAAAAAGACCCCAAAACCAAGCTGAAAGCTCAGATAAATTCCAGGGACTCTTCCCAGTGTCTAGGCTACAGTAAACAAAATAAATATTTCTGTTACAACTAATCTGAAACAATGTATAATGAAAGCTGGGGAAGTCTTTGGAGCAGTGGGAATATTTAAATTAGAAGAGACCCCGTGGAGATTTTTCTTATTCCTAATTACAGTACATTGTATATATCAGGCCTGGAAAACACAAACCCAAGCCTCTTTGCAACTGAGTTGTCATGGCAGCACAAAACACACTCAAGGCCAAACAGGTAAAGAAGCATTCTCAGCAGCTTACTGCAATTATACCTTACAGGTCCACAGCAAAGAGGAATTATGATCTTAAAAAAAAGGTTGTGGCCTCAGAGAGCAGATATCCTTTGCTAGATAAAAGCCACTGATATTATAATTACAGATTTTTTTTTCCAAGTTCTGCTGTCCTTAAAACCTTGTCTAAAGCTCCATCCAAATACTTATTCATTTCAATACTCAAAAAAATAAATATAAAAGAATCTACCAGTTGCTTAAAATATGCCTAAATAGATTTGAAATATTTGTACAAATTTAAAGCAAAAGCACATGTGTTTGTGTGCAAGAAAATACGGTCTGACAGCAATTTGTATCAACTACCAGAGTCAACTGCAAACAATAAGCTATGGGATAACTCACAAGTATCATTCATGCTTATGTGAACATGTTGAGCTATATGCTGTTCACCTAATTTTTCCACCAGCAGCTCTGTAAAAGTTTGGTACATGCACATGCACTCTTTGTGGCAGTCACAGATTGTTCCTACATCTGAAGACATGCAGACTGGTAAAGGACTTTACAGTCCAGAACGGCTTTGCAGGTTGATTTTACAGACATTATAGTAGAAAAGGGTCTCTGTTCTCATATTTTTACGTCCTACACTTTGTTCACATATTGATGTTATAGAAAGAACTCAGTAATTTTGGAAGCAATAATTAGGCTTTTACTTTTGTTTCTCCTCTCTGAGGACAGATAACCCCAGTTCCTCTAAGAAGTGATATTTTCTAGCCCACTGTCGTGGTTTAAACCCAGACAGACAGCTTGTTAACCACTGCCCCCCCCTTTCTTGCCCTCCCCCTACTCCTGGAGGGACGGAGAGGAGAATCAGAAAGAATGCAACTCCCACGGGTTGAGATAAGAACAGTTTAGTAACTAAGGTATAACACAAATCACTACTGCTACCACCAATAATAGTAATGATAAAGGAAATAACAAGGGAAGAGAATACAACACCCCATCACCAGGCGACCGATAACTTGCTCCCCCCAGCCCGACCAAGCACCAACCGATACCTCCTCCAACCCTGCAGTCCACCCAGCCCTTCCGGCTCACTCCCAGTTACATCCTGGGCATGACGTGCTGTGGTATGGAATACCTCTTTGGTCAGTTTGGGTCAGGTGTCCTGTCTCTGCTTCCTCCCGGCTCCCCTCCTCCCTGGCAGAGCATGAGGCCCACAAAGTCCTTGGCCAAACCAAAACATCATTGTTTTTCAGCTCTGTTCCCAGCTGAAAGTCAAAACACAGCACTGCACCAGCTACCAAGAAAGAGAAAAATGACTGCCACTGCTAAACCCAGGACATTATCCACCCCTTATTCCATACCATTCACGTCATGCTCAGATCCCACATTTTCAATATACCATCACTCTTATCTAAGTGCACTCTCATCGTAGTGCATGGACCAGTCCCTATAAAGCTGCTGAGTCCATCTGGTCCATGATGTCAGGCTCCATCTCTTGTAACAGTCTTTCAGAGCAGGAGAGGCTGTGTGCAGTGTTCACACACATGAATAACCTGGGCAGTAGTGTCCATTGTTAGGTCCACCCCTCGATCATGAGTCCATCTCGATGTTGCATCTCTGCTCTGTTGGCCTTAAGGGTCATGGGCCCACCAGGCTCAAAATAATTCATTGTCCTTCCATCTCCAATGTTTCCAAAGCACTGGAGGGGCCCAGTGGACTAGATACTTGCCCATACTGTCCCACATGCCCTGCCACTCATGGCTGTCCAGCCTTGGGGAAAACCTCTTGGTCCTCCCATATTGTTGTCTAACCCCAGACAAGACCCAAACCTGACTCTGCTTAAATTTTGGGATCAGACACAATGGTGGTGGGTAAAACACACTCTGCATGTGTACCAACATAGTGAACACCATCACAATCAGCAGGCAGGTCCCAAGGGTACCCAAAGGCCATTCAAAACCTTCAGAACTCTCAAACGATGCTGCTGTACTTGTCATTGGGGCTGGTGTAGCTGCTGTGCTTGCCAGCTCTCCCACCACCAGCTTCTCTTTTCCTGAGTCCAGATCTTCCTCCTCTGCCTTGCTGGGAAATGCTGCGGGGTCTCCTGTGTCCTCCTGGGGCTCGGCGGGCGGCTTCCGGGGAATGCTCTCGGCCGTTGCGGGTCTCGGCTCGGCCGCGGGGCTCAGCTCCTCCGCCGCCTTCTCCCGCTGCTCGGCAGCCGCCTCCTCCCGCTCCTCGACTGCCCAGACCTCCTCCACCGGCAGCCGTCCCCTCGCGGCCTCTGGTCCCGCTCCCGCTTGGTGCCCGGGGCTGCTCTCCCGGGCCACTTCAGCAGCCGCCGGCTCCCGGGGCCGCCCCCCCTCGGCTCCCCAGAGCCTCACGCAGACGGAGGCAAGGGCGAGGGCCAGGCTGGTGAGGAGCAGCCGGACGTCCAGGTACCAGTCCACGGCCACGTCCGTCCCGCCCTGCTGCTGGAGCCCGCCCGTATTACAAGTTATTGCCATAAAGTACATTGAGACAGGAACCTTAGCCCAAGCCCCACACTTGATAAACACTAACACAGCAAATACCGGCTCTAAGTAAGTTACAACATTCTGAAGCTGTGAGATCAAGAGGAACAACTCTGAGAGCCAATAAATCAGCATTGTGACGGTCAGATCTGTCGTTATCTCAACCCCTCGTGCCCCACGTTGGGCGCCAAAAAGAACTGTCGTGGTTTAACCCACAGCCAGACAGCTTGTTACCCACTCCCCCCCCTTTCTTGCCCTCCCCCTACTCCTGGAGGGACGGAGAGGAGAATCAGAAAGAATGCAACTCCCACGGGTTGAGATAAGAACAGTTTAGTAACTAAGGTATAACACAAATCACTACTGCTACCACCAATAATAGTAATGATAAAGGAAATAACAAGGGAAGAGAATACAACACCTCATCACCAGGCGACCGATAACTTGCTCCCCCCAGCCCGACCAAGCACCAACCGATACCTCCTCCAACCCTGCAGTCCACTCAGCCCTTCCGGGCCGTTCCTCCAGTTCCCTCCCGGGCATGATGTGCTGTGGTATGGAATACCTCTTTGGTCAGTTTGGGTCAGGTGTCCTGTCTCTGCTTCCTCCCAGCTTCCCCTCCTCCCTGGCAGAGCATGAGGCCCGCAAAGTCCTTGGCCAAACCAAAACATCATTGTTTTTTCAGCTCTGTTCCCAGCTGAAAGTCAAAACACAGCACTGCACCAGCTACTAAGAAAGAGAAAAATTACTGCCACTGCTAAACCCAGGACACCCACCATGACTGACACAGGTACAGCATCTGGCCAAGTTTCAGCCTGAGCTGACTTTAGTGGTTTAGTATATGATTTCAGGCTATCAGAACAGTTTCCCCTTGCTAGCGATCAAAACAAAAAGTTTTTTAAAAACAAAACATATACACTTTTCATTCAAACGAGAAAAAAAAAAAAAGCCCACCACAACACAGTTATGTGAGAAAATCACCCAATACACATGGAAATCAGTGAGTCTATTAAAGTAAAAAACCTTCATGAATGGATCCTGAAGTGCCAGAAAAATTACCATTAGAGGTTCCATATGAACCATCTACTAGGCCAAAAAGATAATCATGGCAAATATTTTCTCTTCCTGTTTTATACAGCTTTGAGAAGGTTATCTAAAAAGAAAAGCTAAGGAGCCACATTAACTTTCCTCAAATATTTTCATAACATACAGTGTATTTCATCTCTAAGGTAAATAATTCCAAATATAAAAGATTCAAGTAACCAAATATTAATGAACACTGATAACATGATCCTAATATTTTATGATACTGTCTCCTCCCATCTAGTTGGGAAACTTATGGAAGGATTGTGCTTTAGATAAAGAAAACCAATACAGATTATATAGCAGAACATGCTAGGTAAATCTCTGAACAGATAAGTAGTGGAAGAAATAGTGAACTATTAAAGGACTTTCAAATTTCTCAGGTCTGAATTCAGGAAGTGGATATTCCTTTTTTGGATGTGGACCAATAAGTAAGCAAGACAAAAAATATAGATAGGAAAAGAAAAGACAAGATACAAGAACTGCAACACCAGATTATTACACCTTAACTCTAGTTATCTCCTAGAGAAGTTTACTACCGTGGTGCTTGCTTCAGAAACATGTCCCTCCAAAAGATTAATCTGAGATCCTTCAAGCACAGCTGTCAGGGAAGAATGGTATTCAAGTACCAAATTTAGTTTAACTTCTTTTTGGAAAGAGGTAGGAAAAAACATTGAAAAAAAAAAAAAGAAAAAACATGAATGCATTACATTGTATAGAGACATATTCATTTTTTATATTGCCTTATATCTTCCACCCCAAAGTTTTGAGTGTGTCTTTATCTGGTAAATCTTATAATTACAAAGAGTTGGCACTGATGCACTGTCTTTCCTGTTTGTACAGCATATACTCATACACAGATCCAGTCTCAATGAAACCCCTAGGAGCTACCAAAAAAAAATATTTAGTTTTTAAATATAAACTCTAAGGTATATGTTGTAATCTAAACACTTAAATGAAAAGTTTCAAGAATCATAGAATCAAGTAGGTTGAAAAAGACCTTTAAGATCATCAAGTCCAACCATTAGCCCAGGACTGCCAAGACCACCACTAAACCATGTCACTAAGGGAGGGCCTCATCTACAAGGTTTTTGAACACTTCCAGGGATGATGACCTGGGCTGACTGTTTCAATGCCTAATCACCCTCTCGGTGAAGAAACTTTTCCTACTATCCAATCTAAACCTCCCCAGCACAGTTTGAGGCTGTTACCTCTTGTCCTATTGCTTGTTTCTTGGGAGAAGAGAATGACCCCTGCCTCACTACAACCTCCTTTCCAGGTAGTTGTAGAGAGCAATATGGTCCCCCATGAGCCTTCTCTTCTCCAGAATAAACAACCCCAGTTCCCTCATGCATTCCTCATAAGATTTGTGCTCATCAGCTTTGTTGCCCTTTTCTGGACCCGCTCCAACACCTCAATGTCTCTCGTGTAGTGAGGGGCCCAGAACTGAACACAGGATTCAAGGTACGGCCTCACCAGTGCCAAGTACAGGGGGATGACCACTTCCCTAGTCCTGCTGGCTACACTATTTCTGACACAAGCCAGGATGCCATTGGCTTTCTTGTCTGACTGGGAACACTGCTGACTCATGTTCAGCTGGCCATCAGTCAGCATCCCCAGGTCCTTTTCCACTAAACAGCTTTCCAGCCACTCTTTCCCAAGCCTGCAGCATTGCATAGGGTTGATGTGACCCAAGTGCAGGATGTGGCACTTCGCCTTGTTGAACCTCATACATGATGGGCCACAGCCCATCAATCCAGCCTGTCTGCAGAGCCTTCCTATCCTCCAGCAGATCAACACTACCAGCCAACTTGGTGTTGTCTGCAAATTTACTGAGGGTGCACTCAGTCCCCTCATCCAGATCATCAATAAAGATATCCAACAACACTGGCCCTTATACCAAACCCTGGGAGACACCACTGCTGACTAGTCGTCAGCTAGATGTGACACCATTTACCACCACTATTTGAACTCAGTCATCCAGGCAGTTTCCAACCCAGCAAAGAATACACCTATCCAGGCCATGAGCAGCCAGTTTCTCCAGGAAAATGCTGTGAGAGACAGTGTCAAATGCTTTACTTAAGTCCAAATACACAGTGTCTACAGCCTTTCCCTCATCAACCAGGTGGGTCGTCTAGTCATAGGAGATCAGGTTGGTCAAGCAGGACCTGATGCCCTGGTTGTACCACACGTGCTGTATGATATCACTTAGGATCATCTGCTCCATAACCTTCCCCAGCACTGAGGTCAGGCTGACAGGCCTTTAATTTTTGGGATCCTCGTTCCTGCCCTTTTTATAGAGAGGTGTCATATTGGCCAACCTCCACTGGGACCTGCCCACTAGACCAGATGTTGTGGTTTAAACCCAGTCAGCCATAAATCAGCCACGCAGTCTCTCTCTCACTCCTCCCCTTCTTTCCCTCCCCCTGCTCCCGGAGAGATGGGGAGGAGAATCAAAAAGAATGTAACTCCCACAGGTTGAGATAAGAACAGTCCAGTAACTAAGGTATAACACAATTCATTACTGCTACCACCACCAATAATAATGATAAAGGAAATAACAAGGGAAGAGAATACAACACCTTACCACCTGCTGACTGATACCTCCCCCCACCCAGCCCGACTGAGCAGTGAAATAGCCCTTCCGGGGAACTCTCAGTTTACATCCTGGGCATGACGTGCTGTGGTGTGGAATACCTCTTTGGCTAGTTTGGGTCAGGTGTCCTGTCTCTGCTTCCTCCCAGCTTCCCCTCCTCCCTGGCAGAGCACGAGACTCAGAAAGTCCCTGGTCAAACTAAACATTTGAGCAGTAACTAAAAACATCAATTTTATCAATGCTGTTCCCAGGCCGAAAGTAAAAAATACAGTGCTGCACCAGCTACTAAGGAGAAAAAATTATTGCTACTGCTGTATCCAGGACACCAGGACTGCTAATAAATGATGGAGAGTGGCTTAGCAAGCTCCTCTGACAGCTCCTTCAGCACTCTTGGGTGGAACCCATCCAGCCCCATAGACTTGTCTATATCTAAGTGGAACAGGTCACTAACCATTTCTTCCTGGATTATGGGACTTCAGTCAGCTCCCCATCTCTGTCATCCAGCTCAGGGGACTGAGTATCCTGACAATGGCTGGTGTGACTATTAAAGACTGAGGCAAAGGTGGCATTAAGTACCTCAGCCTTTTCCTCATCCTTTGTCACTAGGCTTCCCCCAGTATCCAGTAGAGGACAGAGGTTCTCCTTGGCCCTCATTTTATTGCTAATATATTTGTAATATATATTTTATTATCTTTTATAGCAGTGGCCAAATTAAGTTCCTGCTGTGCCTTCACCTTTCTAACTTTCTGTCTACATAACCCAACAGCATCCTTGTACTCCTCATAAGGTGATGGTCCCTTTTTCCACAGGTGATAGATTCTCTCTTTTTTCTTTTTTTCTGAGTTCCATCAATATCTCCCTGTTCAGCCACGCTGGTCTCCCCTGTCAGTTCAACTTTCAGCACATGGGGACTGCCTGCTCCTGCAGGAAGAGTGAGACACTCTTGAAGAGTGTCCAGCCTTCCTGGACCCTCGGTCCTTTTAGTACTGTTTCCCAAGGCACTCTCAACCAGCATCCTAGAGGTTTGGCTGACCCTCTTCCTGACTTCTCTAAGGATTGAAAATTCAATTATTTGATGATTGCCTTGCCCAAGACCGTCCTCAACCATCATATCCCCCACCAGTCCTTCTCTGTTTGCGAACAGCAAATCTAGACAGGCAACTCCCCTCATTGTCTCACTCACCAGCTGGGTCACAAAGTTATCTTACACACCCTCTAAGAACCTCCTGGACTGTTTCCTCTCTGCTGTATTGTACTTCCAGCAGACATCTGGTTGTTTGAAGTCCCCCATGAGAAAAAGGGCAAACAATCGTGAAACTTCTCCCAGTTATTTGAAGAACGCTTTGTCCATAGCTTCATCCTGGTAGGGTGGTCTATAACAGACTCCTACCAGGATATCTGCTTGGTTGGCTTTCCCCCAGTCTTCACCCGCAAACATTCAACCTTCTCACAACAATTATTTCCAGGCAGTCGATGCACTCCTTGACATACAGTGCAAGAAATGGTGGTGGTTTTGTTTCTCTCCTTCCCCTTCACTCTTCAGCTTAACAAGAAGAAGAAATCCCCTTCTGATTCTCCCCTCTGCTTCTGATCCACACCTGTTTTTCCATTGCTAATACCAGCTGGGGTAGCTATGGATGAAAGCATTATTCACTTGCCCTGGACTTCAGGAGCTGAAGTCTATGATTCAGTTTGCACAGGTTCTCTAGATTTCATCACCATCTCTCCAATGATGCATGCTCACCTAAATTCAAACGTAGCACACACAGGCCAAAGTTTAATTTAATGTTGTTGGTAAGAGGGAGGTAGAATTATTTTGAAGTTCTCCCTGAAAAGCAGCCTGTTGTATTAGAATAAAGCAGCTTGTTTCTACCTTTCCTTTGCCTGACAAGTTTAGGCTGGTTGGAAAGGTCACTTATGCCTCAAAGCATCAAATCAACATGTGAGGACATTAATTTTAAAAATGGCTCTTCTCAGTGGCAAACAATGATAGGACAAGGGGAAATGGGTACAAACTGGAACACAAGAGGTTCCACTTAAACTTGAGAAGAAACTTCTTCTCAGTGAGGCTGACAGAACACTGGAACAGGCTGCCCAGGGAGGTTGTGGAGTCTCCTTCTCTGGAGACATTCAAAACCCACCTGGACACGTTCCTGTGTAACCTTATCTAGGTGTTCCTGCTCTGGCAGGGGGATTGGACTAGATGATCTTTTGAGGTCCCTTCCAATCTCTAGCATACTGTGATACTGTGATACTGTGATAATTTAATTACTGAAGAAATACTTATTGGCATATCATAAACAGCATTCTCCCTCCCCTCCACATAGACAAGCTCCAATACACACAATGTGAAATCCCCACTAACAGCACCAGCTTTCAAGCTGCTTTGCACTGACTTGAAATAATTAACACAATGCTCATCTTGATAATCCTGTTGTCCAGATTTAAGCCCAGACAGGCAGCCACTCACTCCCCTATTCCTCCACTCCCCGCTCCCAAAGAGATGGGGAGGAGAATGGAAAGAATGTAACTCCCACGGGTTGAGATAAGAACAGTCCAGTAACTAAGGTATAACACAAAACCACTACTGTTACCACCGATAATAATAATGATAAGGGAAATAACAAGGGAAGAGAATACAACTGCTCACCACCAGCCGACCGATACCCAGAGCGACCTGAGCACCTATGTAGGCCTTCTGGGTTACTGCCCCCGGTTTATAAACTGGGCATGACATGCTGTGGTATGGAATAAGCCTTTGGTTAGCTTGGGTCAGGTGTCCTGTCTCTGCTTCCTCCCAGCTTCCCCTCCTTACTGACAGAGCATGAGACTCAGAAAGTCCTTGGTCAGAGTAAACATTACTGGGCAACAACTAAAAACACTGGTGTTATCAGCACTGTTTCCAGGCTGAAAGTCAAAAACACAGCACTGCACCATCTGCTAAGGAGGAGAAAAATGACTGCTACTGATGAACACAAGACAGTATCCACCCCTTATTCCGTAACATTCATGTCAAGTTCAGATGCCACAATTTTCAATATACTATCACTCTTGTCTCCTATATATATATAAATACATACAAACACAGACAAAGAGAGATATAATTCTGTAGTGCATGGACCAATCCCTATAAAACTGCTGAGTTCATCCAGTCCATGATGTCGGGTTCCACCTCTTGTAACAGTCTTTCACAGCAGGAGAGACTGTGTGAAGAGTTGGACTGTTGCCTGCTGATGACACCATGGAACTTGGCTGGTCACTGCTGAGCTCGTCTGGTTTCGTCAAAGTTCTTTCTTTATTGGGATGATGGTTGGAGGGAAGTCAGGGCCAGTTGCTGGTCACCTGAAGACATCTAGTTGGTGGGCTATAAAAATGCTACATAGCAGGCAACACCATACAATTGAGTTCATTGGCAGTTTTCCCCTAAAATCAAATCTCCTTGAGGTACACATCGGACTTCCCCATCTTCACGCATTACACATCAAGTATATCCAGCTCCCTGAGCAAAAGCTATCGTACAAGTGGGTTTGTCTTTACCTGAAGCAGGAATCACCCAGACTCTATTCCCCAGCAAATTCTTTATGTGCACCACAGGAATTTCATCCCCATCAACAGTATATAAAAGCTCTGACTAGGGTGGGCCAGCCCTGTTGACAGATAGGTTAGTGTGGACTAAACAGGTGGCTTTTGGTAAAAGTGCATCCCAGTGTCTGAAAGTCCCACCACCCATTGCTCTCAGTGTAGTTTTTAACAGCCCGTTATACCGTACAATTTTCCCAGAGGCTGGTGCATGGTAGGGAATGTGACATACCCACTCAGTACCATACTCTTTGGCCCAAGTGTCTATAAAGTTGTTCCGGAAATGAGTCCCACTGTCTGATTCACTTCCCTCTGGGGTGCTGTGTCACCACAAAACCTGTTTCTCAAGGCCTAGGATAGTATTCAGGCCGGTGGGGTGGGGCACAGCATTTGTTTCCAGCCATCCGGTGGTTGCTTTCACCATGGTAAGCACATGGTGCTTGCCTTGGTGGGCTGGTGGGAGTGTGATATAGTTAATCTGCCAGGCCTCCACATATTTGTACTTCAGCCATCGTCCTCCATACTGAAGAGGCTTTAACCGTTTGGCTTGTTTAATTGCAGCACATGTTTCACACTCATGAATAACCTGGGCAATAGTGTCCATTGTTAAGTCTACTTCTCGATCACGGGCCCATTTATATGTTGCATCTCTGCCCTGATGACCTGAGGGGTCATGGGCCCACTGGGCCAAAATTAGTTCACCTTTATGTTGCCAATATAAGTCCATCTGAGTCACTTCAGACTTAGAAGCTTTATCCACTTGTTGGTTGTTCTGGTGTTCCTCAGTGGCCTGACTCCTGGGTACATGTGCATCTACATGGCGTATCTTCACCACCAGGTTCTGCACTCAGAGAGAGATATCTTGCCACAGTGCAGAAGCCCAGATGAGTTTACCTCTGCCTTGCCAGTTGTTCTGCTTCCATGGCTGCAACCATCCCCACAGGGCATTTGCCACAATCCAAAAGTCAGTATAAAGTACTGGCCACTTCTCTCGTTCAGCAATGTCCAATATCCAAGGCCAGCTGGATGGCTTTCAACTTGGCACACTGACTCGACTCACCATCTCCTTCAGCAGTATCTGCAACTTGTCAGCGAGGACCCCATACAGCTGCCTTCCATCTCAGATGTTTTCCCACAATACGGCAGGACCCATCAGTAAACAAGGCATACTGCTTTTCACTTTCTGACAGTGTATTATATGGTGGGGCCTCTTCAGCACGCATCACCTCTTCCTCTGGAGACATTCCAAAATCATTGCCCTCTGGCAAGTCCATGATGACTTCTAGAATACCAGGATGACTGGGATTTCCTATTCGAGCTTGTTGTGTAATTAGTGCACCCCACTTCCTGCCTACGCTTACAGCACTGCACCAGCTACTAAGGAGGAGAGAGAAGACTGCTACATATTTGTACTTCAGCCATACTCCTCCATACCAAAGAGCCTTTAATGGCTTACCTTGCTTAACTGCAGCATGTGTCACATTTGTGAATAACATGGTGTCCTGGGTTCAGCAATAGCAGTCATTTTTCTCCTTCTTCGTATCTGGTGCAGTGCTGTGGTTTTGACTTTATGGCTGGGAACGGCGTTGATAGCACTGATGTTTTTAGTTGTTGCTTGGTAATGTAATCCGACCAAGGACTTTCTGAGTCTCATGCTCTGCCAGGGAGGAGGGGAAGTCAGGAGGAAGCAGAGACAGGACACCCGACCTAAACTAGCAAAAGAGGTATTCCATACCACAGCACATTATGCCTAGTATATAAACTGGGGGCAGTAACCCAGAAGGGCTAGATCGCTGCTCGGGTCGGTCTGGGTATTGGTCGTCAGGTGGTGAGCAGTTGTATTCACTTCCCTTGTTATTTCCCTTATCATTATTATTAGTATTGGTGGTAGCAGTAGTGGTTTGTGCTATACCTTAGTTACCGGACTGTTCTTATCTCAACCCGTGGGAGTTAAATTCTTTTGATTCCTCTCCCCATCCCTTCAGGAGCGGTAAGAGGAAGGGGGGTGTAAGGTTAAGCCAGTGGCTGCGTGGTTCTAGGTTTCCAGCTAGGCTTAAATCACGAGACATGGGCATTAGTGTCCATTGATAAGTCCACCCCTCCATCACCAGCCCATCTGTATGTTTCATCTCTGCCTTGATGGCCTGATGTGTCAAGGGCCCACAAGGCTAAAAGAAATTAACTCTTATGCTGCTGATCAAAATCCATCTGAACCACTTCCATCTTAGCAGCTTTATATACTTGCTGGTTGTTCTGGTGCTCCTCAGTGGCCTGACTCCTGGGTACATGAGCATCTGCACAGCGTACCCTCACCACCAGCTTCTGCAATGGGGCAGCAATACCTTCCCACAGTGAAGGAGCCCAGAGAGGTTTATCTCTGCGTTGCCAGTTGCTTTGCTTCCATTGCTGCAACCACCCCCACACGGCATCTGCCACAATCCATGAGTATAAAGTACGGGCCCATATTCTCATTCAGCAATGTCCAAGGCCCTCTGCAAATTGACTCTACTTACCTTCTCCTTCAGAAATTTCTGCAACTTGTTGTAGGAGAATTCATACAGCTGCCTTCCATCTCCGACACTTTCTCACAGTACGGTAGGATCCATCAATAAACAAGGAAAATTGCTTTTCACTTTCTGACAGCTCATTATAGGGTGGGGACTCTTCAGCACGCATCACCTCCTCCTCTGGTGACATTCCAAAATCTTTGCCCTCTGGCCAGTCCAGTATGACTTCTAGAATGCCTGGATGACTGGGATTTCCTATTCAAGCTCATTGTGTAATTAGTCCAGCCCACTTCCTCCATGTAGCATCGGTTGCATGATGTGGACCAATTTGGTGGCCTTCTATGATGGGGCTACAGAACTGATGGACAGCGGTAAAGCAGTTGATGTCATCTACCTGGATTTGTGTAAAGCGTTCAACACTGTCCCACATGACATTCTTGTCTCTAAATTGGAGAGACATCAATTTGATGAATGGACCACTCGGTGGATAAAGAACTGGCTGGATGGCTGCACACAAAGAGTTGTGGTCAATGGCTCAATGTCCGGCTGGAGACCAGTAACGAGTGGTGTCCCTCAGGGATCGGTGTTGGGACCAGTCTTGTTTAACATCTTCGTTGCTGACATGGACAGTGGGATTGAGTGCGCCCTCAGCAAGTTTGCCGATGACACCAAGCTGTGTGGTTCGGTTGATACGCTGGAGGGAAGGAATGCCATCCAGAGGGACCTTGACACGCTTGTGAGGTGGGCTGATGCCAACCTCATGAAGTTTAACCATGCCAAGTGCAAGGTCCTACACCTGGGTCGGAGCAATCCCAGGCACAGCTACAGGCTGGGCAGAGAAGAGATTCAGAGCAGCCCTGTGGAGAAGGACTTGGGGGTGCTGGTCAATGAGAAAATGAACATGAGCCAGCAGTGTGCGCTTGCAGCCCAGAAAGCCAACCGTATCCTGGGCTGCATCAAAAGGAGCGTGACCAGCAGGTCGAAGGAGGTGATCCTGCCCCTCTACTCTGCTCTCGTGAGACCTCACTTGGAGTATTGTGTGCAGTTCTGGTGTCCTCAACATAAAAAGGACATGGAACTGTTGGAACAAGTCCAGAGGAGGGCCACGAGAATGATCAGGGGACTGGAGCACCTCCCATATGAAGATAGGCTGAGAAAGTTGGGGCTGTTCAGCCTGGAGAAGAGAAGGCTGCGTGGAGACCTCATAGCAGCCTTCCAGTATCTGAAGGGGGCCTATAGGGATGCTGGGGATGGACTCTTCATTAGGGACTGTAGTGATAGGACAAGGGGTAATGGGTTAAAACTTAAACAGGGGAAGTTTATATTGGATATAAGGAGGAAATTCTTTCCTGTTAGGGTGGTGAGGCACTGGAATGGGTTGCCCAGGGAGGTTGTGAATGCTCCATCCCTGGCAGTGTTCAAGGCCAGGTTGGACGAGGCCTTGGGTGACATGGTTTATTGCGAGGCGTCCCTGCCCATGGCAGGGGGTTGGAACTCGATGATCTTAAGGTCCTTTCCAACCCTAACTATTCTATGATTCTATGTGTAGAGGAGACCCTGCCTTTGAACATCCAGCCCAGCACAGGCAACTGGGGTGCCAGGAGGAGCTGTGTTTCAGTGCCCATCACTTCTGAAGAAGCTCAAACCCCTTCATAGGCTGCCGGTATCTCCTTTTCAGTTTGGGCATAGCTGGCCTCAGATCCTTTGTATCCCCGACTCCAAAAGCCGAGGGGTCGACCTCGAGTCTCCCCTGGAGCTTTCTGCCAGAGGCTCCAGGTAGGACCATTCTCCCCAGCTGCGGTGTACAATACATTTTTTACATCTGGCCTGGTCCAGACTGGTCCAAGGGCTACTGCATGAACTATCTCGCGTTTAATTTGCTCAAAGGCTTGTTGTTGCTCAGGGCCCCATTTGAAATCATTCTTCTTCCGGGTCACATGATAGAGAGGGCTTACAATAAGACTGCAGTTTGAGATGTTCATTCTCCAGAACCCCACAACACCCAGGAAAGCTTGTGTTTCTTTCTTATTAGTTGGTGGAGACATTGCTATTATGTTGTTGATCACATGTGTGGGGATCTGGCAGTGTCCATCTTGCCATTTTATTCCAGAAATTGAATCTCCTGTGCAGGTCCCTTGACCTTTCTCAGTTTTATGGCAAACCAGGCTTTCAGCAGGATTTGGATTATTTTCTTTCCTTTATCAAAAACTTCTTCCTCTGTATGACCCCACACAATAATGTCATCAATGTATTGCAGGTGTTCTGGAGCTTGCCCCTGTTCCAGTGCAGTCTGGACCTGTCCATGGCAGATGGTAGGGCTGTTTTCACCCCTGGGACAGTTAATTTCAAGTGTACTGTACTCCCCTCCAAGTAAAAGCAAACTGTGGCCTGCACTCTGCTGCCAAAGGAATTGAGAAAAATGCATTGGCAATATCAATCGTGGCATACCACTTGGCTGCCTTTGACTCCAGTTCATACTGAAGTTCTAGCATGTCCGGTACGGCAGCACTCAATGGTGGTGTGACTTCATTCAGGCCACGATAGTCTACTGTTAGTCTCCACTCTCCGTTAGACTTTCGCACTGGCCATATATGGGGCTATTAAAGGGCGAGCGGGTCCTGCTGATCACTCCCTGACTCTCCAGTCTATGGATCAGCTGATGGATAGGAATCAGGGAGTCTTGGCTGGTGCGATATTGCCGCCAGTGCACTGTTGTGGTCGCAATTGGCACTTGTTGTTCTTCGACTTTCAGCAGCCCCACAACAGAAGGATCCTCTGAGAGACCAGGCAAGGTGGACAGCTGCTCAATTTCCTCAGTCTCCAAAGCAGCAATACCAAAAGCCCATCGGTACCCTTTTGGGTCTTTGAAGTACCCTCTCCTGAGGTAGTCTATGCCAAGGATGCATGGAGCCTCTGGACCAGTCACAATAGGGTGCTTTTGCCATTCTCTCCCAGTCAGGCTGATTTCAGCCTCCAGTACAGTCAACTCTTGGGATCCTCCTGTCACTCCAGAAATATAGATAGGTTCCACCCCTTGACAGCTCGATGGCATCAGGGTACACTGTGCACTGCTATCTAGTAGAGCCTTATACCTCTGTATGACTGATGTGCGAGTCCATCTGATCCACACAGTCCAGTAACCCGATTGTCCCTTACCTCCACCTGGCTGGAGGCAGGGGCCCTCTAATAGTGAACCTAGGGTTCTCCACTTACATCTTGTTGACAGGGATTAGTCTTCTTTATCACAGGAGCTGGAGTAAAATCAGCTCTTCCACTCCATCTGGGAACCTGCTCACCAGAGTGGAGCAGCAGCTTTCTTGGGAGGATCATCCTGGACCTTTGTTCTCCTCTTCAATTCACGCACCCGTTCCTCCAGAGCTGAGGTAGGTTTTCCATCCCCCTTCCTCATGTCTTCTCCATAATCCCTCAGGTAAAACCATAGGGTGGCCTGTGGCATATACCTCCTATGTCTTCTCTCTCGAGTTGTAGGAAGCCTTTTGAGAGGTGGGTTGGTACACGTGGGGAGCTGGATGGATCAGGTAGATCATCTCTCAATTGTTTGAACTCTTGAGACAGTTTTTCCACAGCAGAAATGGTGGACGGGGTGAGATGATATTAGAACTCCTGGAGTTGATGAATTGTTTCATCCACTGCTGTTGATGTCATTCCAGGTTACTGCTGCCAATGAGTGGGCATATGATGACAGTGCATTCCGTGTAAATTTCTGCCAAATGGGTCGTGTACATTCAACTTCATCTGGGTCTACCGGTGCATTCCCGGCATCTGGCCTGCTATAGATCATCTCTACAATGTCTGATTCCCTCAGAGACTGGATGCCTTTCTCTATCATGGTCCAGTGGGCCAAACGACTCAAAACATTGTCCTTGTACGGAAACCTTTCTTTCACAGCTGCCAAAAGCCACCTCCAAAGGCTGAGGGACTGTTTCTCTTTCGCTATGATTTCTCAATTCCCCGTTCCCTAGCGAGTGATCCCATCTGCTTAGCTTCCCTACTTTCTCGTTTGTGACCGTCGGTCCCATTATCCCAGCATCAGAGCAACCAGGTGATGATGTGCTCCCCTGGATGACAAGTAAAATTCTTTTGCGTACTCTGTAGTTTGGTTGAGGTCTGCGGTCAAGAAGTCACTTCTTCTTCTTTTCAAGGCCAGGTTGGATAGAGCCTTGTGTGACATGGTTTAGTGTGAGGTGTCCCTGCGCATGGCAGGGGAGATGGAACTAGATGATTGTAAGGACAATTTTTTTCCCTTTGAAGGTGCTGGACAGTGTTGAACAGGGCTCCGTAAGCATAGGCCAAGCCCCAGCACAGTGCCATGATTTGTTCCTCTCTGGTATGACCAGGATGACAACACACCTCATTTAAGTGTTTTGCAAATTTTTCTGTATTTTGCACTTGTTCAGTGATGAGGTTCCAAAGCACTGGAGGGCCCCACTGCCCTAGATACTTGCCCATACTATCCCACACACCCTGCCTCTCATGACTGCCCAGCCTTGGGGAAAATCTCTTGGTCCTCCTATGCCATCGCCTAACCCTAGACAAGACCCAAACCTGACTGCTTAACTTTTGAGATCAGATGAAATGGTCGTGGGTAAAACACACTCTGTATGCGTGCCAACATGGTGATCCCCAGTACAATCAGCAGGCAGGTCTAAAGGGTACCCAAAGGCCATTCAAAACCTTCAGAACTTTCAAATGATGCTGTAAATGGTCTGGTGGGGGAGCTGGGAATGTAAGGGAATGTCTCCTGCATAGGTTGACTACCAGAGGAGGAAAAAAAGGGTGTGTAACTGCTAAACACTTCCATTATCAAGAGCAACAACTTTGAGAGCCAATAAATCTGCATTGTGACAAGTGACTATTAATCCAAAACAATAAATACTTGTCACAAATACGATTAGACACACTCCGGTCAGATCTGTCGCTATCTATACCCTTCGTGCCCCATGTTGGGCGCCACAAAGAACTGTTGTGGTTTACCCCAGCTGACAACCCAGAACCATGCAGCTGCTCACTCACTCCCCCCAGTTCCTCTTCCCGCTCCCGGAGGGATGGGGAGGAGAATGGAAAGAATGTAACTCCCACGGGTTGAGGTAACAACAGTCCAGTAACTAAGGCATAACACAAACCACTGCTGCTACCACCTATAATAATAATGATAATGGAAATAACAAGGGAAGAGAATATAACTGCTCACCACCAGCCGACCGATACCCAGACCAACCTGAGCACCTATCTAGGCCTTCTGGGTTACTGCCCCCAGTTTATATACTGGGCATGACATGCTGTGGTATGGAATGCCCCTTTGGTTAATTTGGGTCAGGTGTCCTGTCTCTGCTTCCTCCTGACTTCCCCTCCTCCCTGGAAGAGCATGAGACTCAGAAAAGTCCTTGGTCAGAGTAAACATTACTTAGCAACAACTAAAAACATTGGTGTTATCAGCGTTGTTCCCAGGCTGAAAGTCAAAAACACAGCACTGCACCAGATACTAAGCAGAAAAATGACTGCTACTGCTGAACCTGTTTTTTTTTTTTTCCACTTAAACCTGAGAAGAAACTTCTTCTCAGTGAGGCTGACGGAACACTGGAACAGGCTGCCCAGGGAGGTTGTGGAATCTCCTTCTTTGGAGACATTCAAAACCCGCCTGGACACGTTCCTGTGTAACCTTATCTAGGTGTTCCTGCTCCGGCAGGGGGATTGGACTAGATGATCTTTTGAGGTCCCTTCCAATCTCTAACATACTGTGATACTGTGATACTGTGATAAACGACATCTCTATTCATAATCCAAATACAATTATTTGTATGTGCTAGGGGTTTAAAAAGAAATAAAGGCTATGTTCTTTTAAACTAGACAACCACAAGTATGTTCTTATCTCAACCCATGGGTTTTTGCCATTTTCCCAATTCTCCTCTCCATCCCACAACAGGGGGTGGGGGAGTAAATGTTGGAGAGACAGCCTTGATGATGTGGGAATACTGCTCAGCAGTAGTGTCCTGGGTTCAGCAGTAGCAGTCATTTTTCTCCTTCTTGGTAGCTGGTGCGGTGCTGTGTTTTGACTTTCGGCCTGCGAACAGAGCTGATAACACTAATGCTTTGGTCTGGCCAAGCACTTTGTGAGCCTCAGGCTCTGACAGGGAGGAGGGGAAGCTGGGAGGAAGCAGAGACAGGACACCTGACCCCAACTGACCAAACAGGTATTCCATATCACAGTACGTCATGCCCAGGATGTAACGGAGAGTTACCCGGAAGGGCTAGGACTGCAGGGTTGGAGGAGGTATCGGTCGGTGCTTGGTCAGGCTGGGGACGGCGAGTTATCAGTCGGCTGGTGTTGAGGTGTTGTATTCTCTTCCCTTGTTATTTCCTTTATCATTATTATTATTGGTGGTAGCAGTAGTGATTTGGGTTATACCTTAGTTACTAAACTGTTCTTATCTCAACCCGTGGGAGTCACATTCTTTTCGATTCTCCTCTCCGTCCCTCCGGGAGTAGGGGGAGGGCAGGAAGGGGGGGAGTGAGTGAACGATCTGTATGGCTGGGTTTAAACCACAACAGGTAGCCAAAACACTGGTGTGTTATCAACACCTTTCTAGCTACACCTAAAAAGTGCAACACTATGACGGCTGCTATGGGGAAAGTTAACTCCATCCCATCCAGACCCAATACAACACTGTGTCTGAATGTACTATTACTGTATCTGTGTAACCTAAGTACAAAGCTGTGATAGGAGAATTAGTCAGCTAGTACAAAACTTTAACACATTTGAAGGCCTCCTACTAGCAAAGGCAGACACATCCAAACCATGCCAAGTGGTGTCTTGCTTTTGGGATACAAACAAAAGATACACTCCGCATCCTGAAATTATTAAAATAGAGTTTATATTCTGCAGAATAAGGTAAAAGAGCAGTATACACTCAGCATCAGAAACTTTCAAATAAAAAAGATGCAACAGTTCAAAGTTAAACTTTCTGTGGAGACAGAAAAGTAATTTTAACAAAAGTTTAAGAAAAGACTCCACTTGTTCATTTAGCTACAGTCCCCTGTGAATACAGTTAGTTTCTTGCTGTTATTACATTCATTAAAAGAAAAATTTAAATAGCTGTTATGATGGTCAAGCAGTCAAGTCTATGTCGTAGAATCATAGAATAGTTAGGGTTGGAAAGGACCTTAAGATCATCAAGTTCCAACCCCCCTGCAATGGGCAGGGACACCTCTCTCTAAACCATATCGCCCAAGGCCTCATCCAACATGGCTTTGAACACTGCCAGGGATGGAGCATTCACAACCTCCCTGGGCAACCTATTCCAGTGCTTCACTACCCTAACAGGAAAGAATTTCCTCCTTATATCCAATCTAAACTTCCCCTGTTTAAGATTTAACCCATTACCCCTTGTCCTACCACTACAGTCCCTAATGAAGAGTCCATCCCCAGCATCCCTACAGGCCCCCTTCAGATACAGGAAGGCCGCTATGAGGTCTCCGCGCAGCCTTCTCTTCTCCAGGCTGAACAGTCCCAACTTTCTCAGCCAATCTTCATATGGGAGGTGCTCCAGTCCCCTGATGATCCTCGTGGCCCTCCTCTGCACTTGTTCCAACAGCTCCATGTCCTTTTTATGTTGAGGACACCAGAACTGTACACAATACTCCAAGTGAGTTCTCATGAGAGCAGAGAAGGATCACCTCCTTCGACCTGCTGGTCACGCTCCTTTTGATGCAGCCCAAGATACGGTTGGCTTTATGGGCTGCAAGCGCACACTGCCGACTCATGTTCATTTTCTCATCGACCAGCACCCCCAAGTCCTCCTCAGGGCTGCTCTGAATCTCTTCTCTGCCCAGCCTGTAGCTGTGTCTGGGATTGCTCCGACCCAGGTGTAGGACCTTGCACTTGTCATGGTTAAACTTCATGAGGTTGGCATCAGCCCGCCTCACAAGCGTGTCAAGGTCCCTCTGGATGGCATTCCTTCCCTCCAGCGTATCAACCGAACCGCACAGCCTGGTGTCATCGGCAAACTTGCTGAGGGCGCACTCAGTCCCACTGTCCATGTCAGCAACAAAGATGTTAAACAAGACCGGTCCCAACACCGATCCCTGAGGGACACCACTCGTTACTGGTCTCCAGCCGGACATTGAGCCATTGACCACAACTCTTTGTGTGCGGCCATCCAGCCAGTTCTTTATCCACCAAGTGGTCCATCCATCAAATTGATGTCTCTCCAATTTAGAGACAAGAATGTCATGTGGGACAGTGTCGAACGCTTTACACAAGTCCAGGTAGATGACATCAACTGCTCTACCCCTGTCCATCAGTTCTGTAGCCCCATCATAGAAGGCCACCAAATTGGTCAGGCAGGATTTCCCCTTAGTGAAGCCATGCTGGCTGTCACCAAGCACCTTGTTGTTTTTCATGTGCCTTAGCATGCCTTCCAGGAGAATCTGCTCCAAGATTTTGCCAGGCACAGAGGTGAGACTGACTGGTCTGTAATTCCCCGGGTCATCCATTTTCCCCTTCTTGAAAATGGGGGTTATATTTCCCTTTTTCCAGTCGTCGGGAACTTCACCTGACTGCCATGATTTTTCAAATATGATGGCCAGCGGCTTAGCAACTTCATTTGCCAGCTCCTTCAGGACCCGCGGATGGATTTCATCAGGACCCATGGACTTGTGCACGTTCAGATTTTTAAGATGGTCTCGAACCAATTCCTCTCCTACAGTGGGCCCAAGGTCTTCATTCTCACAGTCCCTGCGTCTGCCTTCCAAGACTTGGGTGGTGCGGTCAGAGCCTTTGCTAGAGAAGACCGAGGCAAAGAAGTCATTCAGAACCTCAGCCTTCTCCAAATCCTGTGTAGCTAGTTCTCCTGAGGGGGCCTACGTTCTCCCTAATCTGTTTTTTATTTGCTATGTACCTGTAGAATCCCTTCCTGTTATCCTTAATATCCCTAGCCAAGTTTAATTCTAACTGGGCCTTAGCTTTCCTAACCTGGTCCCTAGCTTCCCGGACAACATCCCTGTACTCTTCCCAGGCCGCCTGTCCTTGCTTCCACTTTCTATAAAACTCTTTTTTCATTTGAATTTTTCTCAGCAGCTCCTTATTCATCCAAGGAGGTCTCCTGGCCCTCCTGCTGCACTTCCTTCTAGTTGGGATGCAAAACTCCTGAGCTTGTAGCAGGTGATCCTTGAAGACCAACCAAGATTCTTGAGCCCCCCTGCTTTCTAGGGCTATATCCCATGGAACCTTACTAAGCAGGTTCCTGAAGAGGCCAAAGTCTGCTCTTTTGAAGTCCAGGGCAGTGAGCTTGCTGCACGCACTTCTCACCGTTCTAAGGATCTCAAATTCGACCATTTGGTGGTCGCTGCATCCAAGGCTGCCCTGCAGTGCCACATTTCCAACGAGCCCTTCCCTGTTGGTGAGCACAAGGTCAAGCATGGCACCTCTCCTTGTCGGTTCCTCTATTACTTGCAGAAGGAAGTTGTCTTCCACACAATCGAGGAACCTCCTGGATTGCTTGTGCCGGGCCGTACCGTCATTCCAACAGATGTCAGGGTGGTTGAAGTCACCCATGAGAACGAGGGCCTGTGAGCGTGAGGCTTTTCCTATCTGCCTATAGAGTGCTTCATCCGCAGATTCCTCTTGATCAGGCGGTCTATAACAGATCCCCACAGTAATGTCTCCCATCGCTGTTTTCCCTTTAACCCTGACCCACAAACTCTCTGTTAACTGCTCACCAGTCCCCAGACAGAGTTCCATACTCTCCAGCCTATCCCTAACATAAAGGGCAACTCCCCCTCCGCGCCTGCCAGGCCTGTCTTTTCTAAAGAGTCTGTAACCTTCCATTCCAACACTCCAGTCATAGGAGCCATCCCACCATGTTTCTGTCATGCAGAAGAGTTCTGAGTCATTTGGTGTTGGGGTCCCAGAGACATTAATATTCAGTTCCTCCTTGTTGCTGCTCAGCTTAGACTCCTGCAGTCCCATCAGATCTCCTGACAAATGGCACCAATTACACTGTCACTATGGCTCACATTCTGGTGTAGGGACAATAGGGGATGCTGGGCAGACAGACTTGCATCAAAAGCTGCCAAGTGTCCGGGGAAGGAGAAATGGAAAAGTGATATGCACTGCCCCGTACTTCTTTTTCAAATTGCAATAAACACTATGTCTCACAGGATATCTTAGTGGCTATGCTGTTGGATGCATTTCACCTTCAGGGGAAGGGCCTCTCACTCTCTGAACTGCTTCTATGTTTCTTTCATTATGATTCACCATAAAGAAGAACCTTGAAATAAAAGAGCAAGGAGAACTGCACTCTGAAAAACCAGGTTCCAAAAAAAGAGAAGTGAAACAGCAGAATACAGGAAACATTATCTACAATAACATAAGAGAAAATCAAGTATACAAGATTTCTTCTGCCATGTTAATTTATAGATTTAATCGACAAAGAAATAAGAAATGCATGCTTACATAGATATTTTAGTAAAATTGTCCTAGTTTTGGCTGGGTTTTTTTTCCAGGTTTTGGGAATAAAATGGCAAGATGGACGCTGCCAGATCCCCACAGATGTGATCAACAAGATAACAGCAATGTCTCCACCAACTAATAGGAAAAAAACACAAGCTTCCTTAGGTGTTGAGGGGATGTGGAGAATGCACATCCCAAATTACAGTCTGATTGTAAGCCCTCTCTATCACGTGACCTGGAAGAAGAATGATTTTAAATGGGGCCCTGAGCAACAAGAAGTCTTTGAACAAATTAAACGAGAGATAGTTCATGCAGTAGCCCTTGGACCAGTCCGGACTGGCAAGATGTGAAAAATGTGCTTTACACTGCAGCTGGGGAGAATGGTCCTACCTGGAGCCTCTGGTAGAAAGCTCCAGAGGAGACTCGAGGTTGACCACAGCAATATTTAGGTAACTTAAAAGCTCCAAAGTCCTGTTTCATTATGGTCTGTGCTGCACTGAACTAGACTTAGTAATTTTATAGCTCAAATGGGAATCACAGATTGTGCTCACTGGACTGAGAGGTGTAAAACTTGCCTGATTCACAGAAGCAACCCAGACGTTTCCTTGTGGTTATGCTTCTGTACTACTACTGACCAGATGCCCCAGACAGAACCTGAGGCATCACTGTGGTATGCACTGCCCAGCAGTAGTCATGAAATTGAGTAATAACCTCCAACAGATAAGACAGGAGAAAGCAACACACACAAGCAGAGCAACAACTCATGTAAAGTCATGCAGCACCTCTGTAGTACAGAAGAAATTCATCTCTTCTGACTCCTAAAGCCCTAACCACTGACTAGGTCATGTCTTAAATTTTAAAATGTTTTTACCATACTAGTATATCTGGTCTTTTTTGTCTCCACTTAAGACTTGGCCCCAATACCATCTGATAATTTCATGAACTAGTGGTGACTTGCACAAACAAGTTTCTTTTTAACAGTTTCAAAGTTTGTTATATCCAGTATGCTGATTGTTCTCACATTTATCTTTATTAGTAGTAACTATATTGATGCCACCTACATCTGCAAAATCATTCACAGGATAAGAAGTGGAAGAACAAAGAGAAAGGGCTTCTCTTGATTTTTTTTCCATCTTCCCGCTCCTTCATAAAACTCTTAGAAAATCAAAGAAGCTGCCTAGACCTGCTTAGAGAGTGTTCAGACAGACCAAAAGCCTCTGCAATCAACAGTTCTTCCCAAATCCTTAAAAAAGAAGCATTTAAGCAATGCTCTATTTACCTATATTGCCAATAAGGCTGATACTGACACATGCTTTGTCAGTCATCCACAGCCCGCATATTTTCTAGATACAATCATATTTTGTATTTGTTTCATAGCCATAAACCTGTACTAAATCTGAAGACAATATAACTCAGAAAGAAAATACAAAAATAGACTACTCTTATTCATTTTGAAGCAAAAGCTTAACACCTTGCCACCCTGAAAATACTTTTCTACAGAAGCTTTCCCTAATTTAAAAAAAAAAAAAAGAAAAAAAGAAAAAAAGAAAAAAAGAAAAAAAAAAAGAGCTGTGATGGCACCATGGCATCCTTACTGCTCCGGTGCTTCTGGCTGTATCTAATACCCAACAAGTCACCCCCATATGGGCAAACAAGTCACAAGCTTTTGCTTCAGAATCCAGCTGGGCTAAACATGGACCAGATAGGCAGGGGTAGGAGCTCCAACAGTGGAAGACACACACTGCCTCCCCAAATCCTCCAACCCCTACATTGCAAAAGCTAAAGGCTATTTTTTTGCACCCTCCTCACCTCATCTGTAGTGTTGAAAATGAAATAAAAAAAGCAGACCTTGAGCCATTGGAGGGAGACATTATTTTTCAGTTAAATGACAACTTTGCCTTTATACTTTATGCCACGGTATGATAGAGCAAGATGAAGAAGCGGAGGCAAGTCATGCCTGACAAATTTGATGGCCTTCTACAATGGGGCCACAGCATTGGTGGATAAGGAAAGAGGGACTGATGTCATCTACCTGGACTTGTGCAAGGTATTTGACACTGTTCCGCACAACAATCTTGTTTCTAAAAAGGAGAGGCATGGATTTGACGGATGGAGCACTTGGTGAATAGGGAACTGACTGGTTGCTCTCAAGTTGTGGTCAATGACTCAATGTCCAAGTGGAGATTAGTGATGAGTGGTGTTCCTCAGGGGTCAGTACTGGGATGAGTGCTGTTTAATATTGTCCTGGGTTTAGCAGCGGCAGTCATTTTTTCTCCTTCTTGGTAGCTGGTGCAGTGCTGTGTTTTGGCTTTCGGGCTGGGAACAAAGCTGATGAAAATGATGTTTTGGTTTGGCCAGGGACTTTGTGAGCCTCATGCTCTGCCAGGGAGGAGGGGAAGCCGGGAGGAGGCGGAGACAGGACACGTGACCCAAACTGACCAAGGAGGTATTCCATACCACAGCACGTCATGACCAGGGGGGAACTGGGAGTGGCCGGAAGGACAGGGGGTCTGTCGGGTCGGACTCGTGGCTCGGCACGTGGTACTGTGCTCCTTTCCCTTGCTATTTTCTCTTATCATTGTTGTCGTTGGTGGTAGCGGTGGTGATTTGTATTGTACATTAGCTGCTAGACAGTTCTTATCTCAGCCCGTGGGAGTTGCATTCTTTCGATTCTCCTCCCCATCCCTCTGGGAGCGGGAAAGGAGGGACAGCCCCTGGGGAAGGCGGGGAACTAACGTGGGCCTCGATTGCTTCCAGCCTGGCACCACTCACTGGGAGTAAGTGCACAAGTTGTCTGGCTAGGGTTAAACCACGACACTTATTTTTGGCGCCCAACGTGGGGCAAGAAGGGGTTGAGATAACAAGAGATCTGACCGGATTAATAGTCACTCGTCACAGTGCTGATTTATTGGCTCTCAAGGTTGTTCCTCTTGATCTCACAGCTTCAGAACGTTGTAACTTACTTAGATCTGGTATTTGCTGTATTAGTGTTTTTCAAGTGTGAGGCTTGGGCTAAAGTTTTTGTCTCATTGTACTTTATGGTAATGACTTGTAATACAATAGAATCATTGATCATGAAACTTATCTGGCTTATGTTCCCAGTATGGTCACCACCTTTATACTTTGGGAGGTATATAATAGAAGTGCTTAGCAATTGCACATCTTTTTTCTCCTTCTCGGGTGGTCAACCTGTGAAGGAGACATTCTTTTACCCTCCCAGTCCTCCCCCCAGAGCATTTACAGCATCATTTGAGAGTTTTGAATGGCCTCTTAATGCTATTGAGACTTGTTTGCTGATTGTGATGGGGATCACCATGTTGGCACGTATACAGAGTGTATTTTGGCCACAACTATTTCATCTGTTTTCAGAAGTTAAGCAGAGTCAGGTTTGGGTCTTGTCTGGGGTTAAACGACGAAGTAGGAGGACCAAGAGATTTTCTCTGAGGCTGGACAGCCATGAGTGGCAGGGTGTGTGGGACAGTATGGGCAAGTATCTAGGTCAGTGGGCCCCTCCAGTACTTTGGAATTTCACCACCGAACAACTGCAAAATCCAGAAGAATTAGTAAAACACTTAAATGAGGTGTGTGGTCATTCTGGCCATACCAGAGACGGACAAATCATGGCAACGTGCTGGGGCTTGGCCTATGCTTACAGGGCCATGTTCAATGCTTTCCAGCACCTTCAAAAGGAAAAAAATGTCGCTGGATCTGAGGGAAAAGCAACAGTCAGTAGAGTTACTCCAGCTCCAAGTACAGCAGCTACACCATCCCCAGCAACAAGTACAGACGCTACTCAAACTTTGGCTGCAGCAGATAGCACAGCTACCCCAGCGGCAAGTACAGCAGCTACTCAAACTTCGACTGCAACAGACAGCGCAGCTATCCCAGCTCCAAGTACAGCAGCCACATCATCCCCAGCAACAAGTACAGTCGCTACTCAAACCACAGTGATAATCACTGCAACTAAACCAGAGGACCAATTCGTACCAATATCGGTTGTCCCTGTACGCAAGAGAAAAAGCAAAAAGGAGGCAGGAAGGTTACAGCAAGATGAAGAAACAACGTATCCACTACTCGATCCAGAACCTGATCAGGAGTCATCATCACATGATGAAGAAGACAAAGAAGAGGTGACTTCTCAACTTCAGACCTCAACCGAGCTACAGAATAAGCGAAAAGATTTTATCCGTCAACCAGGGGAGCACATCATCACCTGGTTGCTCCGATGCTGGGACAATGGGGCCAATGGTCATGAACTAGAAGGTACAGAAGCCAAGCAGCTGGGATCACTTGCTAGAGAAGGGGGAATTGACAAAGCAATTGCAAGAGAGAAAAAGTCCCTCAGTCTTTGGAGGCGGCTCTTGGCAGCTGTCAAAGAAAGGTTTCCATACAAGGACGATGTTATGAGTCGTTCGGCCAAGTGGACTACTATAGACAAAGGCATCCAGTCTCTGAGAGAATCAGCCATCGTAGAGATGATCTATCACATCAAGCTGAATAACGGGAATATACCCATAGATCCAGATGAAGTCGAATGTACACGACCCATGTGGCGAAAACTTACACGGAATGCACCATCATCATATGCCCATTCATTGGCAACAGTAACCTGGAATGACATAGTACCACTAACAGTGGATGAAATGGTTCATAAACTCCGCGAGTTCGAAGACAATCTCACCCCTTCCATCATCTCAGCTGTGGAAAAACTGTCCCAGGATCTCAAACAATTGAGGGACGATATATCTGACTTATCCAACTCCTCGCGTGTACCAACACACGTTTCAGCTATTGTCGTGGTTTAACCCAACCAAACAGCTTGTTCACTTACTCCCAGTGAGTGGTGCCAGGCGTTAGTCCGCCCCCCCCCTTCCCCAGGGGCTGCCGCCCCCTTTCCCCGCTCCCAGAGGGGTGGGGAGGAGAATCGAAGGAATGCAACTCCCACGGGCTGAGATAAGAACAGTCTAGCAACTAGTGTACAATACGAATCACCACTGCTACCACCAACGACAACAATGATAAGAGAAAACAGCAAAGGAAAGGAGTACAATACCACGCGCCGAACCACCAGTCCGACCCGGCCGACCCCCTCTCCTTCCGGGTCCCTCCCAGTTCCCCCCTCTGCATGACGTGCTGTGGTATGGAATACCTCTTTGGTCAGTTTGGGTCAGGTGTGCTGTCTCTGCTTCCTCCCAGCCTCCCCTCCTCCCTGGCAGAGCATGAGACTCACAAAGTCCTTGGCCAAACCAAAACATCATTTTTATCAGCTTTGTTCCCAGCCCGAAAGTCAAAACACAGCACTGCACCAGCTACCAAGAAGGAGAAAAAATGACTGCTGCTGCTAAACCCAGGACATTATCCACCCCTTATTCCATACCATTCACGTCATGCTCAGATCCTACATTTTCAATATACCATCACTCCGAACTCAGTGCACTTCTATCTTAGTGCAAAGACTAGTCCCTATAAAGCTGCTGATTCCATCTGGTCCATGATGTCAGGCGCCATCTCTTGTAACAGTCTTTCAGAACAGGAGAGGCCGCGTGCAGTATTGGGTCGTTGCCTGCTGATGCTGATCATTCCCTTACTGTAGAACTTGTCTGGTTCTGTCAAAGTTCGCTCTCTCTTGGGATGATGGTTGGAGGGAAGTCAGGGCTAGTCGCTGGTGGCCTGAAGACATCTGGTTGATGGGCTATTAAAGTATTACACAGCAGGCAACAACATACAATTAAGTTCATTGGCTGTTTTCCCCTAAAATTAAATCCCCTTGAGGTACACATCGGACTTCCCCATCATCCCTCATTACCCACCAAGTGTATCCAGGTCCCTGAGCAAAAGCAATCCCACAAGTGGGTTTGCCTTTACTTGAAGCAGGAATAACCCAGACTGTCTTCCCCAGCAAATTCTTCATATGCACCACAGGAACTTTGTCCCCCTCTACAATATGTAAAAGTTCCGATTGGGCTGGGCCAGCTCTGTTGGCAGATCCTCTAGTGTTGACCAACCAGGTGGCCTTTGGTAAGTGTGTATCCCAATGCTTGAAAGTTCCCCCACCTTCCCTGAGGGCCACCACCTACTTCGTTGTTTAACCCCAGACAAGACCCAAACCTGACTCTGCTTAACTTTTGAAAACAGATGAAATAGTTGTGGGCAAAATACACTCTGTATACGTGCCAACATGGTGATCCCCATCACAATCAGCAAACAAGTCTCAACAGCATTAAGAGGCCATTCAAAACTCTCAAATGATGCTGTAAATGCTCTGGGGGGAGGAATGGGAGGGTAAAAGAATGCCTCCTTCACAGGTTGACCACCCGAGAAGGAGAAAGAATATGTGTAATTGCTAAGCATTTCTATTATATACCTCCCAAAGTATAAAGGTGGTGACCATACTGGGAACATAAACCAGATAAGTTTCATGATCAATAATTCTATTGTGTTACAGGTCATCATCATAAAGTACACTGAGACAAGAACTTTAGCCCAAGCCCCACACTTGAAAAACACTAATACAGCAAATACCAGATCTAAGTAAATTACAACATTCTGAAGCTGTGAGATCAAGAGGAACAACTTTGAGAGCCAATAAATCAGCATTGTGATGAGTGACTATTAATCCGGTCAGATCTGTTGTTATCTCAGCCCCTTCGTGCCCCACGTTGGGCGCCAAAAAGAACTGTCGTGGTTTAACCCAACCAAACAGCTTGTTCACTTACTCCCAGTGAGTGGTGCCAGGCGTTAGTCCGCCCCCCCCCCTTCCCCAGGGGCTGCCGCCCCCTTTCCCCGCTCCCAGAGGGGTGGGGAGGAGAATCGAAGGAATGCAACTCCCACGGGCTGAGATAAGAACAGTCTAGCAACTAGTGTACAATACGAATCACCACCGCTACCACCAACGACAACAATGATAAGAGAAAACAGCAAAGGAAAGGAGTACAATACCACGCGCCGAACCACCAGTCCGACCCGGCCCACCCCCTCTCCTTCCGGGTCCCTCCCAGTTCCCCCCTCGGCATGACGTGCTGTGGTATGGAATACCTCTTTGGTCAGTTTGGGTCAGGTGTCCTGTCTCTGCTTCCTCCCGGCCTCCCCTCCTCCCTGGCAGAGCATGAGACTCACAAAGTCCTTGGCCAAACCAAAACATCATTTTTATCAGCTCTGTTCCCAGCCCGAAAGTCAAAACACAGCACTGCACCAGCTACCAAGAAGGAGAAAAAATGACTGCTGCTGCTAAACCCAGGACAGCTATTAACAAAAGGCATCCCACTGTTCGAGAGAGGAGATACAAGAGGTATACGCCACGGTCTACCCTATGGTTTTACCTGCGGGATCATGGAGAAGACATGACAAAGTGGGATGGAAAACCTACTTCAGTTTTGGAGGAACGGGTGAGTGAATTGAAAAGAGGAGCAAAGGCCAAGACTGATCGTCCCATGACAGCTACGGCTTCAGTCTCTGGTGAGCAGTTTCCCAGGTGGAGTAGAAGAGCTGATTTTACTCCAGCTCCTGTGATAACTAAAAGTAATCCCTTTCAACATGACTTAAGCGCCCAATCCTGTGATGACTATTAGAGGGGCCCTGCCTCCAGCCAGGTGGAGGAAGGGGACAATCGAATTTACTGGACTGTGTGGATCAGATGGACTCGCACATCAGTCCCACAGAAGTATAAGGCTCTAGTAGATACCAGTGCACAGTGTACCCTGATGCCATCGAGCTGTCAAGGGGTGGAACCTATCTATATTTCTGGAGTGACAGGAGGATCCCAAGAGTTGACTGTACTGGAGGCTGAAATCAGCCTGACTGGGAGAGAATGGCAAAAGCACCCTATTGTGACTGGTCCAGAGGCTCCGTGCATCCTTGGCATAGACTGCCTCAGGAGAGGGTACTTCAAAGACCCAAAAGGGTACCGATGGGCTTTTGGTATTGCTGCTTTGGAGACTGAGGAAATTGAGCAGCTGTCCACCTTGCCTGGTCTCTCAGAGGATCCTTCTGTTGTGGGGCTGCTGAAAGTCGAAGAACAACAAGTGCCAATTGCGACCACAACAGTGCACTGGCGGCAATATCGCACCAACCGAGACTCCCTGATTCTGATCCATCAGCTGATCCGTAGACTGGAGAGTCAGGGAGTGATCAGCAGGACCCGCTCGCCCTTTAATAGCCCCATATGGACAGTGCGAAAGTCTAACGGAGAGTGGAGACTAACAGTAGACTATCGTGGCCTGAATGAAGTCACACCACCATTGAGTGCTGCCGTACCGGACATGCTAGAACTTCAGTATGAACTGGAGTCAAAGGCAGCCAAGTGGTATGCCACGACTGATCTTGCCAATGCATTTTTCTCAATTCCCTTGGCAACAGAGTGCAGGCCACAGTTTGCTTTTACTTGGAGGGGTGTCCAGTTCACTTGGAACCGACTGCCCCAGGGCTGGAAACATAGCCCTACCATTTGCCATGGACTGATCCAGACTGCACTGGAACAGGGGCAAGCCCCAGAACACCTGCAATACATTGATGACATTATAGTGTGGGGCGATACAGCAGAAGAAGTCTTTGACAAAGGGAGGAAAATAATCCAAATCCTGCTGAAAGCCGGTTTTGCCATAAAACGAAGTAAGGTCAAGGGACCTGCACAGGAGATTCAGTTTCTGGGAATAAAATGGCAAGATGGACGTAGACAGATCCCCACAGATGTAATCAACAAGATAACAGCAATGTCTCCACCAACTAATAAGAAAGAAACACAACCTTTCTTGGGTGCAGTGGGGTTCTGGAGACTGCACATCCCAAATTACAGTTTGATTGTAAGCCCTCTATATTATGTGACCCGTAAGAAGAATGATTTTAAATGGGGACCTGAGCAACAACAAGCCTTTGAGCAAATTAAACGCGAGATAGTTCATGCAGTGGCCCTTGGACCAGTTCGGACTGGGCCAGATGTAAAACATGTATTGTACACCGCAGCTGGGGAGAATGGCCCTACCTGGAGCCTCTGGCAGAAAGCTCCAGGAGAGACTCGAGGTCGACCCCTTGGTTTTTGGAGTCGGGGATACAGAGGATCTGAGGCAAGCTATACCCAACTGAGAAAGAGATACTGGCAGCATATGAAGGGGTTCGAGCTGCTTCGGGAGTGATTGGAACCGAAGCACAGCTCCTCCTGGCACCCCGGTTGCCCGTGCTGGGCTGGATGTTCAAAGGCAGGGTCTCCTCTACGCATCATGCAACTGATGCTACACGGAGTAAATGGGCTGCACTAATTACACAACAAGCTCGAACAGGACATCCCAGTCGTCCAGGCATTCTAGAAGTCATCATGGACTGGCCAGAGAGCAAAGATTTCGGAATGTCACCAGAGTAGGAGGTGACGCATGCTGAAGAGGCCCCACCATATAATCGGCTGTCAGAAAGTGAAAAGCAGTATGCCTTGTTTACTGATGGGTCCTGCCGTATTGTGGGAAAACATCGGAGATGGAAGGCAGCTGTATGGAATCCTCAACGACAAGTTGCAGAAACTGCTGAAGGAGAGGGTGAATCGAGTCAGTTTGCTGAGGTGAAAGCCATCCAGCTGGCCCTGGACATTGCTGAACGAGAAAAGTGGCCAGTACTTCATACTGACTCATGGATGGTGGCAAATGCCCTGTGGGGGTGGTTGCAGCAATGGAAGCAGAGCAACTGGCAACGTAGAGGTAAACTCATGTGGGCTTCTGCACTGTGGAAAGATATTGCTGCCCGGGTGCAGAACCTGGTGGTGAAGGTACGTCATGTAATGCCCATGTACCCAAGAGTTGGGCCACTGAGGAACACCAGAACAACCAACAAGTGGATAAAGCTGCTAAGATTGAAGTGGCTCAGATGGACTTAGACTGGCAACATAAAAGTGAATTATTTTTGGCCCGGTGGGCCCATGACACTTCAGGCCATCAGGGCAGAGATGCAACATATAGATGGGCCCGTGATCGAGGGGTGGACTTAACAATGGACACTATTGCCCAGGTTATTCATGAGTGTGAAACATGTGCTGCAATTAAACAAGCCAAACGGTTAAAACCTCTTTGGTATGGAGGACGATGGCTGAAGTATAAATATGGGGAAGCCTGGCAGATTGACTATATCACACTGCCACCAGCCCGCAAAGGTAAGCGCCATGTGCTTACCATGATGGAAGCAACCACCGTATGGCTGGAAACGTACGCTGTGCCTCACGCCACTGCCCGGAACACTATCCTGGGCCTTGAGAAACACATTTTGTGGCGACACGGTACCCCAGAGAGAATTGAGTCAGACAATGGGACTCATTTCCGGAATAACCTTATAGACACTTGGGCCAAAGAGCATGGCATTGAGTGGGTATATCACATCCCCTACCATGCACCAGCCTCTGGGAAAATCTAAGGGTACAATGGGCTGTTAAAAACTACACTGAGAGCAATGGGTGGGGGAACTTTCAGGCATTGGGATACACACTTACCAAAGGCCACCTGGTTGGTCAACACCAGAGGATCTGCCAACAGGGGGATTCCAGCCCAATCAGAACTTTTACATATTGTAGAGGAGGACAAAGTTCCTGTGGTGCATATGAAGAATTTGCTGGGGAAGACAGTATGGTTTATTCCTGCTTCAAGTAAAGGCAAACCCACTCGTGGGATTGCTTTTGCTCAGGAACCTGGATACACTTGGTGGGTAATGCGGGATGATGGGGAAGTCCGATGTGTACCTCAAGGGGATTTAATTTTAGGGGAAAACAGCCAATGAACTTAATTGTATGTTGTTGCCTGCTGTGTAATACTTTAATAGCCCATCAACCAGATGTCTTCAGGCCACCAGCGACTAGCCCTGACTTCCCTTTAACCATCATCCCAACAGAGAATGAACTTTGACAGAACCAGACAAGTTCTACAGTAAGGGAATGATCAGCATCAGCAGGCAACGACCCAATACTGCATGCAGCCTCTCCTGTTCTGAAAGACTGTTACAAGAGATGGAGCCTGACATCATGGGCCAGATGGACTCAGCAGCTTTATAGGGACTAGTCCATGCACTAAGATAGAAGTGCATTGAGATCAGAGTGATGGTATATTGAAAATGTAGGATCTGAGCATGACGTGAATGGTATGGAATAAGGGGTGGATAATGTCCTGGGTTTAGCAGCGGCAGTCATTTTTTCTCCTTCTTGGTAGCTGGTGCAGTGCTGTGTTTTGGCTTTCGGGCTGGGAACAAAGCTGATGAAAATGATGTTTTGGTTTGGCCAGGGACTTTGTGAGCCTCATGCTCTGCCAGGGAGGAGGGGAAGCCGGGAGGAGGCGGAGACAGGACACCTGACCCAAACTGACCAAGGAGGTATTCCATACCACAGCACGTCATGCCCAGGGGGGAACTGGGAGTGGCCGGAAGGACGGGGGCGGGGCGGCACGGTCAGACTCGTGGTTCGGCGCGTGGTATTGTGCTCCTTTCCCTTGCTATTTTCTCTTATCATTGTTGTCGTTGGTGGTAGCGGTGGTGATTTGTATTGTACATTAGTTGCTAGACTGTTCTTATCTCAGCCCGTGGGAGTTGCATTCTTTCGATTCTCCTCCCCATCCCTCTGGGAGCGGGGAAGGGGGGGCAGCCCCTGGGGAAGGGGGGGGGGGACTAACTTGGGCCTCGATTGCTTCCAGCCTGGCACCACTCACTGGGAGTAAGTGCACAAGTTGTCTGGCTGGGGTTAAACCACGACAAGGCGGCTGAGACAAGGTGAGCACAAAATTGCAAAATGTAATATAGAAATCTTTAGAATCTGTTTTAAGTGAAGTTTTATGGCTTTGTAACAGTAGCAATGGAAAATTACTGAAGTGCACGATACACAGGAAAAAAGTAGACTACAGCTAGAGAACATACTGAGAATTCTTGTACAAGATAAATCATTACAGTTGACATATTTTTAAGAAAAACAGTCTAAAAGAACAGAACACAGGGATAAGGAGTATCTAGGAATAGAAGGTGTCCAGAATGGGCTAGAGTTGAACCAACTTTCCCAAGGGGAAGTCATGCTTGACCAATCTCGTAGCCTTTTATGAGGAAATAACACGGTGGATGGATGATGGCAGAGCGGTGGATGTGGTCTACCTTGACTTCAGCAAAGCGTTTGACACGGTCTCCCACAGCATCCTTGCGGCTAAATTGAGGAAGTGTGGTCTGGATGATCGGGTAGTGAGGTGGACTGTGAACTGGCTGAAGGAGAGAAGCCAGAGAGTTGTAGTCTATGGGGCAGAGTCTAGTTGGAGGCCTGTAACTAGTGGAGTGCCTCAAGGGTCGGTTCTGGGACCAGTATTATTTAATATATTCATCAACGATTTAGATGAGGGTATTGAGTGTACTGTCAGCAAGTTTGCTGATGACACTAAGCTGGGAGGAGTGGCCGACACGCCAGAAGGCTGTGCTGCCATCCAGAGAGACCTGGACAGGCTGGAGGGTTGGGCGGGGAATAACTTGATGAAATATAACAAGGGAAAGTGTAGAGTCCTGCATCTGGGCAGGAACAACCCCAGGTTCCAGTATAGGTTGGGGAACGACCTGTTAGAGAGCAGTGTAGGGGAGAGGGACCTGGGGGTCCTGGTGGACGACAGGGTGACCATGAGCCGACACTGTGCCCTTGTGGCCAAGAAGGCCAATGGCATCCTGGGGTGTATTAGAAGGGGGGTGGTTAGTAGGTCGAGAGAGGTTCTCCTTCCCCTCTACTCAGCCCTGGTGAGACCTCATCTGGAATATTGTGTCCAGTTCTGGGCCCCTCAGTTTAAGAAGGACAGGGACCTGCTGGAGAGAGTCCAGCGCAGGGCAACTAAGATGATTAAGGGAGTGGAGCATCTCCCTTATGAGGAAAGACTGAGGGAGCTGGGTCTCTATAGTTTGGAGAAGAGGAGATTGAGGGGTGACCTTATTAGTGTATATAAATATATAAAGGGGGAGTGTCACGAGGATGGAGCCAGGCTCTTCTCAGTGGCAAACAATGAAAGGACAAGGGGAAATGGGTACAAACTGGAACACAAGAGGTTCCACTTAAACCTGAGAAGAAACTTCTTCTCAGTGAGGGTGACGGAACACTGGAACAGGCTGCCCAGGGAGGTTGTGGAGTCTCCTTCTCTGGAGACATTCAAAGCCCACCTGGACACGTTCCTGTGTAACCTTATCTAGGTGTTCCTGCTCCGGCAGGGGGATTGGACTAGATGATCTTTTGAGGTCCCTTCCAATCTCTAACATACTCTGATACTGTGATACTGTGAACTGATGAATAGGAGGACAGGAGGATTATAACTCTGGTGCTAACGAGCAATTAAGCTTGCATAAGCATCTACTGCGCGTGCTCCAAAGGCTGCCAGAAGTGATGAAGATTGTTGGAAGAACTAATCGACCCTCAGAGACTACCACCACAATTCTGTACGCATGCGGGGAACTTTTCTCTCCCGGTGTCGCAATAAAGAATATCTGCTTGTCAGCTTGAAAAGTTTGTTGGCAAGATTGTTCTTGGAGTTTTCTCCGAATCATAACGCGGAAACTCACTCTAACCATGAAAAAGTGTCTGATGCAGTGGTAAAGATTTTTACTGGTGCTGCCAGGAAAAAGCAGCAGGTCGTAGAAGAAGGGGAGTCTACTTTGAAAGGCACAGAGGCACCCATCTCAGAGGAGGTCTGTTGCCTACCAGGGGCTCAGATCAAGGATGCTGCAGAGATGCTCCTTGTTCTAATAAGTCCCCTTGACTATTACCCACTTCTAGTCATCCATGTGAGTGCTAGTGACACAGACAGGACTAGCCCAGAAAACATCAATAACGACTACAGAGCCCTGGGAGAAGTGGTTAGGTGCTCTGGAGCTCAGATAGTCTTTTCGTCAATTCTCCAGGATAACAGAGAGGACCTTAAAAAGGCTAGGTGGATTTGCAGGTTAATAAATGGTTAGAATACCGGTGCCAAGACATGGGTTTGCTTATCTAGAACATGGGACCATGGGAGTGTATTTGGGAGGCCAAGTGTACTGGAAGCTGGTGAAGCTGGTCTGAAAACAAAGGGAAAGAGCTGTTTTGTTAGGAGGATTGCCACTCTAGTCAAGAAAGCTTTAAACTAGATGTGTTGAGGGAGGGGGTATCTTTCCATCCCAGCACTCCCAGTCAGTTGCCAGGACTTATAATAAATGCTTGGAGCAATGTAGAGATATTCCAGCTGCTCCATCCAATGAGCCAGCTTCATTTGGAGCTTGGCTGAGATGCCTCTATAGAAAGGCCTGTAGTTTAGGTAAAAAACAAGAGGAATTAGAGATGACAGGCATGGCAGATGGGGAGGGGGAGTTGCTATTTATGTTAGGGATAGGGTGGAGACTATGGAACTCTTTCTGGGGACAGGTGATCAGTCAACAGAGGGTTTGTGGTTCAGGGTTAAAGGGAGAACAGCG
Organism: Neopsephotus bourkii; assembly: GCF_033783945.1. Lineage (NCBI taxonomy): Eukaryota > Metazoa > Chordata > Aves > Psittaciformes > Psittacidae > Neopsephotus > Neopsephotus bourkii. Next base: position 25,342 of record NW_026901995.1, on the reverse strand, counting down.
ATGGGAGACATTATTGTGGGGATCTGTTACAGACCACCTGATTAAGCAGACTCTGTGGATGAAGCACTCAATAGTGAGACAAAGGGGCACAAAATCACAAAATGGGATATAGAAACCTGTATAAGTAGTTTTAAGTAATGTTAAGTTTGATGGCTTTGTAACAGTAGCAATGGAAAATTACTGAGGTGCTTGATACATAGAGAAAAAAAATAGAGTACAGCTAGAGAACATACTGAGAATTCTCACAAGATAAATCGTTATAGTTGGCCTAGTTTTAAGAAAAACAGTCTAGAAGAACAGGACACAGGGATAAGGAGTATCTGGGAACTGCAGGTGTCCAGGATGGGCTACAGTTAAACTAACTGATAAGTAGGAGGATAGGAGGATTATTATGTCTCTGGTGCTAACGAACCAATTAAACTGGTATGAGCATCTACTGCGCGTGCTTCAAAGGCTGCCAGAAGTGATGAAGATTGTTGGAAGAAGTAAACGACCCTCAGAGACCACCACCACAATTCTGTACGCATGCGGGGAACTCTCTGGAAAATGATGTAATCCATACGTAGCCTCATGAATATGTATGTATGCCCAGTGACTATATAAGGATGGCTTGTATAGCAATACGGGGACACATGTTAGGAGGAGTTGTCCCCCGTGTCTCCCGGCGCCGCAATAAAGAATACCTGCTTGTCAGCTTGAAAACTTTGTTGGCAAGTTTGTTCCTGGAGTTTTCTCCGAATCAATAGACAGATAGATAGAAACAGCATCACGCTCACAGGCCCTTGTTCTCATGGGTGACTTCAACCACCCTGATATCAGTTGGAGTGACGGTATGGCCTGCCACAAGCAATCTAGGATGTTCCTCTATTGTGTTGAAGACAACTTTCTTCTGCAAGTAATAGAGGAACAAGGAGAGGTGACATGTTTGACCTTCTGCTCACCAACCTGGAAGGGCTGTTTGGAAATGTGACTCTCCACAGGAGCCTTGGTTCCAGCGATCACAAGATGGTTGAGTTCTAGGTCCTCAGAACAGTGAGAAGAGCGTGCAGCAAGCTCACTGCCCTGGACTTCAAGAGAGCAGACTTTGGCCTCTTCAGGTACCTGCTTATGAAGGTTCCATGGGATTTAGCCCTATAGAGTAGGGGGACCCAAGACTGTTGATATTCAAGGATCTGGTAGTACAAGCTCAGGAGTGCTGCATCCCAACTAGAAGGAAGTGGAGCAGGAAGGCCAGGAGACCTCCTTGGATGGATAAGGAGCTGCTGAGGAACCTTCGAGGGAAAAAAGAGGCTTATACAAGGTAGAAGCAAGGACAGGCAGATTGGGAAGAATACAGGGATGTTCTTCAGGAAGCTTGGGACAGGTTAGGAAAGCTAAGGCCCAGTTAGAATTAAACTTGGCTAGGGGTGTGAAAGATAACAGAAAGGGATTCTGTAAAAGACAGAGTACGGACCATGTACGTGCTCTCCAGAAGCTATCAGGAGACCTGGATAGCCTGGACTTGGAGAAGGCTGAGGTTCTTAATGACTTCTTTGCCCCAGTCTTCACTGGCAAATGCTTGGACCTTACCACCCAAGTGTTTGAAGTCAGACACAGGGACTGTGAGAATGAAGCCTTAGGACCACTATAGGAGAAGATCTGGTTTGAGACCATCTTAAGAATCTGAATGTGCACAAGTCCAAGGGACCTGATGAAATCTATCTGTGGGTCCTGAAGGAGATGGCAAATGAAGTTGCTAAGCCACTTTACATCATATTTGAAAAATCGTGGCAGTCAGGTGACGTTTCCGATGACTGGAAAAAGGGTAATATAACCCCAATTTTCAAGAAGGTTAAAATGGATGACCCAGGGAACTACAGACCAGTCAGTCTCACCTCTGTGCCTGGCAAAATCTTTGAGCGGATTTTCCTGTAAGGCATGCTAAGACTCATGCAAAGCAATGAGGTGGTTGGTGACAGCCAGCATGGCTTCACTAAGGGGAAATCCTGCCTGAGCAGTTTTGTGGCCTTCTATGATGGGGCTACAGAACTGATGGACAGGGGTAGAGCAGTTGATGTAATCTACCTGGACTTGTGTAAAACTTTCAACACTGTTCCGCATGACATACTTGTCTCTAAATTGGAGAGACATCAATTTGGTTGTGGACAACTTGGTGGATAAAAACTGGCTATATGGCTGCATGGAAAGTGTTTTGGTCAATGGCTCAGTGTCCAGCTGGAGACCAGTAATGAGTGGTGTCCCTCAGGGATCGGGGTTGGGATCGGTCTTTTTCAACATCTTGGTGACATGGACAATGGGATTGAGTGTGCTCTCAGCAAGTTTGCTTATGACACCAAGCTGTGTAGTTCGGTTGATACACTGGAGAGAAGGAATGCCATCCAGAGTGACCTCGACACTCTTTTGAGTTGGGTTGATGCCACCCTTATAAAGTTTAATCATGCCAAGTGCAAGGTCCTACACCTTGGCCAGAGCAATCCCAGGCACAACTACAGGTTGGGCAGGGAAGACCCATCGTAGTTTGGAATCAAGCCAGATCCATAAACTGCAATTGCTTCCTAGTAAGTGATATGCTCCCAGTAAATGAATTGTGAGAAGACTTCCATTCTCTTCTTCCTAGAGCTACAGTCTTGGCAATGTTAATAAAATAGATGCTGACCATGAAGAAATGGCAGGATGCCAGACAATACACCAAAACTATCTCTGCTGGAGAGAGTCATCCAACAGGTTGTCAACAGGAGTTCCATCTCGACCAGCCTGCCAGACACTCTTCTGGATGCATCCTACAATAACCGCAGTGAACTGTCAGATGAACTTGTTAGCCAGCAACAGAAATCCATGTGCTGTCAATAATCAGACAGAGAGTGGTGGCTGTTTGCCATGAAGGATATGACTCCACTGCCAAAATGTCCCCTCACTGAGGTGCAAAAAGTGTGGAGACCAGCAGGTCCGACCTCAAGCACTGCAGAGGAGGTGCTGACAGGCAAAGAAAAGCACACCAAGCCCTTTCCATCACCCAGATGTCAGCCCAGGTTGGAGGCAGAAGCCTCTTTGAACAGAACCAGGGCTGTACCCAAGGCTTGTCCTGGGAATGCTTGTTAAGCCTGAGCTCTCAAACAGCTGTCCCTTGCTCCTGATGGTGAAAGAACTTCATCTACTGCTACATGACCAAGCCCAGCTGCAAGTTTTAGAACCCACCATGGCACCTCTGTCCAGGACAGCAGGGAGTTGAGGACAGGGAGCATCCCATGACTGTTGGAGGGCTTGGAGAGAAAACCTTGGCAGCTGCTATGCTGCTTGCCAAACTTATTTCTCCCTGTTCTTAATCCATGTGCCTTCCTTCCACACTAATAGGTGCAGGATGCACAAACTAGCACATGTTGCTAATCCAGCTCTGAGAAGGTTCCCAGCTGTGATGGTGCTGAGCATAGTCTCCTAAGAGATCTCTGGTGATGCCTGTTTGTGTCATGTGATGACTCCCCACAGGGACTGTACCACGGAGGGTTTGTAGTAGGGACCCTGCAGCACTGCAGGGTGTGGGAGGGGCTTGCCTTTCCACAGCAGCCAGAATAGCTGTGGGTCTGCAGGATGCACTCCAGCAGGGATGAGGGAGCACTTGATTCATTTACACAGCTCAGGATCGACCATGCTTTCAGCACCTCTCCCCCTCCTCATCTGTAGTGTTCCAGAATCTTACTGGTTTTCATTTTGAACAAAATCCCCTCAAACTCCATTAGAAAACACTCCATTACAAAATACTACTGTTTAAATTACACTGAAGGTGAGAAATCTTATGAAGTCAAGACTGTACACACACCTCTTAACTCTGCCCCTTCTGTGTCTGCATGATTACAACACAAGCTATTCCTCATCTCACACAGTAGTTTGTAGTCTTTTCAATCTTTCCTATAACCATATTCATATCGTTCATATTCATATGATTATATAGCTCCCTTATGACTCTCTACCATGCAACGTAGCCCAGATAAAGAGACCATTAAAGTAATTTATGTGAAAAATATGCAGTAAATTACAATTAGACAATATACAAATAGTAAAGTAAAAGAACAGATTAATAGTGAGAATAGGCTACTTCATTCAGGAGCCTAGAATTAGACTACCACTTTAACCAGTTTAAGGCCAACAACACCAGTCCTTATGTTTCAGTGGTGCCATTCTCTGAAAGTAAAAAGAATGAAGGAAAAAATAAAAAAGGTAAAAGAAACCAACAAACCCCTTACTAACACAAATGCTTCGTGTCTGTCAGTGTACTATTTATATAATTCATGATATTTTTTCCCTGGTGTGACTTGCTTACATTCTGATAGCATGTAGGGCCCACATCATGGGTCAGGCTTCCACTGCATTACCTGGGTGCTAGTGTGCCAAGAACTGCTGCACAGGGCAGCAAGCCCTCAAGCACACTAGCAGGATGCTAGGAGTGAAAAAAGGCTAATGTAAAGGAAGGAATAAGCCACCAAGCTGCAAGAAACCGCGAAGATGGTGTGGATACAGAGCATATGTTTATAATGACTTTTTAAATTCTCCAGTCTTTTCTTAAGAATATATTGATTGTACATCTAAAGTCATCCTTTGGCTTGATCAGGCAGTGTCATCAATTTCCCATCTTTGGAGGGGTGTCAGCTGATTTGTGGTACCCACTTGCACAGCCTGAACCCAATCGATAAAGCCTATTTAAAACTGGAGTTCTCATGCCAGTGCTGTGCTTTTACTGGCACTGGGACACTTCAGAGCTGGATGTGCCAGGAGCTTAGGACAGACATACCTAGCCCACACACCACCATGAAGAACAAGGTCCTAGAACTCTGCCAGACCAAGAGAAGTCTGCACTTCAGGGCTGAAGCATGGCATTCTCATTCTTGTCTCTGATATAACCCAGAATCCTAAACCACCTGTTTCTGGAGCTCAGCTCACTTGGCTTTGTCCCACAGCAATCATATCTCTACACTGCAGGTTTAGCAGTTTTTCTCTCCTCCAACAGAGACCCCATCCTGTAACTCCAATCTACTGTGAGCACCAGCATGGACACAAGTATGAAAGAGGTCGAAGTAAAGATTTCACATAAAGTGTTCAGAACTAATTGCTTCAGCAAATGGTGGGGAATTTGCAGTTTTTCTTCCTGGTTCTCCTCACTAACATTCTGACTGGAAGGCCTTAGCACCACTCTGCTTGCCCAGGCCCGCAGCAGAGCAGCAGGCAGTGCCTGCCTGCAGTGTGGATGAACATCGCATGCAATTAATTGCATGTTACCCTGGGCTGAGGGTGTTTGAAATCTGAACCTGTTCTCAGGAGTCAATAGTTGTTACCTGGGCATAGGCACAGGAACAAGCACTCCTAGGGATGAAGCCAGCCTGATTCAACTACTCTGAACTCTGACACTGGCCTATAATGACAGCCAGTGTGCTAGCCCCAAAGTGTGAAAGATGAGTCCACATGCCTAAAATGTTGGCTATTACACTGCTGCTCTGACACAGAAACATGCAATTACTGCATTATAATCCTGAAATGTTGGATGTGAAGACTCAGCCACCGTGGATCCAAAGATGTCTGTGTCAGCAACTAGTCCCTAATTTGCCTGTAGGCCACTGCTGTGGCCTTGGGTAGGTAGAGGAATACCATTAAGATGCTGTTACTGGAGCATGCAATTCCCTAGTGCAATGCAGCGGGGAAGATGACAGGCAGAGGACCTGGGAAATGCATTAGAGAGGGAAAGCATGTTTTTAGTCTGGTCAGTTTTTTCTTTTCTCCAGTGGTATGTCACATCTGCAGGAGGAACTGATGAGTTGAAACAGTCCTCAGGTACCCCACAGCACTGCTAGTGCCGCTCACACAGCAGACAGGGTTAAATGCCAGTCCCAAGCCCTTCCCCTGCAGCAGGACAGTAGTGGTTCCTCTGTGTGCCTCTGCTGTGCCCACAGGACTTGAGGAGCCATTTGCAGTAGCCCTTCGGGTCCACATTGGCTCAAGTGTTTCAGAGGCTGGTGGCCATGACACAGTAGCTGTGGCTGGGATCCTCCTAAGGCATCCCATGGCTCACATTTGGGACAGGTGGGATGGGCAGCCTTGTGCCCTGTCTTGGGCCCAAAACATTGCAGGCCATGGATAGCTGGTGGCTGTGTTGGGGACGTGAGCTTTTTGCGAAGATTCTCATCGTTCAGACGTGTTGTAGAAGGTTGTCCCCGGATCACCAAAGTACATCAGGCTGGGACATAGCCCCTGCCTGTACGGAGACACTGCCTGTAGAGAGCCATGTGCAGCCTCACAGCACTGCTGGCATGAACCCAGCTCTTCTCTGAGCTGGATTTGAGGAACAAGCAGGAAACCCTTTCCCTGACCCAGTCTGATCCTAACCAGATCCTGGCCTTGTCAAGTACCTTCCGCTGAAGACTGAGGAATTGCAGATCTTTTGCCTGAAGCCTCCTTAATGAATGCTTCTTACTCAACACAAAAGGTGGTTACTGCAAACAAGAGATCAGAGCAGCAACTCCTGAGCTGAGCACAAACCCTCCCATCTGCTGTTGCCTGGCACATGCTGCTGGAACCCTCCCATGCTTGGCAAATTCTGGTCTGTGGCGCAAGGACATCCGTGGGACCTCAAGGCACTCCTGTCTGGCACTGCCCATGTCTCCTCGCACAGTGCTGGTGCTGAACAGACACTTGGCTGAGGCAGCTCTCTGACCTGCTAAGGGACATCCAGCCAGTGTCACCTGAGTGCCACTTGCCACACAGCACTGCAGCCTGAGCTGCAAAATGCGCTGATAAAGAACATGTCACCAAATGCCTGAGGAGTGTCCCCATGGTGCCAAGACTACCACGGTCTGCTGGAGTCTCAGCCATGTGTGGACCAGCATCAGCACCCAGGGACCTACTACCAGCCAGAACTGGCACCCAGGGACCCGCCAGTGTTTCAGCAGCTGTGCAGGATGGACAGGAGGACTAGGGACACAGCCCTACCTCTCTTCGTTCCCCATCCATGCATGACACCAGAGGAAAGTGACAGCAGACACTTGGCCTCATGCCAAAGTACCACTGCGGGCTACAGGTGCTGATGTGGGGGTGCACACAACCCCTACAGCATTGTCCAGCACTGGCATCTTGCCCTGGCTGGGCCCCGCAGGATGTGTCCAGGACCTGGCAACCCCGGCATGGCTGCGGTACCTGCACTGAGCCAGAATGGCTCTCACCACACTACACCACAATGATAGCTCTGCCCCAGCTGCTCGCTCTAAAGGGATGTGTAAATCAGGACCCTGCCAGCCCAGTCCAGAGTGATATAAGGAAAGAAAGTGCCTGGAAAACATAGGGCTAAAATACTTTTAAGTATTTAAGATGGTTTAAGATGGAGAACAATGCTTGTTTTGTAAGCCTCTGGTGTGATAACAGAATTTTGTAGTCTTACTAACAAGAGTGAATTATTTCTTTCCATCCTTCTGATGAGTGAATCATTTCTTACCATCCTTCTAATTATCAGTTAATTTGGATACAGTGACTCCCGAACATCTGCTAGGTTAGGACACTCCTTGTCTGCCCTTCCTGCTCTGTTTGCAATAAATTTTGTATGAAGGTCACACTGTTTTAAATCATTACCAGCTATCAAAATCTTGCAGATACGGTTGGTTTCAGCTAATTTGTGATTACTGGGACATCCAACTGTGCCAAAGGTGAAAAATGCACCCTGAGGAAGACTGCTTACTTCATCTTGAAGACCCCTACCCACATGAGGAAGACTACTTACTTCATCTTGAAGAACCCTGCCCAAGACTATAGGAGGGCAGTGCGCCAGAGACAAAAGGGAGGAGACTTATGATAATGAGTACCTAAACTAATTGTAATATCCCTGCCGAACTCTCGGGAACCTAATGAATATGCATGTTTGTGTGTAATAAATATCTGCTTGCCTAACCCCTTGGCGTGCAAGTTAGGAGGAGCTATCCCTCTTGCACCAGGTGCCATAATAAACTGCTTTATAGCTTTGTCTGAGTTGTAGAGTCTGATTTCATGCTTCAAGAGCGCCCCATGGGGGAGAAGGGGCAGAGAAACAAAGTCATTTATATAATGTGTCTCCCTTCTGAGCCTCTAATGGCTGGTCCTTTTTATCTGCAGTGGCTTGCTGGCTGTGACAGGGAGGAAGCAGTAGTCTGCCTTTGTTCCACGGCCTTATTCAGCAATTTAGATCCATCATAGAAGTCAAATATGTATGTTGCAATCCCCTTGCATACAACAGCTTCAATTTTCGCCTTTCTTTAATTGAATTCCATAGGAGAAAGAGGCAAGGTCAGGGATCAAGAGGCAGCAGCAGAAATTCTTTGTGGTTTTGTTCAGCAGGCTGTGAAAATAGGGAGTAATGAAAACAGAATTGTTATCTTTGCTTCATTATTAAAAAAAAAAAGACAGAAATCTTTAATAAAACCTTCCTCTTAGAAGGAGAGGCTGTGTGGGGAGAAGCCTTCTTTTCCCTCCCATTCTGGAGATGACAGGCTCAGGAGGGTTGGTGCTGCAGTGCTGTGGCAGGTGCTGGTGACAAAGCTGTCAGCTGTCTGCTGCCACGGTGCACATGGCTGAGTTGATGTGCCATGGACCTCTGCTCACAGGCACATTTTATCCTTCCAGAATGTCAAGGTGTTATAAGTGAGTCTCAAGAAGAGGCAGAGACTGGCTATTTGAGTCTCAAATAAGGGGAAGAGACTGGCTATTTGAAATTAATCCATTTATTAAGCAAGCAATAGTAAGCAAAACAGCGCTGGGCGGCCGGGGATTCTCCGCTCCGCCAACGGCGCGCACCCCCTCCCACAGGTTCTGTCCTTTTATATCCTTTTTCCTCAGGTGTAGGTGTCCTTCTTGTTCTTATCTTCACATGTGGGGCTTGTTGCTGGAGGCTGTATTCTATCTCTCGGTGGTCGTGGGGATGAAGATAAGCTGTCTTCCTCCTGACTTTTGGCCTAGTTTCGACATGTCTACTTGACACATCCCGGCGCAAGCTCTTCCCCCCCCTTGACCTTTTATCTACTCGACACATCCCGGCTTCGGGATATCTTGTTTAAACACCAGATGCCTACGGTTACAATCCTGCATAAGCAGATACAGGGCTGTTACAGTTGGTTTTCTTTAAGCAATTTCTAAAGTTTATAAAAGTGTCCTAAATTTTACAATATAATTCTCTCAAATTGTAAGACCAGTTTGATTGAACAGACTCCATTTATCACAAAGGTGTATCTCCTTAGAAATTTTGCCAGCACCTCCCTGCACTGCTTCCCCAGGACCCTATTCTCATTGCCTTTGGAAAGCAGGAGTAGCCCAAAGAAGCAGAGTTGGCTGGGGAAGCAGCCAGCACAGGGAAGGGATGTGCATGTCCCCAGCAAGGCCGGGCTGTGGTGGTTTTGCATGGCCGTGCTCCCGCACTGCAGGGACAGTATGACCCATTCCAGCACGGCAGGTCCGGAACCAGCTGCCATGGACCTGTGCCCCTGGGACAATGCAGTGTGATGTGGCAGGCAGGGCTCAGTGGCATGGTGAGAGGGGACAAGCTACACACAGCCACTGCCTTCACTGCTACCACTGAAGGTGCGGAGCAAACACTCCCCCTCACTCTGAAGCTGTGCTTGGGGCTGGTGCTGCCGTGCACGGTGCTGTTGAGGGCAGTGGGTCCATGGTACATTTCCTGGCTGCCTTGCTCCATTTCCATTGACAGGGTCCCACGTACAGCTGGGGCTTTGCAGGCTTCCTTCCAGAAGCTGCCTGCATGCCCAGAGCTGAATTGCAGCCCCACAAAGCCCTGCAAGGATGGGGCAAGGCCCCTAATGCACAGTCTTGCTCCTGTGTGGGGCATTGCTGACTCCCTGCTAGCGCCTGCATCCCCCTGATGCTATGTGGCCTGTGTGCCCACTGCTGAGATTTGTGATCATGCTGGGGCTGGTGGTGCCCCGACAGAAGGGATCTGTCCCCTGGGACATCCCTTGCCATTGGCAAACAGGGGGACCCCTTCCAGCTGCTGCTTGCCAGGGCACAGCAGGGCCTTGGCACACGCAGTGAAGCTGGTCACAGGCCTTGTATGTCTCCTCTACCATGTTTGCTGCTCAGAGGCACTGGTGGAGCTAGAGGGATACAGCTTCACATAACAGAAACAGAATTTCTGCTTTAAAAAGAAAAGGCACTGCTTTGCCAAAACACTTAGCATTCCATGCACACATTAACTGATTATGGGAGGAAGCGAGGGGAGGTTTCCTCATCTCTGACCTGCTAATAATTTTCAGTGAATTCTGATTTGTCTTTAACCTTCCTCCAAGCCCTGGTGTGTCCAGCTCACCAGCACCATGGCATCAGGGGGCGCCAGGAGCCACCCTGTGCCTCAGCCACTGCAAGGTTTACTCCCCGGCCTGCTTTCAGCAGAGACCCACCACCTCTGGAGACGAGTGAATCAGACAGTGCTCCTTGTGGGAACTGCAAACCGTCCTGTTCTTGCTATGTGGATAATTGAAAAAGAAGAAGAATTGCTGATAGTGCACCTGGGTCTTGAGTAAGACAGGGAGTGTTTGGGTGCAAGGTCTGTCTGGGAAGCAGCCTGGGGAGTGATTGTTTATAGAACTGAATTTATAGTGACTGAAAAGAGTCAGTGGGAATGATGTAGTTGCTGTTTGGTTTCATGGCTCAGACCCATATCTGTATGCTATATATTACCATACTTGACTGAATAAAGTGGAATTAGTTGTGAAAGCAGTGTGTGTGTGTGTGTTTAGCTTCTTTCTTTGCAGATGCCACACTCCTGGAATACTATGGGAAAGGGGGGAAGAAGCACCTCCCCAGGAAGCTCAGCTGTCCCAGGTATGCATGTCCTTGCAAAATGGGACACAGAGACCACACCAGCAAAAGTTCAGAAAACACCAATTATCCCCAAAGCCACGACTTCAACCCATGCAGTCTCTAGCCCATCCTTCAGTCCCTGCTCAGCTCCCAGCAGCCTGGCCGGGAAGCAGCAAGGCCCCCAGTGACCTGCGGCCCCTCATCCCTGTGACTTGTTGCAGGCAGCTGGGGGTCCTCAGCCCATCCTCACTGTGGTGAGGACAGGTTTGTGCCCAGCCCACCTGGCAGTGGTTTGGCAGAGAATCCCCTCCCCCGTGCTGAGAAAAGGCCATTTTTTGCTGTGGCAATTCAATATAATTGAAATCTTGCTTAGGAAAATGAGTCTTTTTAACTGAACATGCTCACAGAAGATTCAGTATGAATTATATGGCACAGATGATGCCTAGAGTATTAAAGCATTAATTAACATCATGCTACCATCTAACCAAAAGCACAATACCATTTATAGGTACTGCTCTCTTTTCACTGGGGTGCAGTTTGAAGTCTCTCTTCCATCACCACGGAGGCAACGAGAGACCAGGAGCTCAGCTCCCCCACAGCTTGCGCTGCTGCCTTCCCTGGGGTGGGATTGTGGGCACAGATAGGTGCCTGGACCAGTGGTCCCACCCCTGGCCCCCTGGGCATGAGGAAGGGTCCCCATGGCTGAAGGGCTTTGTCTGTCATTTCTGCAGTGCCATCTGCACTGTGATGGTGGGAAGGGGACAACCAGCCCGGTATTGCCATGGCACAAAGCTGCTGGAGCCAGGCAGTGCCCACGCTGCTGTAGTTGGATTACCTCACTATATCAACCCTGGGGAACTAATGCACCGATTCTGCAATATACCAAAATAGAAAGTCATTGGAGTAAAACCAGTGTCTTCACCACATCCTCTCTGGCAGATCGTTAATTAAAATTACTGTCTAGTGCTTTAGATCATGTGTACATTGATAATGAACTTGGAGGACAGAATGGGCTCCATATTTGTAGTTTAAGTGCTGATAGAGTTAACCCTTCACCACTACTGCCACAGCCTGAGCCTGGTGGCAGTTTCTCATAGTTTTATCCATCTGCATTAGAGAAGTTGACTTTTCCTTAACAGACTTCAGATGCCATTTAACAAAGACATTAACATGGGACCCTGCTCAGTTCAGCAGGGACGTGGCTGCAGAAGCAACATGGCTGCAGCCACTGCTCTCAGGAGAGTGCCTGGCCCAAACTCTCCGTGGGCTGCTGTGACCACAGGGGGTGCAGGACCAGCCATCCCATGCACTGAACTTGTCCTATGCTGCAAAACTGATCTTGCTGGAAGTTGGAAGCTGGCATGCTTTTGGGTTCCTTTTGGCCTTCTTTTAGTCCCAGTGTCCTGACATGTCATGCCCCACGCAGCTTTACAAATGCAGATCTCCTCTCACTTGGTGGCATGGAAAGTGTGCTCTTGATGCTGCACTTGGATGCCAGGGTCCATGTGGGGATCTGGCAGTACTGGCTACAGTTGCTGATGCAGGAATGGAACCTCCATAGTGCTGACCTGTGTGTTTGCATGCTGGGCTGCACATTGGCATTGCTGTGCCTGTCCCCAGCCTCCCGGGAGCCAATTGTGCTGCCAGGACATGGTGCTGCATTCAGGGGGCCCAGGATCAGGGTGGCTCTGGCACAGGCAGCCCATGGCTGCTGTGACATCCTGCAGCGCTGTCCACTGGCAGGGGGTACAGGAGGGAGAGCATCTCCTGAAGGCATCCTCCATTGTAGCCTCTGAGAGCTGCAAGGCCTTGCCTGTCAGATGGGATGTGGCTTGCACCAGTGTCCAGCTCCTGCACCCAGTGCCCGTGGTGCCCTGCATGTGGGCTGCTGCAGGGCTCATGCGCCAGGCTCCCCTCTGCTTTGCACCCGTCTGGGATCCCTGTGGAAAAGCCAGTCAGAGACAACAGGGAGACCAGCAGCTTTTCCTCCTTTGGTGCTAGCACATGCTGGGCATCCCATGGCACCATACACCAGGCTGTGATGGGACCACCTGGAGTCACCTCCCCATGGCTGCCGAACAAAGCCCGTGCTCTTTTTACCCCGAGGACATCAACACACAGGCTGCACCAGAGGGCAGAGGCACACTCCAGACAGGAACGCTGCTCCATTAGCAAGGTAGGTATGTAGTGGATACCCCATCACGGCTTTGTTTTGATCAAAAAAAATAATTTTTGCCTGCAAGAGCATACTAGGCAGAGCTAAATCTCTTCCTTGTCTTTCAGGTAATGGCAATCAAAGTGTATTAAAAATCATTCCCAGTCTTGATGCAGAGTGCTGACCAATGTACAAGGTGGTTGCAAAAGGGGGTTATGCAAGAGGCAATAGAGGAATCTTGCACGTTTAACAGAAAGTATTGTTTGCAAATACCTGTCAAGCTTGCCATGCAGTACCAGGACAATAGGCTATTGATAAGGGGGAGAAACAGTCTGGTAAGGGGAAGAAACATACTGATAAGGGGGAGAAACATTTGCTTAGTTCCAGTGAAGACCAGCTTTGTGGTTTGGACTTTGACCAGACTCCTAAAGAGCATGGGTGACAACTAGAAGTGAAAAGTTCAGGCTCGAGGAAGACTCATTTACTTCATCTTGAAGACCCCTACTCACAAGAGGAAAACTCATTTACTTCATCTTGAGACCCTCGCCCATGAGCGGGGGGGGGGGGGGGGGTGTGTGCACTGCACAGGCACAAAGGACCTTCAAGCTCATTATAATACGAAGCAGGGATAGGACATGAATATGTATAGGCATATTGTGCAACCTTATGAATATGTATAACTTTAGAGAATAAATGTAGAGGGAAACAATACTGAGCCTTCGGAGGAGCTGTCCCCCATGCATCTCAGCGCTGAATAAAAGCATACTTACTTTACAACTTTAATGAGTTGTGGAGTCTATCTCCTCTTACCAGAATCACAGCATGGAAAAATCTATTTCTATCAGAGGTTTGCACAGTCTCCACTGGCGCATAGCTCTGAACAGAGGGGCTTTCACCGAGATTTTTATTTTGCAGCTTGTGCAGATACTAGAGGCCATTTACACCTTTCTGAGCATTAGAGAAGTGCTTTCTCAAGCATACCTGTTTTAAACTAGATTTCGTCCCAGGAATAAATTGCAGCATTTCATAATAAACTTACAAAATGGCATGTCTGTGAACAACAGTGAAGTCATTACTGTGGCACAGTGCAAAAGCTGGTAGAAGGGTTGTGCTGGTGATCCCATTACTGTGGCAGTCTTGTCTGCTTGCGGGAAATGCAGAATGGATTTTTCCTGTTAAAAATCCCCAAACAGCTCAGAGGCAACCCAGAGCCTACTTGTCCAGGCTCATGCCAGGGGAGCAACACATGAGCCTGGTACAGGACCTGCCAGCCCAGCATGGGGACAATTTTGGAGTGCTGAGCTGCAGCAAGCAGTTGGGTGCAATCGCTTCTATCTCCAGGAGCAGGAGGTCTCCTCTTTCAGGGCTGTGCACTTGGGATCAGGGCCTGGCTGCCTTGCTTTGGGTACTCTGCAGCACCAGGACTCACTGGGGGCTTGGCAATCTTGAGCCGCTTTATTTCACAAATTCATGTTTTTTTTGAGCCTGAATCCATCTGAGTGTTGTTTTTTTCTTTTTTTTATATTCTTTTCTTTTGAAGGTGCATCAGCAACCTGGTTACTGAACTTACTAGCTCGCAAGTGAATGTCCTGACCCAAGTAATTAAAGGATGCTGCCACATCCTCACCAGCTGCAAGTTTTCCTTCCTGGGACCCCCGCTCAAGATGGATGACACTGTGCAGCTCAGACCTCCTCTCCCTTGGGAGGGGGAGTGTCCTGGGTTTAGCAGTAGCAGTCATTTTTCTCCTTCTTGGTAGCTGGTGCAGTGCTGTGTTTTGACTTTCGGGCTGGGAACAAAGCTGATAAAAATGATGTTTTGGTTTGGCCAAGGACTTTGTGGGCCTCATGCTCTGCCGGGGAGGAGGGAAGCCGGGAGGAAGCAGAGACAGGACACCTGACCCAAACTGACCAAAGAGGTATTCCATACCACAGCACGTCATGCCCAGGGGGGAACTGGGAGGTACCCAGAAGGACAGGGGGGGAGCCGGGTCGGACTGGTGGTTTGGCGTGTGGTATCACAGTATCACAGTAGGTTAGAGATTGGAAGGGACCTCAAAAGATCATCTAGTCCAATCCCCCTGCCGGAGCAGGTATTGTACTCCTTTCCTTTGCTATTTTCTCCTATCATTGTTGTCGTTGGTGGTAGCGGTGGTGATTCGTATTGTACATTAGTTGCTAGACTGTTCTTATCTCAGCCCATAGGAGTTGAATTCCTTCGATTCTCCTCCCCATCCCTCTGGGAGGGGGAAAGGGGGGGGGGGCAGCCCCTGGGAAGGGGGGGGGGACGACACGGACTAACGTGGGCCTCGATTGCTTCCAGCTTGGCACCACTCACTGGGAGTAAGTGCACAAGCTGTCTTGGTTGGGGTTAAACCACGACAGTTCTTTTTGGCGCCCAACGTGGGGCACAAAGGGGTTGAGATAACAACGGATCTGACTGGATTAATAGTCACTCATCACAATGCTGATTTATTGGCTCTCAAAGTTGTTCCTCTTGATCTCACAGCTTCAGAATGTTGTAACTTACTTAGATCTGGTATTTGCTGTATTAGTGTTTTTCAAGTGTGGGGCTTGGGCTAAAGTTCTTGTCTCAGTGTACTTTATGATAATGACTTGTAACACAATAGAATTATTGATCATGAAACTTATCTGGCTTATGTTCCCAGTATGGTCACCACCTTTATACTTTGGGAGGTATATAATAGAAGTGCTTAGCAATTACACATATTCTTTCTCCTTCTCGGGTGGTCAACCTGTGAAGGAGGCATTCTTTTACCCTCCCATTCCTCCCCCCAGAGCATTTACAGCATCATTTGAGAGTTTTGAATGGCCTTTTAATGCTATTGAGACTTGTTTGCTGATTGTGATGGGGATCACCATGTTGGCATGTATACAGAGTATATTTTGGCCACAACTATTTCATCTGTTTTCAAAAGTTAAGCAGAGTCAGGTTTGGGTCTTGTCTGGGGTTAAACAACGAAGTAGGAGGACCAAGAGATTTTCTCTGAGGCTGGACAGCCATGAGTGGCAGGGTGTGTGGGACAGTATGGGCAAGTATCTAGGTCAGTGGGCCCCTCCAGTACTTTGGAATTTCACCACCGAACAACTGCAAAATCCAGAAGAATTAGTAAAACACTTAAATGAGGTGTGTGGTCAGTCTGGCCATACCAGAGACGGACAAATCATGGCAACGTGCTGGGGCTTGGCCTATGCTTACAGGGCCATGTTCAATGCTTTCCAGCACCTTCAAAAGGAAAAAAATGTCGCTGGATCTGAGGGCAAAGCAACAGCCAGTACAGTTACTCCAGCTCCAAGTACAGCAGCTACACCACCCCCAGCAACAAGTACAGACGCTACTCAAACCACAGTGATAACCACTGCAACTAAACCAGAGGACCAATTCGTACCAATATCGGTTGCCCCTGTACGCAAGAGAAAAAGCAAAAAGGAGGCAGGAAGGTTAAAGCAAGATGAAGAAACAATGTGTTCACTACTCGATCCAGAACATGATCAGGAGTCATCATCACATGATGAAGAAGAAGAAGGAGAGGTGACTTCTCGACTTCGGACCTCAACCGAGCTACGGAATATGCAAAAAGATTTTACCCGTCAACCAGGGGAGCACATCATCACCTGGTTGCTAAGATGCTGGGACAATGGGGCTGATGGTCACGAACTAGAAGGTACAGAAGCCAAGCAGTTGGGATCACTTGCTAAAGAAGGGGGAATTGACAAAGCAATTGCAAGAGAGAAAAAGTCCCTCAGTCTTTGGAGGCGGCTCTTGGCACGACCCATGTGGCGAAAACTTACATGGAATGCACCATCATCATATGCCCATTCACTGGCAACAGTAACCTGGAATGACATAGTACCACTAACAGTGGATGAAATGGTTCATAAACTCCGCGAGTTCAAAGACAATCTGACCCCTATGGTTTTACCTGCGGGATCATGGAGAAGACATGACAAAGTGGGATGGAAAACCTACTTCAGTTTTGGAGGAACGGGTGAGTGAATTGAAAAGAGGAGCAAAGGCCAAGACTGATCGTCCCATGAGAGCTACGGCTTCAGTCTCTGGTGAGCAGTTTCCCAGGTGGAGTGGAAGAGATGATTTTACTCCAGCTCCTGTGATAACTAAAAATAATCCCTTTCCACATGACTTAAGCGTCCAAACCTGTGATGACTATTAGAGGGGCCCTGCCTCCAGCCAGGTGGAGGTAGGGGACAATCAGATTTACTGGACTGTGTGGATCAGATGGCCTGGCACATCAGTTCCGCAGAAGTATAAGGCTCTAGTAGATACCGGTGCACAGTGAACCCTGATGCCATCGAGCTGTCAAGGGGTGGAACCCATCTATATTTCTGGAGTGACAGGAGGATCCCAAGAGTTGACTGTACTGGAGGCTGAAATCAGCCTGACTAGGAGAGAATGGCAAAAGCACCCTATTGTGACTGGCCCAGAGTCTCCATGCATCCTTGGCATAGACTACCTCAAGAGAGGGTACTTCAAAGACCCAAAAGGGTACCGATGGGCTTTTGGTATTGCTGCTTTGGAGACTGAAGAAATTGAGCAGCTGCCCACCTTGCCTGGTCTCTCAGAGGAACCTTCTGTTGTGGGGCTGCTGAAAGTCGAAGAACAACAAGTGCCAATTACGACCCCAACAGTGCACCGGCGGCAATATCGCACCAACCGAGACTCCCTGATTCCTATCATCAGGTGATCCGTAGACTGGAGAGTCAGGGAGTGATCAGCAGGACCTGCTCGCCCTTTAATAGCCCCATATGGCCAGTGCGAAAGTCTAACGGAGAGTGGAGACGAACAATAGACTATCGTGGCCTGAATGAAGTCACACCACCCTTGAGTGCTGCCGTACCAGACATGCTAGAACTTCAGTATGAACTGGAATCAAAGGCAGCCAAGTGGTATGCCACGATTGATATTGCCAATGCGTTTTTCTCAATTCCTTTGGCAACAGAGTGCAGGCCACAGTTTGCTTTTACTTGGAGGGGTGTCCAGTTCACTTGGAACCGACTGCCCCAGGGCTGGAAACATAGCCCTACCATTTGCCATGGACTGATCCAGACTGCACTGGAACAGGGGCAAGCGCCAGAACACCTGCAATACATTGATGACATTATAGTGTGGGGCGATACAGCAGAAGAAGTCTTTGAGAAAGGGAGGAAAATAATCCAAATCCTGCTGAAAGCCAGTTTTGCCATAAAACGAAGTAAGGTCAAGGGACCTGCACAGGAGATTCAATTTCTGGGAATAAAATGGCAAGATGGACGTAGACAGATCCCCACAGATGTAATCAACAAGATAACAGCAATGTCTCCACCAACTAATAAGAAAGAAACACAAGCTTTCTTGGGTGCAGTGGGGTTCTGGAGACTGCACATCCCAAATTACAGTTTGATTGTAAGCCCTCTCTATTATGTGACCCATAAGAAGAATGATTTTAAATGGGGACCTGAGCAACAACAAGCCTTTGAGCAAATTAAACGCGAGATAGTTCATGCAGTGGCCCTTGGACCAGTTCAGACTGGGCCAGATGTAAAAAATGTATTGTACACCGCAGCTGGGGAGAATGGCCCTACCTGGAGCCTCTGGCAGAAAGCTCCAGGAGAGACTCGAGGTCGACCCCTTGGTTTTTGGAGTTGGGGATACAAAGGATCCGAGGCAAGCTATACCCCAACTGAGAAAGAGATACTGGCAGCCTATGAAGGGGTTCGAGCTGCTTCGGAAGTGATTGGCACCGAAGCACAGCTCCTCCTGGCACCCCGGTTGCCCGTGCTAGGCTGGATGTTCCAAGGCAGGGTCTCCTCTACGCATCATGCAACTGATGCTACATGGAGTAAATGGGCTGCACTAATTACACAACGAGCTCGAATAGGAAATCCCAGTCGTCCAGGCATTCTAGAAGTCATCATGGACTGGCCAGAGGGCAAAGATTTTGGAATGTCACCAGAGGAGGAGGTGATGCGTGCTGAAGAGGCCCCACCATATAATCAGCTGTCAGAAAGTGAAAAGCAGTATGCCTTGTTTACTGATGGGTCCTGCCGTATTGTGGGAAAACATCGGAGATGGAAGGCAGCTGTATGGAATCCTCGACAACAAGTTGCAGAAACTGCTGAAGGAGAGGGTGAATCGAGTCAGTTTGCTGAGGTGAAAGCCATCCAGCTGGCCCTGGACATTGCTGAACGAGAAAAGTGGCCAGTACTTTATCTCTATACTGACTCATGGATGGTGGCAAATGCCCTGTGGGGGTGGTTGCAGCAATGGAAGCAGAGCAACTGGCAACGTAGAGGTAAACCTATCTGGGCTGCTGCACTGTGGAAAGATATTGCTGCCCGGGTGCAAAACCTGGCGGTGAAGGTAAGTCGTGTAGATGCCCATGTACCCAAGAGTCAGGCCACTGAGGAACACCAGAACAACCAACAAGTGGATAAAGCTGCTAAGATTGAAGTGGCTCAGATGGACTTAGATTGGCAACATAAAAGTGAATTATTTTTGGCCCGGTGGGCCCATGACACTTCAGGCCATCAGGGCAGAGATGCAACATATAGATGGGCCAGTGATCGAGGGGTGGACTTAACAATGGACACTATTGCCCAGGTTATTCATGAGTGTGAAACATGTGCTGCCATTAAACAAGCCAAACGGTTAAAACCTCTTTGGTATGGAGGACGATGGCTGAAGTATAAATATGGGGAGGCCTGGCAGATTGACTATATCACACTGCCACCAACCCGCCAAGGTAAGCGCCATGTGCTTACCATGGTTTAAGCAACCACCGGATGGCTGGAAACGTACGCTGTGCCCCACGCCACTGCCCGGAACACTATCCTGGGCCTTGAAAAACACATTTTGTGGCGATACGGCACCCCAGAGAGAATTGAGTCAGACAATGGGACTCATTTCCGGAATAACCTTATAGACACTTGGGCCAAAGAGCATGGCATTGAGTGGGTATATCACATCCCCTACCATGCACCAGCCTCTGGGAAAATCAAAAGGTACAATGGGCTGTTAAAAACTACACTGAGCAATGGGTGGGGGAACTTTCAAGCATTGGGATACACACTTACCAAAGGCGACGTGGTTGGTCAACACCAGAGGATCAGCCAACAGGGCTGGCCCAGCCCAATCAGAACTTTTACATATTGTAGAGGGGGACCAAGTTCCTGTGGTGCATATGAAAAATTTGCCGGGGAAGACAGTCTGGGTTATTCCTGCTTCAAGTAAAGGCAAACCCACTCGTGGGATTGCTTTTGCTCAGGGACCTGGATACACTTGGTGGGTAATGCGGGATGATGGGGAAGTCCGATGTGTACCTCAAGGGGATTTAATTTTAGGGGAAAACAGCCAATGAACTTAATTGTATGTTGTTGCCTGCTGTGTAATACTTTAATATCCCATCAACCAGATGTCTTCAGGCCACCAGCAACTAGCCCTGACTTCCCTTCAACCACCATCCCAACAGAGAGTGAACTTTGACAGAACCAGACAAGTCCTACAGTAAGGGATGATCAGCATCAGCAGGCAACGACCCAATACTTCACAAAGACTAGTCAAGTGCAGTAGTGGGAAGGGGGGAAAGAGAGAACGAGGAGATCAATCTGTAACTGACTGTGAACAATCAATTGAGATAACCCACTACCTTCGGACCAGCCCCTTGCTGTCGGGAAGCAGCAGCACAGCCAAAGCTGCCCAAATTGAGCAGACTGTCCATCCCATCTGCAATGCTAGGCTGCTCTGTTGTTTATTAAAATATTTATTAACACTCAGCACTTCATCAAGTTTTCCTCCCTGCTCAAGAGGCACTGGAAGCAAAGGGAAGAGCAGCGAGTCAGCCACTTATTTACCTTTCTTAATTTTGTCTCCTTTTGTTTTGATCAGTAGAAGAAAACAGATGGTGATTTTAGTTCACTTCTTGCTTACAGGTTTCCAGGTGACCTCAACCCATCAAGGCATCATATTACCCCTTTAACCTTTACAAGAACATGCCCAGAATTCTCATGCAATCGTTTAGTAAAATTAAATGCACTTGTAATGTCATTTTCACACAAAATGCATCCTGGAGCTGTGACTGAATTTCACAATTTGGCTCATTCCTTCCACTTCAGTGTCAATTCATAGTGTCAGTCCAGGTGCCCTCAGGCTGGTGGCACACAGACACCTGCGTTTGGGGGGGGGATGTGGACATGTGTGTGCTGGCATGTGCTGGTGGGTGCGCGAGGACTGCGGGATGCAGGAGCTCAGGTGTATGCATGGCAAATGGAGCCTATCTGAGCCAATCTGAGTGGCACAACATGGCACACACCCACCCCAACACAGACCCTGCACCACACAAGTGTGGACATTGGAGGCAAGAGCTTTTGCTCATTTTTGTTTTTAATGTATCACAATGAGCAGGAAATATATGTGATGAAATATTTCCAAAGGAGTATATTCAATTACCATCTACAGTCAACTATGACGAAAAAGTCTCTTGTGACAAATTCTGTAGGTTTGAAAGCCCCATGTGGTTTTCTATTTGTCTCCACATATTTTAGTACAGTTCAAGATCAGCACTGTTACAGTAACAAAAAAAGCTAAGACAACATTGTAGAAAACCACCAAGAACACAATTTCTGGCTTCACTTGCTCTGTTTTTTTTTACATTGCAAAGGCTGTTCATATCCCTCTTCACCTCATTTACACTTTCTGTTCTACCCAACCTCACCCTCCCTCCAAAATAAAAGTGAGACAAATAGTAAAAGTTTTGTGTTTCACAGTAAGCAGTATCTCAGCATCAAAAAACCAAGCAACCAACCAAATCATCCAACAATTTCTGCTTCTATTTGAAAGCCTAGATTTTCTTTTTAAAGCAAAATATATTTCCGCGAAGAGAGTGTGTGCCGGCTCATGTCAGTGCCCACCCCGGGCATGGGGAGCCCCAACACACCCTACACCTCTGTGATTCTCAATTGTATGAAACTTTGGCCATCTTCACCACTTAAAAAGCTTTCTATTAAAAATAAACCAGAAACTTGTTCAATGTTGAGTTTAGAAACTTTTCCTCATGCCCTTCCCAGCCCTGCTCTGACAAGTGTTGGAAAGGTCATGCATGGGCTTCGAGGCAGCACAGAGGCTCCCAAGGTGGGGTGGCTAGGCAGGCAGTGGGGCGCAGGGCGGTCCTGGCTGGGGTGGGGGGGGTGTCCTGGCCGGGGGTGTCCTGGCCAGGGCTGCCAGTGGGACTGGGGTGCAGGTCCCAGCATGGCCCAGGGGCTGCAAGAGGAGGAGCCACCCTCACACTGAATGTCTCTAGAAATGGTTAGAAATAATACAAGGAAATGAATTTATAAAACCTTTTGGTGGGTGGGAAGGAGGAGGAGGAGGAAGAAGAAGGAGAGAAGAAATGGCACTATTACCAACAATATAATTAAAAAAAACCCGAAGCAAAATGAGACAAAAGGATTCCCAAAAGAGACCTTGCAGAATTGGACAGATAAAGCTAGTGTTAAACTGTTAACTTGTATCACACAGAGAATCCAAAACAAACAAGCAAAATTCTATATGATAGAGTAACATACAACAGTTAAATGGCAAAAAAATTCATAGAATTACAAACAAAATAAAGGAAAGCATAAACTGTACAACTTCAAAATTTAAAATATGTTAATATCAAGCATGGGGAGAAATACAAGTGCTTTTGTTAAAATAAAACAGTTTGTTAAAACAGAAAATTCTTTTTGTGTTTGTTTCCATTTTTGACACGTTATGCTACAGTTGGGTACTGGTAGGAATATTAGATGGTACTCTATTTAGTGTCGTCTACTTAAAAAAAATTAAAGAAGGAATTTGCACTGTGCATTAGTCTAGTTAAAAATATTTACAACAGTTCAGGATCTAGTTGTTCATTAAACTAAAACCAAAACTCCATAAAAATAAAAGCGTCTCTTGAATGCTCCAGTCTCTTGCAGTGTCGACTCAGGAGTCATGGACAACACAGGAACGATCAATGTGATCAGCGAATGCCAATTTATTACAAAGCTTTAACTGCTGGCCTGTCCCCTTTTTCTCCTGCATGGCTCTCTGATAACAGGGGAGGCCATCCCTCACATCAAAGTCTGGCATGGCATGTGTCCCCACTGCTCCACACCTGCTGGGTTGCAGCCAGCAGTGGAGCTAAAGGTTCTTCTTGGTGGCAAACACAGAGGCCAACCCAGTCTTGCCCTTGATTGTGGTAGCAGGCATTTGGTCAGCCTCAATCCTTGCACCTTGTTGTCAATGCAGAGTTTCACCTGCTTCATCCAATAACAAGCTGTTATTATGGCAAGGCACACACACAGTTTTACATTAACAGAGTAACTATTACAGGGTGCAGCATCATGTTGAAGATGCTGATGCCAGCAAGGGACTAGCCAAAGAAATTTCTTACCAGTGGAATTCTCCCACCCTCTTAATTTGTTCCATTACCTGCTTTATAACACTACCATTGTATTAGAATATTTCTATCTTTTGCTTTAGCATTTTCTAGCAGCTACTACAAATTTGCATACTCTAACATCTCTTTTACAAGTGACAAATCCATATAATACAAGGTGTAGTTTCTTATCAGCAACTGGCTAGTAAATACAGGTGGTTTCATACACAAAATCAAAGCCTCTAACAATAGCTACTTTACAAACACATATTCAAGCTGTTACTTTTCAGTTGCCCCCAAATGATGTTTAGCAATCATTGGTTTTTCTCTTCCTCTATCTCATTCTGCTTGGGGTATTCACGTTCAGCTCCTGTAGCTGAGGCATCAGGTTCCTCCATTCATCTGTCCAGCTCATGGCAAGGCTTGACAAACTTTGCAGGCAGTCGCCATGGACCTGTAGGCAGGAGGACACAAATACACCCCCTCCAGGTTATCAGCTCTTGAGAAGTAGACAGGTTAAACGAGGAGTTTGCTGCATCATTGCCTTTTTTTTTTTTTTTTTTTTTTTTTTAAAGCTTGTGGTTGCACTACCCCTCTCGCTTTTTCAGTTAGCAGTTCTTGTTTCAAGCAATCTATCTGTTCCTCCACATCTTGAATTCATCCCCAGGTTACTCTAAACATATTAAGCTTGGTTTTGTTTTGTTTTGTTTTTTCACTCCTCGGCTCTGGTGTCTGTCCTGGTCCTTCCACCGGTGGAGCACCGGGAGCAGAATCGGAGGGAAGCTTCTTTTGAACATGGGGGACCGAACTCTTATCAAATAACTTTTTTTTTTTTTTTTCCAAAGTTGCTCACCCTGCTTTGCAGGGCTACAAACGCCGGCCTGCTCTGCAGCAGCTACAACTGCCTGCCTACTTCAACAGCAGTCATAAATACCTGCCGGCAATCGCACTTTTGCATTAACCCTTTCTTGCCTGAAATGTTAAACTGCTACTTGTTAAAAACTTTTACATGAACCCAACAACAAAAAATACACAGAACACCATCTGCCCTCAACACACACACACAAACACACACACACACACACGTATGGGATCCCACAAGCACAGTCCACACAACTACAATATTTGAAGAACAAAATCACAACAATCATTATTTCCACTACACTATCCCACATACAGAACATGGCACAAGGACCCTGTGGAGACTAACAGGAAACCAGCTCCGAGAAGCATCATTGCAGTGCGAGGTGGCAGGCTCAACCTTAGCAGGCGTCCCCGCAGAGGCTCTGCCTCCCCCACATCGCATGAGGCTTGGGCTTTTATACTGACCAAAATGCACACTCATTCCGACACAGGTGGCCAGCCTATGTTGGAAGAAGTAGCCAGCATTATTTATAAAGGTCTCCAAAGGTCGATAGAAACCTGGACATACTTATATTTACCAACTTCTAGTACATGAGTATCACAGAGAATGTATTAAATGAGTTGTATATGGGGTCATAAGTCCACAGTCCATCACAGTCTGCCCGATACCCCTGATAAGAGCATACGAGAGACCTTCCCACTGTGGGTCTTGATGCAGAACATACACCACCAGGAAAGCACACAATACATCTGCATCCCCCACTGGTCTCACTTCTCCCTTTACAGCTGTGCATTTAACATGAGTATCTGGGGGATAAAAATCAGGCTCCTTTTCCAGATGAATAGGCTCCAGGTCAAAAGGACCATCCAGGTCAGTATCAAATTATCAGGCGTCAGAACCTCAGGAGCAGCAACAGAAGTCTGATGGAGGTGCACAGGCTCCTTCTCAGGGTCAATAGGGCCTTAGTCAAATGGATCATCTTCATCTCTGTCCTCAGTCTTCGCAGCTGCAGCGGCAACCAGTGAAGGTTGGGAGGGGGGGTGGGGGGGTTGTGGTGGTTTTGGTGTTTTGTTTTGTTTTTTTTCCTTGTTTGGTTTT
>NW_026901994.1:0-73734 GCF_033783945.1 Neopsephotus bourkii | reverse complement strand
TGATTCGGAGAAAACTCCAGGAACAAACTTGCCAACACAGTTTTCCAGCTGACAAGCAGGTATTCTTTATTGCGGCGCCGGGAGACACGGGGGATAAATCCTCCTAACATGTGTCCCCGTACTGCTATACAAGCCACCCTTATGTAGTCACTGGGCATACATACATATTCATGAGGCTACGTATGGATTACATCATTTTCCAGAGAGTTCCCCGCATGCGTACAGAATTGTGGTGCTGGTCTCTGAGGGTCGGTTACTTCTTCCAACAATCTTCATCACTTCTGGCAGCCTCTGAAGCACGCGCAGTAGATGCTCATACCACTTTAATTGCTTCGTTAGCACCAGAGACAGAATAATCCTCCCATCCTCCTACTCATCAGTTAGTTCAACTGCAGCCCATCCTGGACACCTGCCATTCCCAGATACTCCTTATCCCTGGGTCCTGTTCTTCTAGACTGTTTTTCTTAAAACTAGGCCAACTATAACGATTTATCTTGTGAGAATTCTCAGTATGTTCTCTAGTTGTACTCTGTTTTTTTTCTCTATGTATCCTGCACCTCAGTAATTTTCCATTGCTACTGTTACAAAGCCATCAAACTTAACATTACTTAAAACTTCTTATAAAAGTTTCTATACCCCATTTTGTGATTTTGTGCCCCTTTGTCTCAAATTCCCCCCTTTTTCTGTCCTTTTGCAAATTCTTTTGCAACATTTTATATATTACCATTACCACCAAAAGTCTTTTTGAAATAATATCCCGTTTCTACCTGGTGCTTAGTTTCATTCCGTTTCCATTCTTCGTAATTTATCATAGACCGTTTACAACACCAGAGGGAACATTGTATCATACCACAAGTAATCAATATTAAAATAATTAACACCAATATTCCTGCAACCAGTTGCCTCAACCAGGAGAGATTGGGTAACCATGAAGTTAACTTTTTCCATGTTTCTTCAAAGCCCCAGGAGGTGCCATCCATGGCCATTTCACGAAATATCTTAGTTTGTTTCCAAATTTCCTCCAGATTTGTTTCAATTCTACCACTTTAGTCTGTATAGGAACTACAGCTTTCATTGATTATGGAAGAAACCCCTCTTTGTGATGCCAGTAACATGTCTAGAGCCATTCAGTTTTGTAATATTACCTTAGATAGGCTAGTTATCTCTTGTTCTGCCTGGATTATATTGATGTTTTTACTTTCCATTTCCTCTATGGTTGCCGAGATATTTACAATTGCCTTCTCTAATTCACTTACTGCCAAAGATGGAATTAGCCCTTTTACAAAACTATGAAATGAGTTGTGCCATTCAATAACAGGGTTAAACCCTCAATTAATTCGTTTAGCAAAACTTCTAATCCAGGTCCCAGAAGGGTACCTGTTGATAATAGTAAAATTGGGTATTACAACACCTAAGATGCATGCACCCTTGCAGTTGGGGGGTAGAATCTTATAAGCATTTTTTCCACATAACCAATACCATCCTTTCCCTTTAGGAACGGGCCATCACTGAACTACGATACCATCTATATTAATCGTATGATTGCAATTTGAATGGTGACCTACATCTGTGGCTTTTAAACAAGCATGATCTCCTAACCTGGTTCCTGGTGTAATACATCTTTGTGCACAGGTGTAGTATTTATTACCTGGGTTAGGATTAACTATTCCAAATGTTAACCTTTCCTTCGAATACAGATTGCTAGTGTTCACCCACAAATTTGTCCATGAGACAGTGTTAGGAAATGGAGCTCCAATTAATGGGAAATCCAGGCTTTCTCCTGATTTAGGCAACTGTGCACACACCCAACAGTCACTATGATTAAAACATTAGTAACATTCTGCACTAATTTCAGGTATAAGTTCTGGTCCCAAGCTTGTGTGCCAGTTATCATATGAGTCCAAATTATGACCGACACAATTTCATGCACAAGGGTACTGAAGGTTCGATCCACCCCGTCTTCTCTGGCTCTGGTGCTTGCTTTACTCTTGAATAATGTATCCAAGCAGGTTGTTCCTTTATCTTCACTGCTGTAAAGGTGATCAATAATATCTGTTACGGTCCGCTCCACTTCTCCTGTAGAGGATCTCCTGAAAAATTTTTAACATAAACCCAGTCTCCAAATCTGAAAGGGTGAATTGGATAATCCAAACCTCTTGCTCTTTTCGCTATTATCTCCTCCAATTGTTTTCCCAGATTGATCAGAAACTGTCGGAGATAGCCTTCCCCCACTTCCTGAAGACTTTCTCCTTTAAACTGGGACTGATACGGTCTTCCATACAAAATCTCAAATGGGCTAACCTCTTCTTTTGACTGGGGTCTAGTTCGAATTCTTAATAAAGCCAGTGGTAATGCCTGGTACCAATATAAATTTGTTTCCTGACATATTTTACTAATTTGTTGTTTAATCAGATGGTTCATCTTTTCTACTTGCCCACTGGCCTGAGGCCTATATGGAACATGTAGTTGCCAATCAATTTCTAATTTTTTGCTAATTTCTTGTAACAATTTGGCACTAAAGTGTGAACCCCGGTCGGAAGAAATTGCCGCTGGTACTCCAAAACGAGGTATTATTTCATTTAATAATATTTTAATCACCTGTTTTGCATTATTTATCCTACAAGGGAATGCTTCTGGCCAGCCTGAAAAAGTATCTGTTAACACCAACAAATATCGATAGCCCCCTTTTCTTGGTAACTCAGAAAAGTCTATTTGCCACTGTTGTCCTGGATAACTTCCTCTCCCAATTGTCCCAATTTGATTTCTGTTTTCAGTTTTAGGATTATTCTTAAGACATAGCTGACATTGTTTTGTCACTAACTGAACCGTGGTGTATAGATTCCTTCCTACAATTTGTTTGTCTAAATATTTATATAAAGAATTGCTACCCCAATGAGTTTTATTATGTTCTTCCTGAACTAACTTCTAGAGCTGGTAATAGGGAATTACAATTCGACCATCAGGTATTTGAGCCCAACCCTCTTTATTTTCCTGTCCCTCTAGATCCTCAATCAATTTTCTATCCTCTTTTGAGTACCTAGGTTTAGATTTTTCAATTGTTAGTTTGCCATCAGGGATTAAGGACATGATTTGAGATTGTTCAGCTGCTCGTTTGGCTTCAAAATCAGCCAAATTATTTCCAGTTTCCTGGTCAGAGTCACCTTGTTGATGTCCTTTACAGTACATAATAGCTACTTCTTCAGGTAGCTGAACAGCTTCCAGTAACTGTAAAATTTCTGTAGCATGTTTAATCTGTTTCCCTTGTGTATTCAAATGTCCTCGTTCTTTCCAGATAGCACCATGTGCATGCACCACACCAAATGCATATTTAGAATCAGTCCAGATATTTATCCTTTTACCTTTAGCCAATTGCAGGGCTCTTGTTAATGCTATTTTTTCTGCCTTCTGTGCAGAGGTGTTTGCAGGTAAAGGTTTAGCTTCTATTACCTGTGAAGTGGTGGTGACAGCATATCCTGCCTTTCGTTTGCCATTTTTCATAAAGCTGCTACCATCAGTAAACCAAGAATCAGCATCTTCCAGAGGGTTTTCTTTCAAGTCTGGTCAGCTCGAATATACAGTCTCTATGGTGGTCAAGCAGTCGTGGGTTAGTGGTTCTGTCGACTGTTCCTGCAAAAAGGATGCTGGATTCACAACATTAGTGACCACAATTTCTGTATCATCCTGTTCTACAAGGGTGGCCTGGTATTTTAAGAAACGTGAAGGAGATAACCAGTGGGCTCCTTTCTGCTCCAGGACTGCCGATACTACATGGGACACTAGTACAGTAATCTTTTGTCCCAAGGTGAATTTGCGGGCCTCTCCAATATTCATGATTACTGCTGCCACAGCCCTTAGGCATCCGGGCCATCCTTTGCTCGCTTCATCCAGCTGTTTTGAAAAATACGCCACTGCCCTTCTGTATGGTCCTAGTTTCTGAGCAAGGACCCCCAAGGCTATTCCTTGTTTTTCATAGCAATATAGCCAAAATGGTTTAGTCACATCCGGAAGTCCCAGAGCTGGAGCTCTCATTAATTCTATCTTTAAATTTCTAAAAGCCTCCTCTGCTTTATCAGTCCAGTCCAAAGAAGGAGGGTTTCCCTTCAACAGTTCATAGAGTGGTCTTACCAGAACACCATAATCATGGATCCAAAGTCTGCACCATCCAGTCATTCCCAGGGATGTCCGGAGCTCCTTGACGGTCGATGGTCTTGGAGTCTGGCAAATGGCTTCTTTTCTAGCAGTTCCAAGTTGTCTCTGTCCTCCTGTTATTTCATATCCTAGGTAGGAAACTTGGGTTTGGGTTAGTTGCGCCTTTTTTTCTGGATACCCGATAACCATTCAGTCCCAGAAAATTTAACAATTCCACTGTCCACTTGATACATTCTTCCTTTGTTTCTGTAGCAATTAACAGGTCATCCACATATTGTAACAGAGTCCCATTTGAGTAGGTGGCTTTCATGATTCTATTTCTCATGCTAGCTGATTTCCAAAAATTGCCAGACTGTTTGTTTTTTTTAACCCTTTAGGTAAACTATCCAAGTTAATTGAGTTTCCCTTCCTCTGTCAGGATTTTCCCATTTAAAAGCCAATAACTGTGGCTGTCTTTGGCCAATGGTAAGCAAAAGAAAGTGTCCTTTAAATCCAGGATGGCAAAACATTTTTGATTATTATTCAATTAATAATCTATATTTTAAAAGTTATCAATTTTTTTTATTCCCTTTGATCTTCTAATTTTAAGGGATACTGTTTTATTCTAATTGGGTAGGCCCCCCTTTTTATTTCCACTATAACAGGCAAAGCATTTTTCGAATTACCTGGAACTTCAGGTGCCCATACTCCCACATACACTTGATTAAGGATTTCTTCTATTTCAGGGAGGTCCTCCTTTTTGCTTTTCTGTTGAATTAAACTCAAAACTGCAATTAATTGTTTTTAACTCTGAATTCCATTTTGCCTTCTTTAAATGTTGCTTCTCGCCCTAACAAAGATTTTAGAGAATTTGGCATGCATAAAAATTTATGCATTCCGATTTGTTTTCCCAATTTGTACTTTAAAGGTTCCAAAAAGAATGCCTTTTTTTTTTTTTTTTTTTCCTCTTTTCCTTGGTGGCCAGTAGCTCCCACATCTGTACATCTTTTCTCTCTTATTTCACACCAAATAAGTTACTCCTGTATCCACTAAAATTCCACTTTATTTCCCCTAGTTCATAGTCTCAAAGAACCGTGGATCTGCTAGGGTAGATTCCCATAACTGTCAGATTAGTTCAGTTCAGCTCAATTGGTAGTCACTCCCTCCATGGACATTGCTCTTTGGAGGGCCTCCACTTCCAGCGTCCAAAACCCCCCATAGCACGCACACCGGTCCGGTCCCACAGAAGAGAAGAGCCCACTCCCCACCTCCTGCACACATCCCTCCTCCCACGCTCAAACACTGGAGCTGCTCGAGCTCCCCTCCTTTCCCCCTTGGTTTTCCCTTTGTTTCTTCCTTGTTCTCACTGTGGCTCCCCCTGCTCTGCAGGGCTGCAGGTGCTGCCTCTGCAACAGCGCTTCTGGTTTAACCCCTTCTTAACTCTGAACGTGGATGTGCCGCTGGTTGCCAGTGACAGCAATCTCTTCCTCCTTATCAATATCAGATAGGACAGAGCCAGAGGGTGCTCCTCTCGGAGGTACCTGTAGTACGTGATTTTCCACCTTATGTTCCTGATTACTGTTTTTTAACTTTAAACATCCTTCCCCAATATCAGAGGCTGAGCATCTCCAGCGTAACTTTCAGTTTTTCCCTGTCCTTTTCCAAAGCCAAAATTAAGGAATCTGGTGGAGCTATATTAATTTTGCATTCAGTCTGTCACTCTGGGTGATTTCTTAAAGTGAAAAACGTATCTGCATACATTACTTCATCCCATTTTCCTTGCCCCCTTAAAACAATGTATTATAGTTCAGAGTTCCATTTTTAGGCCATTTTTCCTGATCTTCCAAAGTATACAAAGTGCCACCATTGGTTACAATATTTTACCAATATTTTCTTATTTACCAAGCCCCCAGGAGACCCTCCAAGTTTTTTCCAGTGTGCCAAAATGCACCCAAAAGGATTCTTTTTCAAGATCTCTTCACTCTGCTGATTTTCCATTATCAATCTCACATTCACACACACACACACACAGATGGGATCCCCAGACATACTCCACACAGTTACAACACTTGAGACAAAGACAGAGACTTAAATTCAACCAACCAAACAACAGTTAATAACACAGTTATAACATCCTGTCACCAGTACCAGAATCACAAGACCAAAATCATTACTGTAACAAGCCACAAAATAAGGCGAATACCAGTAGAATCAAAAGCAATACTTCCTAACCCCTATGGCTCAGACCATATCGTAACATTAATAGGGGGTTTCCTTGAACCCTTTATAGTTGACCAGCCTGTCAGTGTCCCAAGAAGGATGAGTCCCTTCTGTCCGACCAACCTGTCTGCATCCCACTGTGGGAACCATACTGAACAGCCCACTGTATCGAAGGGTGATTCTACTAACCTATTCAGGGACCCACGCTGACAGCATCACTGAATCAAATCCCTTATGGGCTGTTGATAGCACACTGGACCCAAAACCATTTCCACAAGACACCCCCCTGTGTCTTGTAGGACCTAAATCACAAGATGCCCCCTGCTTAGTTATAACAGTCTGTCACTGATACCAAAATCACAAGACCAAAATCCTTAATATAACAAGCCACAAAATAAATCAAATACCAGTAAAATCCAAAACCTTTTTCTGCAAGACACCACCTGTGTCCTGCAGGACCCAAACCACAAGAAGCCCCCTGCTTCTAGTGGGTGTATACCAAACGGACGCTAGCAGCCGGGTATACGCCTTTACCTACGAGATTTCTTATCTCGATTTACGGAAGGCTTCCAAACCATGCGTACGCTTACCAAGCCAATTTACCAAACCAATTTACCAAGCCAATTTACCAAACCAATTTACCAAACCAATTTACCAAACCAATTTACCAAACCAATTTACCAAACCAATTTACCAAACCAATTTACCAAGCCAATTTACCAAACCAATTTACCAAGCCAATTTACCAAACCAATTTACCAAGCCAATTTACCAAACCAATTTACCAAACCAATTTACCAAGCCAATTTACCAAACCAATTTACCAAGCCAATTTACCAAACCAATTTACCAAACCAATTTACCAAACCAATTTACCAAACCAATTCACCCAAAATCCAGAGGCTGCACTTTCAGACTTACAGGTACAAAAATATAGAATACCTTTTATGAGATGGTCCTTGTCTGCTGCCGCAGTGATCCGAATGAGTCGAGGGGTCCCTCCAGGAAAAATTCCCGAGGGCCCTAGGGAGCCCTGTCCTCAGCGGGTCCTGCAGCCAAGCAGAGAGGGTCCCATCTGGGTCGCCAAATTGATTTGGAGAAAACTCCAGGAACAAACTTGCCAACACAGTTTTCAAGCTGACAAGCAGGTATTCTTTATTGCGGCACCGGGAGACACGGGGATAACTCCTCCTAACGTGTGTCCCCGTATTGCTATACAAGCCATCCTTATATAGTCCCTCGGCATACATACATATTCATGAGGCTACGTATGGATTACATCATTTTCCAGAGACTTCCCCGCACGCGTACAGAATTGTGGTGCTGGTCTCTGAGGGTCATTTACTTCTTCCAACAATCTTCATCACTTCTGGCAGCCTTTGAAGCACGCGCAGTAGATGCTCATACCAGTTTAATTGGTTCGTTAGCACCAGAGACATAATAATCCTCCTATCCTCCTACTTATCAGTTAGTTTAACTGTAGCCCATCCTGGACACCTGCCATTCCCAGATACTCCTTATCCCTGTGTCCTGTTCTTCTAGACTGTTTTTCTTAAAACTAGGCCAACTATAACGATTTATCTTGTGAGAATTCTTAGTATGTTCTCTAGTTGTACTCTGTTTTTTTTCTCTATGTATCCTGCACCCCAGTAATTTTCCATTGCTGCTGTTACAAAGCCATCAAACTTAACATTACTTAAAACTTCTTATAAAAGTTTCTATATCCCATTTTGTGATTTTGTGCCCCTTTGTCTCAAATTCCCCCCTTTTTCTGTCCTTTTGCAAATTCTTTTGCAACATTTTATATATTACCATTACCATCAAAAGTCTTTTTGAAATAATTTCCCGTTTCTACCTGGTGCTTAGTTTCATTCCGTTTCCATTCTTCGTAATTTATCATAGACCGTTTACAATACCAGAGGGAACATTGTATCATACCGCAAGTAATCAATATTAAAGCAATTAACACCAATTTTCCTGCAGCCAGTTGCCTCAACCAGGAGAGATTGGGTAACCATGAAGTTAACTTTTTCCATGTTTCTTCAAAACCCCAGGAGGTGTCATCCATGGCCATTTCATGAAATATCTTAGTTTGTTTCCAAATTTCCTCCAGATTTGTTTCAATTCTGCCATTTTAGTCTGTATAGGAACACCAACTTTCATTGATTATGGAAGAAACCCCTCTTTGTGATGCCAGTAACATGTCTAGAGTCATTTGGTTTTGTAATATCACCTTAGATAGGCTAGTTATCTCTTGTTGTTCTGCCTGGATTATATCGATGTTTTTACTTTCCATTTCCTCTATGGTTGCCAAGATATTATATAATTGCCTTCTCTAATTCACTTACTGCCAAAGATGGAATTAGCCCTTTTACAAAACTATGAAATGAGTTGTGCCGTTCAATAACAGGGTTAAACCCTCAGTTAATTCGTTTAGCAAAACTTCTAATCCAGGTCCCGGAAGGGTACCTGTTGATAATAGTAAAATTGGGTATTATAGCACCTAAGGTGCGTGCCCCCTTCCAGTTGGGGGTAGAATCTTATAAGCATTTTTTCCACATAACCAATACCATCCTTTCCCTTTAGGAACGGGCCATCACTGAACTACGATACCATATACCATACAATATTAATTGTATGATTGCAATTTAAATGGTGACCTACATCTGTGGCATTTAAACAAGCCTGATCTCCTACCCTGGTTACTGGTTTAATACATCTTTGTGCACAGGTGTAGTATTTATTACCTGGGTTAGGATTAACTATTCCCAATATTAACCTTTCCTTCGAATACAGATTGCTAGTGTTCACCCACAAATTTGTCCATGAGACAGTGTTAGGAATTGGAACTCCAATTAATGGGAGATCCAGGCTTTCTCCTGATTTAGGCAACTGTGCACACACCCAACAGTCATTATGATGAAAATATTAGTAACATTCTGCACTAATTTCAGGTATAAATTCTGGTCCCAAGCTTGTGCGCCAGTTATCATATGAGTCCAAATTATGACCGACACAATTTCATACGCAAGGGTACTGAAGGTTCGATCCACCCTGTCTTCTCTGGCTCTGGTGCTTTCTTTATTCTTGAATAATGTGCCCAAGCAGGTTGTTCCTTTATCTTCACTGCTGTAAAGGTGATCAATAATATCTGGTACGGTCCGCTCCACTTCTCCTGTAGAGGATCTCCTGAAAAATTCTTAACATAAACCCAGTCTCCAGATCTGAAAGGGTGAATTGGATAATCCAAACCTCTGGCTCTTGTCCCTACTATTCTCTTATTTATCTCCTCCAATTGTTTTCCCAGATTGATCAGAAACTGTCGGAGATAGCCTTCTTCCACTTCCTGAAGACTCTCTCCTTTAAACTGGGACTGATATGGTCTTCCATACAAAATCTCAAATGGGCTAAACTCTTCTTTTGACCGGGGTTTAGTTCAAATTCTTAATAGAGCCAGTGGCAATGCCTGGTACCAATATAAATTCGTTTCCTGACATATTTTACCAATTTGTTGTTTAATCAGATGGTTCATCTTTTCTACTTGCCCACTGGCCTGAGGCCTATATGGAACATGGAGTTGCCAATCAATTTCTAATTTTTTGCTAATTTCTTGTAACAATTTGGCACTAAAGTGTGAACCTCGGTCAGAAGAAATTGCCTCTGGTACCCCAAAATGAGCTTATTATCTTGTTAAAAAATATTTTAATCACTTGTTTTGCATTATTTATTCTATAAGGGAATGCTTCTGGCCAGCCTGAAAAAGTATCCATTAACACCCATAAATATCGATAACCCCCTTTTTTTTTTTGGTAATTCAGAAAAATCTATTTGCCTCTGCTGTCCGGATAACTTCCTCTCTCAGTTGTCCCAGTTTGATTTCTATTTTCAGTTTTAGGATTATTCTTAAGACATAGCTGACATTGTTTTGTCACTAATTGAACTGTGGTGTATAGATTTGTTTGTCTAAATATTTATGCAAAGAGTTGCTACCCCAATGAGTTTTATTATGTTCTTCCTGAGCTAACATCCAGAGCTGGTTATAGGGGATTACAATTCGCCCACCAGGTATTTGAGCCCAACCCTTTATTTTCCTGTCCCTTTAGATCCTCAATCAATTTTCTAACCTCTTTTGAATATCTAGGTTTAGATTTTTCAATTGTTAGTTTGCCATCAGGGATTAAGGATATGATTTGAAATTGTTCAGCTGCTCATTTGGCTTCAAAATTGGCCAAATTATTTCCAATTTCTTGATCAGAGCCACCTTGTTGATGTCCTTTACAGTACATAACAGCTACTTCTTCAGGTAGCTGAACAGCTTCCAGTAACTGTAGAATTTCTGTAGCATGGTTAACCTGTTTCCCTTGTGTGTTCAAAGGTCCACATTCTTTCCAGATAGCACCATGGACATGGACCACACCAAATGCATATTTAGAATCAGTCCTAATATTTATCCTTTTATCTTTAGCCGGTTCCAGGGCTCTTATTAATGCTATTATTTTTGACTTCTGGGCAGAGGTGTTACCAGGTGAAGGTTTAGATTTTTTATTTTTTTTATTTTTTTTTTTTTTTTCCCTGTGAAGTGGTGGTAATGGCATATCCTGCCTTTCATTTACCATTTTTCATGAAGCTACTACCATCAGTAAACCAAGAATCAGCATCTTCCAGAGGTTTTTCTTTCAAGTCTGGTCGGCTCGAATATACAGTCTCTATGGTGGTCAAGCAGTCTTTTGTTAGTGGTTCTGTCGATTGTTCCTGCAAAAGGATGCTGGATTCACAACGTTAGTGACCGCAATTTCTGTATTATCCTGTTCTACAATAGTGGCCTGGTATTTAAAAAAACGTGAAGGAGATAACCTCCTTTCTGCTTCAGGACTACTGATACCACATGGGACACTAGTACAGTAATCTTTTGTCCCAAAGTAAATTTGCAAGCCTCTTTAATATTTGTGATAACTGCTGCCATAGCTTTTAGGCATCTGGGCCATCCTTTGCTCGCTTCATCCAGCTGTTTTGAAAAATAGGCCACTGCCCTTCTGTAGGGTCCTAGTTTCTGAGCAAGGACCCCCAAAGCTATTTCCTGTTTTTCATACGAATATAGCCAAAAGGATTTAGTCACATCCAGGAGTCACAGAGCTGCAGTTCTCATTAGCTCTGTTTTTAAATTTCTAGAAACCCCCTCTGTTGTATCAGTCCATTCTAAAGAGGGAGAGTTTCCTTTCAACAGTTCATATAGTGGTCTTACCAGAACACCATAATCATGGATCCAAAGTCTGCACCATCCAGTCATTCCCAGGGATGTCCGGAGCTCCTTGACGGTCGATGGTCTTGGAGTCTGGCAAATGGCTTCTTTTCTAGCAGTTCCAAGTTCTCTCTGTCCTCCTGTTATTTCATATCCTAGGTAGGAAACTTGGGTTTGGGTTAGTTGCGCCTTTTGTCTGGATACCCGATAACCATTCAGTCCCAGAAAATTTAACACTTCCACTGTCCACTGGATCCATTCTTCCTTTGTTTCTGTAGCAATTAACAGGTCACCCACATATTGTAACAGAGTCCCGTTTGAGGAGGTGGCTTCCATGATTCTAGTTCTCATGCGAGCTGATTTCCAAAAATTGCCGGGCTGTTTGTTTTTATTAACCCTTTCTGTAAACTATCCAAGTTAATTGAGTTTCCCTTCCTCTGTCAGGACTTTCCCATTTAAAAGCCAATAATTGTGGCTTTCTTTGGCCAGTGGTAAGCAAAAGAAAGTGTCTTTTAAATCCAGGACGGCAAACCATTTTTGATTATTATTCAATTAATAATCTATATTTTAAAATTTATCAATTTTTTTTTATTCCCTTTGATCTTCTAATTTTAAGGGATACTGTTTTATTCTAATTGGGTAGGCCCCCCCCTTTTTATTTCCACTATAACAGGCAAAGCATTTTTCGCCTTACCTGGAACTTCAGGTGCCCATACTCCCACATACACCTGATTAAGGATTTCTTCTATTTCAGGGAGGTCCTCCTTTTTGCTTTTCTGTTGAATTAAACTCAAAACTGCAATTAATTTTTTTTAACTCTGAATTCCATTTTGCCTTCTTTAAATGTTGCTTCTCGCCCTAACAAAGATTTTAGAGAATTTGGCATGCATAAAAATTTATGCATTCCGATTTGTTTTCCCAATTTGTACTTTAAAGGTTCCAAAAAGAATGCCTTTTTTTTTTTTTCCTCTTTTCCTTGGTGGCCAGTAGCTCCCACATCTGTAACGAATTCTTTTCTCTCTTATTTAACACCAAATAAGTTACTCCTGTATCCACTAAAATTCCACTTTATTTCCCCTAGTTCATAGTCTTAATGTAACCAGTGGATCTGCTAGGGTAGATTCCCCAGGTCCCCGTCAGTTTAGTTCCAGTTCAGTCACCGGAGCCACTCCATGGCACTGCCCTCCCCAGGCAGTCTCACTTCCAGCGCCCAAAACCCCCCATAGCACGCACACCGGTCCGGTCCCACAGAAGAGAAGAGCCCACTCCCCCACCTCCTGCAGACATCCCTCCTCCCACGCTCAAACACTGGAGCTGCTCGAGCTCCCCTCCTTTCCCCCTTGGTTTTCCTTTTTCTTTTTTTTCTTTTTCTCACAGCAGCTCCCCCTGCTCTGCAGGGCCTGCAGGTGCCTGCCTCTGCAACGGCGCTTCTGGTTTAACCCCTTCTTAACTCTGAATGTGGATGTGCCGCTGGTTGCCAGTGACAGAAATCTCTTCCTCCTTATCAATATCAGATAGGACAGAGGCAGAGGGTGCTCCTCTCGGAGGTACCTGTAGTACGTGATTTTCCACCTTATGTTCCTGATTACTGTTTTTTAACTTTAAACATCTTTCCCCAATATCAGAGGCTGAGCATCTCCAGCGTAACTTTCAGTTTTTCCGTGTCCTTTTCCAAAGCCAAAATTAAGGAATCTGGTGGAGCTATATTAATTTTGCATTCAGTCTGTCACTCTGTGTGATTTCTTAAAGTGAAAAACGTATCTGCATACATTACTTCATCCCATTTTCCTTGCCCCCTTAAAACAACATTAATTGTAACAATGTTTTATAGTTCAGAGTTCCATTTTTAGGCCATTTTTCCTGATCTTCCAAAGTATACAAAGTGCCACCATTGGTTACAATATTTTACCAATATTTTCTTATTTACCAAGCCCCCAGGAGACCCTCCAAGTTTTTTCCAGTGTGCCAAAATGCACCCAAAAGGATTCTTCTTCAAGATCTCTTCACTCTGCTGATTTTCCATTATCAATCTCACATTCACACACACACACACAGATGGGATCCCCAGACATACTCCACACAGTTACAACACTTGAGACAAAGACAGAGACTTAAATTCAACCAAACAAACAACAGTTAATAACACAGTTATCACATCCTGTCACCAGTACCAGAATCGCAAGACCAAAATCATTACTGTAACAAGCCACAAAATAAGCGAATACCAGTAGAATCAAAAGCAATACTTCCTAACCCTTATAGCTCAGACCATATTGTAACATTAATAGGGGGGTTTCCTTGAACCCTTTATAGTTGACCAGCCTGTCAGTGTCCCAGGAAGGATGAGACCCTTGTGTCCGACCAGCCTGTCTGCGTCCCACTGTGGGAACCATACTGGACAGCCCACTGTATCGGAGGGTGATTCTACTAACCTATTCAGGGACCCCCGCTGACAGCATCACTGAATCAAATCCCTTATGGGCTGTTGATAGCACACTGGACCCAAAACCATTTCCACACCTCCTTTCAGTGCAGGACCTAAAATCACAAGATTATACCCCCTGCTTAGTTATAACAGTCTGTCACTGATACCAGAACCACAAGACCAAAATCCCTTAATATAACAAGCCATAAAATAAATCAAATACAAGTAAAATCCAAAACCTTTTCTGCAAGGCACCCCCTGCGTCTTGCAGGACCCAAACCACAAGAAGCCCTCTGCTTCTTGTGGGTGTATACCAAACAGACACTAGCAGCCGGGTATACGCCTTTACCTCCGAGATTTCCTATCTCGATTTATGGAAGGCTTCCAAACCATGCGTACGCTTACCAAACCAATTTACCAAACCAATTTACCAAACCAATTTACCAAACTGAGATGCTCCCTGCACCTTACAAACCATATAAAAGAATACCTTTTATGAGGTGGTCCTTGTCTGCTCCTGCAGCGATCTGAATGAGTTGAGGGGTCCCTCCGGGAAAAACTCCCAAGGGCACTAGGGAGCCCTGTCCTCAGCAGGTTCTGCAGCCGAGCAGAGAGGGTCCCACCTGGGTCGAATACCTTTTATGAGATGGTCCTTGTCTGCTCCCACAGTGATCCGAATGAGTTGAGGGGTCCCTCCGGGAAAAATTCCCGAGGGCCCTAGGGAGCCCTGTCCTCAGCGGGTCCTGCAGCCGAGCAGAGAGGGTCCCATCTGGGTCGCCAAATTGATTCGGAGAAAACTCCAGGAACAAACTTGCCAACAAAGTTTTCAAGCTGACAAGCAGGTATTCTTTATTGCGGCGCCGGGAGACACGGGGGATAACTCCTCCTAACGTGTGTCCCCGTATTGCTATACAAGCCATCCTTATATAGTCCCTGGGCATACATACATATTCATGAGGCTACGTATGGATTACATCATTTTCCAGAGAGTTCCCCCCATGCGTACAGAATTGTGGTGGTGGTCTCTGAGGGTCGTTTACTTCTTCCAACGATCTTCATCACTTCTGGCAGCCTTTGAAGCACGCGCAGTAGATGCTCATACCAGTTTAATTGGTTCGTTAGCACCAGAGACATAATAATCCTCCTATCCTCCTACTTATCAGTTAGTTTAACTGTAGCCCATCCTGGACACCTGCAGTTCCCAGATACTCCTTATCCCTGTGTCCTGTTCTTCTAGACTGTTTTTCTTAAAACTATGCCAACTATAACGATTTATCTTGTGAGAATTCTCAGTATGTTCTCTAGCTGTACTCTATTTTTTTTGTCTATGTATCATGCACCTCAGTAATTTTCCATTGCTACTGTTACAAAGCCATCAAACTTAACATTACTTAAAACTACTTATAAAGGTTTCTATATTCCATTTTGTGATTTTGTGCCCCTTTGTCTCAGTATAAAAATGGACATTTTTTTGAATCATTATTGTACTTTACAAAGTAGAATTTACAAAAATCACGACTAGACAGTCATCTGAACAGAACAGAACTAATGTTTTAAAAAAACACCTCATGACAATTTGTTGTGCTTCAAAGGACTGAATTCAGTATGTTCCCAACCATCATAAAAGTACTTTTTTCTCCCACAGCAATTGTATTTTACGTTCATATTTGCTGGAAAACCTGCCTACTTCTAATACACTAACACTTTAATGACCAGCAAAACTTACAATCACCACATTTCCTGACAAACTTGAGCAAATCACATCTTCAGCAACCACCATGCATTTCTGTTCATGCCCTTCAACCTCCTCTACTCTTTGTTTGGTACTTGGCACTTGTTCACATCAGTTATTAGCTGGTGTTGAACATACACTAAAAAAGAAGTACTATGCCCCCAAGAAGTGTAATTTGTTGTTCATGTGCAATCTTTGTGCAAATGCGAGAACCTTCCCTAAACATGGGCAGACCCACAATGTAATGGCTGAACTCATCTTCACCTGCCCTGAACTGGTAAATAGTGTGTGATTTGAAGAAAGCAGAGCAGGAGGAAGGGACTGAATTGAAAGTGATGCAGAGTTTAATAGTCCCGGTACCTGAGTTTGCTAGGAGATATATTATGCAGGTGGTGAGCTTCATCAGCCCAGACTTTTTTCAAAAGCCATTCTATGAGAATGTCAGAATGCCATACCACATTGAAGCATTCACATCAAGTCCATTCTCTTTGCTTCTCTCACGCTCTCAAAAACTGAAAAATCATACAATGCTGAAAAGATTGTGAATACATCTGTAGTCCAGCAGATATAAATTTTCTGCACATATTTCAAGGGAAAGGTTCCCCAAAGTTCTCAGGAATAGAATCGTAGAATCATTTAGGTTGGAAAAGACCTTTAAGATCACCAAGTCCATCCATTAACCTGGCACTGCCAAGTCCACCACTAAACCATGCCCCTAAGCCTCACATCTACACATCTTTTAAATACTTCCAGGGATGATGACTCAACTTCTTCCCTGGGCACCCTGTTCTAATGGTTGACAACCCTTGCAGTGAATAAATTTTTCTTAATATCTAATATAAAGCTCCCCTGGTGCAACTTGAGGCCATTTCTTTTTGTCATAGAATCAAGAATGGTTAGGCTTGGAAGGGACTTTAAAGACCATCTAGTTCAAACCCTATCGCTTGTCCTATCAGTTATTACTTGGGAGAAGAGACTGACCCCCATCTAACTACATCCTCCTTTCATATATTTGTAGAGAGCGATAAGGTCTCCCCTCAGCATCCTTTCCTCCAGGCTAAACAACCCCAGTTCCCTCAGCCACTCCTCAGAAGACTTGTGCTTCAGGCCCTTCACCAGCTTCATTGCCTTCCTCTGGACCCATTCCAGCAGCTCAATGTCTTTCTTGGAGTGAGTGGCCTAAAAATGAACACAGGATTTGAGTTGTGGCCTCACCAGTGCCCAGTACAGGGGGATGATCACTTCCCTGTCCTTGCTAGCCACACTATTTCTGATACAGGCCAGGATGCTGTTGGCCTTCTTGGCCATCTGGTCACAAGCTGGATCATGTTCAGCTGGCTGTTGATCAGCACCCTCAGGTCCTTTTCCACTGAGCAGCTTTTTGGCCACACTTCCCCGAGTCCATAGCATTGCATGGGGTTGTTGTGACACAAATGCTGAACCCAGCACTGAGAGTTGTGGAACCTCATACAATTTCCCTCAGCCCACGGATCTAGCCTGTCCAGATTCCTCTAGTACTCCCTACCCAAGCATATCTTTCCTAGTGTGCTTAGGCCATGGGTGGTCCTTCAGAAGCCAATTTGTCTATCTGCAGTAATTAACAACTCTTCTGTGCTCCCTTGGTTTTCCACTCTGAGAGCCCTGCCCAGGGAGGCAGCAGTTCCTGGCAGCCAATGCTGACACTGAAAGCAAAAATTAGAGATGCCAATTTCTCAGCTCAGTGAAAGATTGTGAGAGTAAAGGCAGATAAACTGAGCTGTCTTTCTCTGAACGCTCCCATGTGAGGTCTCTTCCCACCGCAGGTCTACCTCCACCAGGCAAACCATCTCACTTTAGCAGAGCACTTTTAGAAAACAAGTAAAATCACTTCTCTGTGGACCAAACTTTGCAATGTTGCCTCATCACAGACACTGGGCTAGGAAGAGATCCACCACACATTCTCTTTTCACATGACTGCAGATGTTATACTGGCCGATAAAGACTATGGGTCAGTTTGGGGCCCAAACTCCATAAATATCTGTAGAACCTCCCCAACTGGCTCAGAACAGCCGTTTGGGTAAAAGCAACAAGAAAAACCTCCTTTCTCAACATGCTTTCACTGGCCAACCTGGTCTCAGTGTAGGTACTCTCAGTGGACTTTGAAACAATGAGCAATTTGTTTCCAAACAATGAATGGTGGAAAGCAACTCCTCCCAATGAAGTTAGTTCTTTAACAATTGCCATCACTCCAGAAACTGGAAGGACATTCCTCTTTTGAAAAAGAAACAGAACTAGTTAGCAGTATCTGGTAATATCCTTGTTAAGAAAACCTGAGATTTAAACCCCAAAATTTTAGCTTTTTAGCTAAAAGGCTAGTACAACATGCCAGCTAGTCTTTATTAGCCAGCTAGCTCTTTACTCCAGAACAATAGTCTTTTTGACAGATTATCGTCATACTCTATCCCTCTCGCTGAGAGGATATGCTGAAAGAGCTTCAGGATGACCATTTCTTCTTTACTTAATTGATTCCCCATCCTAATCCTCTTCCAGACCCATCGGCTGTTAACCTTATTTGTACTGCGCAGTGTCTTCTGGGCTCATAAGGCTCCGTTCCGAGGCGTCTACCTCCCGATCCTGGTCCTGCCAGATCGAACCCAGCCAACGTCCCTGCAGCTCCACGTTTTCCACTTTCTTCGGTGCCACGCACTTTAATTCCTTCAGTTTCAATATGAAAAATAGGGGGGGCCCACGTTGGGCGCCATTTGCCGCAGAAAATATATGGACTCAGGGATCAATATGATCAGACCAAAGCCCTTTATTGCAAAGCCTTAACTCCTTATATACTATTGCTTACATATACTTACAGTGATTTGGCATATTATGATTGGATACATATCTTGAAGACCCTTAGTGACTAACATATAATTGGTTAAGCACAGGTGTGAGAACTTGACCTCGAAAGCTTGCCAACAGTCCACAGTTCTCATAACTCAGTGAATTCCAGCTTCTTCTTATCTTGATTACTTAAGCTTCCTTGGGCCTTTCATGGCCTTGCTGTATCTTTCGGGATTATTCAGAGTTTATGTACCAAATATCCATTCTCCTGTGAGAACAGTCTCCACAAGAAGTTATGAGAAACTATTTGAATTTTTGTTCTGTACCAGAAAAACAGGAATTCCCCCAGTTTTCCCCAAATAATATTCTACCCAAAATATTTTAGGCTGCTCTAAATACATATACTGTGCAAATCACCACAGGACTTTGTGCTCTAATCCTGCAAAACACCAAGGTCTTCCCACAAGGGCTGAGTACCCTCAGTTCCTACTCACTCACAAGAGAATTTGAAAGACATAAATCTTGAAGTTTAAACTCGGAACTGAAGGCTAAAAGTTAATGCTACAATAAAGAGTAAAAAAAAATCTGCAGGTTGATCACATCTTTAATCCAACTGCAGCTGTTCATTATAGTCCCAATGTGAATCTTGAAGGAGTCCTCCTAACTGAAGGCTTGAGCAACATGAGAGCTCCAATTGAAAGGAAAAACAAAACAAAATGGAGCTGACTACTGCAGTTCATTCTAGCTAAAACTAAGGAGGGAGTTTGGTTGTTGTGGATTTCTTTCTTCTTTTCTTTTTTTCTAGTCAATGAAAAAGACGAGACTGTTGAGACAAAGGGGCACAAAATCACAATTCTGTGGTTTGGTAAATTGGTCTGGTAAATTGGTTTGGTGAGCGTACGCATGGTTTGGAAGCCTTCCGTAAATCAAGATAGGAAATCTAGTAGGTAAAGGCGTATACCCGGCTGCTAGCGTCCGTTTGGTATACACACACAAGAAGCAGGGAGGTTCTTGTGGTTTGGGTCCTGTAAGACGCAGGGGGTGTCTTGTGGAAATGGTTTTGG
The DNA here is from genome assembly GCF_033783945.1 of Neopsephotus bourkii. Taxonomy (NCBI): domain Eukaryota; kingdom Metazoa; phylum Chordata; class Aves; order Psittaciformes; family Psittacidae; genus Neopsephotus; species Neopsephotus bourkii. Next base: position 54,112 of record NW_026901994.1, on the reverse strand, counting down.
GTCCAGTGTGCTATCAACAGCCCATAAGGGATTTGATTCAGTGATGCTGTCAGCATGGGTCCCTGAATAGGTTAGTAGAATCATCCTCCGATACAGTGGGCTGTCCAGTACGGTTCCCACCGTGGGACGCAGACAGGCTGGTCGGACACAAGGGTCTCATCCTTCCTGGGACACTGACAGGCTGGTCAACTATAAAGGGTTCAAGGAAACCCCCTATTAATGTTACAATATGGTCTGAGCCATAGGGGTTAGGAAGTATTGCATTTGATTCTACTGGTATTCACCTGTTTTGTGGCTTGCTACAGTAATGATTTTGGTCTTGTGATTCTGGTACTGGTGACAGGATGTTATAACTGTGTTATTAACTGTTGTTTGTTTGGTTGAATTTAAGTCTCGGTCTTTGTCTCAAGTGTTGTAAGTGTGTGTTGTATGTTTGGGTGATCCCGTTTGTGTGTGTGTGTGTGTGTGAATGTGAGATTGATAATGGAAAATCAGCAGAGTGAGAGATCTTGAAAAAGAATACTTTCGGGTGCATTTTGGCACACTGGAAAGAACTTTGATGGTCTCCTGGGGGCTTGGTAAATAAGAAAATATTGGTAAAATATTGTAACCAATGGTGGCCTTTGTATACTTTGGAAGATCCGGAAAAATGGCCTAAAAATGGAACTCTGAAGTATAATACGTTGTTACAATTAATGTTGTTTTAAGGGGGCAAGGAAAATGGGATGAAGTAATGTATGCAGATGTTTTTCACTTTAAGAAATCACACGGACTGACAGACTGAATGCAAAATTAATATAGCTCTGCCAGATTCCTTAATTTTGGCTTTGGAAAAAAACAGGGAAAAACTGAAAGTTACGCTGGAGATGCTCATCCTGTAACATTGGGGAAAGATGTTCAAAGTTAAAAAACAGCAATCAGGAAGATAGGGTGGAAAATCATGTACCTCAGGTACCTCCGAGAGAAGCACCCTCTGCATCTGTCCTATCTGATATTGATAAGGAGGAAGAGATTTCTGTCACTGGCAACAAGCGGCACATTCACATTCAGAGTCAAGAAGGGGTTAAACCAGAAGTGCTGTTGCAGAGGCTGGCAACTCCAGGCCCTGCAGAGCAGAATGAGCCGCTGTGAGAAAAAAAAAAAAGGGAAAACCAAGGGGGAAAGGAGGGGAGCTCGAGCAGCTCCAGTGTTTGAGCGTGGGAGGAGGGATGTAAGGAGGAGGTGGGGGAGTGGGCTCTTCTTCTGTGGAACTGGATCAGTGTGTGTGCTATGGGGAGTTTGGATGCTGGAAGTGAGACTGCCCTGTGGGGGGGCAGTGCCATGGAGTGGTTCCGGTGACTGAATTGGAACTAAACTGACAGGGACCCGGAGAATCTACCTTAGCAGATCCACTGGTTACATTAAAACTATGGACTAGAGGAAATAAAGTGGAATTTTAGTGGATACAGGAGCAACTTATTTGGTGTTACATCAGAGAGAAAAGAATTCATTACAGATGTGGGAGCTACTGGCCACCAAGTAAAAGAGAAAAGAAAAAAAAAAAGGCATTCTTTTTGAAACCTTTAAAGTACAAATTGAGAAAACAAATAGGAATGCATACATTTTTATGCATGCCAAATTCTCTAAAACCTTTATTAGGGCAAGAAGCAACATTTAAGGAAGGCAAAATGGAATTCAGAGTTAAAAACAACCAATTAATTGCAGTTTTGAGTTTAATTCAACAGAAAAGCAAAAAGGAGGAGCTCCTTGAAATAGAAGAAATACTTAATCAGGTATATGTGGGAGTATGGGCATCTGAAGTTCCAGGTAAGGTGAAAAATGCTTTGTCTGTTAAGGTGGAAATAAAAAAGGGGGGGCCTGCCCAATTAGAATAAAACAGTATCCCTTAAAATTAGAAGATAAAAGGGAATAAAAAAATCATTGATAAATTTAAAAATATAGATTATTAATTGAATGTGAACTGGAATATAATACTCCTATCTGGACAGTAAAGAAATATAATGGGAAAAGTTTCAGATTGGTTCATGGTCTCAGGGAAGTCAACAAAATTGCAGAGGATATTCGTCCAGTAGTAGCTAATTCGATGACTTATTGACTAAATTGAATAATAATCAGAAATGGTTTGCCATCCTGGATTTAAAGGACGTTTTCTTTTGCTTACCATTAGCCAAAGAAAGCCAAAATTTATTTGATTTTGAATGGGAAAATCCTGATACAGGAAGGGAAACTCAATTAACTTAGACAGTATTACCTAATGGTTTAAAAACAGTCCAGCAATTTTTGGAAATCAGCTAGCATGAGAACTAGAATCATGGAAGCCACCTACTCAGACGGGACTCTGTTACAATATGTGGATGACCTTTTAATTGCTACAGAAACAAAGGAAGAATGTATCCAGTGGACAGTGGAATTATTACATTTTCTGGGACTGAATGGTTAATGGGTATCCAGACAAAAGGCCCAACTAATCCAAACCCGAGTTTCCTACCTAGGATATGAAATAACAGGAGGACAGAGAGAACTTGGAACTGCTAGAAAAGAAGCCATTTGCAAGACTCCAAGACCATCAGCTGTCAAGGAGCTCCGGACATTTCTGGGCATGACAGGATGGTGCAGACTTTGGATTCATGATTATGGTGTCCTGGAACAATCGACAGAACAACTAACACACGACTGCTTGACCACCATAGAGACTGTATATTCGAGCCGACAAGACTTGAAAGAAAAACCTCTGGAAGATGCTGATTCTTGGTTTACTGATGGTAGTAGGTTCATGAAAAATGGTAAATGAAAGGTAGGATATGCCATTACCACCACTTCACAGGTAATAGAAGCTAACCTTTACCTGGGAACACCTAAGCCCAGAAGGCAGAAATAATAGCATTAATAAGAGCCCTGGAACTGGCTAAAGATAAAAGGATAAATATTTGGACTGATTCTAAATACGCATTTGGTGTGATCCATGCACACGGTGCTATCTGGAAAGAATGTGGATCTTTGAACACACAGGGGAAACACATTAACCATGCTACAGAAATTCTACAATTACTGGAAGCTGTTCAGCTACCTGAAGAAGTAGCTATTATGTACTGTAAAGGACATCAACAAGGCGACTCTGATCAGGAAATTGGAAATAATTTGGCTGATTTTGAAACCAAACGAGCAGCTGAACAATTTCAAATCATGTCCTTAATCCCTGATGGCAAACTAACAATTGAAAAATCTAAACCTAGGTATTCAAAAGAGGATACAAAATTGATTGAGGATCTAAAAGGACAGGAAAATAAAGAGGGTTGGGTTAAGATACCTGATGGGCAAATTGTAATCCCCTATAACCAGCTCTGGAAGTTAGTACAGGAAGAACATAATAAAACTCATTGGGGTAGCAACTCTTTGCATAAATATTTAGACAAACAAACTGTAAGAATGAATCTATACACCACATTTCAATTAGTGACAAAACAATGTCAGCTATGTCTTATGAATAATCCTAAGACTGAAAATAGAAATCAAACTGGGACAACTGGTAGAGGAAGTTATCTGGGACAGCAGTGGCAAATAGATTTTTCTGAATTACCAAGAAAAAGGGGTTGTCGATATTTGTTGGTGTTAACGGGTACTTTTTCAGGCTGGCCAGAAGCATGCCCTTGTAGGATAAATAATGTAAAGCAAGTGATTAAAATATTATTTAACGAGATAATAAGCTCATTTTGGGGTACCAGAGGCAATTTCTTCTGACCGAGGCTCACACTTTAGTGCAAAATTGTCAAAAGAAACTACCAAGAAATTAGAAACTGATTGGCAACTACATGTTCCCCACAGGCCTCAGGCCAGTGCGCATGTAGAAAAGATGGTTCATCTGATCAAACAACAGATTAGTAAAATATGTCAGGAAATGAATTTATATTGGTACCAAGGTTTACCACCAGCTCTATTAAGAATTCAAACTAAACCTTGGTTGAAAGAAGAGGATAGCCCATCTGAAATTTTGTATTGAAGATCATACCAGTCCCAGTTTAAAGAAGAAAGTCTTCAGGATGAGGGAGAAGGCTATCTCTGACAGTTTCCGGTCAATCTGGGGAAACCGTTGGAGGAGATAAATAAGAGAATAGTAGGGACAAGAGCCAGAGGTTTGGATTATCCAATTCACCCTTTCAGGTCTGGAGACTGGGTTTATGTTAAGAATTTTTCAGGAGTTCCTCTACAGGAGAAGTGGAGCGGACCGTACCAGATATTATTGACCACCTTTACAGCAGTGAAGATAAAGGAACAACCTGCTTGGATACATTATTCAGAAATAAAGAAAGCACCAGAGCCAGAGAAGACAGGGTGGATCGAACCTTCAGGACCCTTGCGTATGAACTTGCGTCGGTCATAATTTGGACTCATATAACTGGTGCACAAGCTTGGGACCAGAACTTATACCTGAAATTAGTGCAAAATGTTACTAATGTTTTAATCGTAGTGACTGTTGGGTATATGCACAGTTGCCTAAATCAGGAGAAAGCCTGGATCTCCCATTAATTGGAGTTCCAATTCCTAACACTGTCTCCTGGACAAATTTGTGGGTGAACACTAGCAATCTATATGCGAAGGACAGGTTAACATTTGGAATAGCTAATCCTAACCCAGGTAATAAATATTACACCTGTGCACAAAGATGTATTACACCAGGAACCAGGGTAGGAGATCATGCTTGTTTAAATGCCACAGATGTAGGTCACCATTCAAATTGCAATCATACGATTAATATAGATGGTATCGTAGTTCAGTGGTGGCCTGTTCCTAAAGGGAAAGGATGGTATTGGTTATGTGGAAAAAAATGCTTATAAGATTCTACCCCCAACTGGAAGGGGGCATGCACCTTAGGTGCTGTAATACCCAATTTTACTGTTATCAACAAGTACCCTTCTGGGACCTGGATTAGAAGTTTTGCTAAACGAATTAAGTGAGGGTTTAACCCTATTATTGAACGGCACAACTCATTTCATAGTTTTGTAAAAGGGCTAATTCCATCTTTGGCAGTAAGTGAATTAGAGAAGGCAATTGTAAATATCTCGGCAACCATAGAGGAAATGGAAAGTAAAAGCATCAATATAATCCAGGCAGAACAACAAGAAATAACTAGCCTATCTAAGGTGATATTACAAAACCGAATGGCTCTAAACGTTATTGGCATCACAAAGAGCGGTTTCTTTCATAATCAAGGAAAATTGTTGTTCCTATGCAGAATAAAGTGGCAGAATTGAAACAGATCTGGAGGAAATTTGGAAATAAACTAAGATATTTCATGAAATGGCCATGGATGACACCTCCTGGGGTTTTGAAGAAATATGGAAAAAGTTAACTTCATGGTTACCCAATCTCTCCTGGTTGAGGCAACTGGTTGCAGGAATATTGGTGTTAATTATTTTAATATTGATTACTTGTGGTATGATACAATGTTCCCTCTGGTGTTGTAAATGGTCTGTGATAAATTATGAAGATTGGAAAAGGAATGAAATTAAGCACCAAGTAGAAATGGGAAATTATTTCAAAAAGACTTTTGATGGTGATGGTAATATATAAAATGTTGCAAAAGAATTTGCAAAAGGATAGAAAAATGGGGGAATTTGAGACAAAGGGGCACAAAATCAGAAAATGGAATATAGAAACCTTTATAAGTAGTTTTAAGTAATGTTAAGTTTGATGGCTTTGTAACAGTAGCAATGGAAAATTACTGAGGTGCATGATACATGGAGAAAAAAATAGAGTACAGCTAGAGAACATACAGAATTCTCACAAGATAAATTGTTATAGTTGGCATAGTTTTAAGAAAAACAGTCTAGAAGAACAGGACACAGGGATAAGGAGTATCTGGGAACTGCAGGTGTCCAGGATGGGCTACAGTTAAACTAACTGATAAGTAGGAGGATAGGAGGATTATTATGTCTCTGGTGCTAACGAACCAATTAAACTGGTATGAGCATCTACTGCGCGTGCTTCAAAGGCTGCCAGAAGTGATGAAGATTGTTGGAAGAAGTAAACGACCCTCAGAGACCACCACCACAATTCTGTACGCATGTGGGGAACTCTCTGGAAAATGTTGTAATCCATATGTAGCCTCATGAATATGTATGTATGCCCAGAGACTATATAAGGATGGCTTGCATAGAAATACGAGGACACCCATTAGGAGGAGTTATCCTCCATGTCTCCCGGTGCCGCAATAAAGAATACCTGCTTGTCAGCTTGAAAACTTTGTTGGCAAGTTTGTTCCTGTAGTTTTCTCCGAATCAATACCATTTCCACTAACTTTTATCCTGTTCTAGACATTGAGTCTGGATGAAGTACATTAGAAGTTAATTTGGGAAGAATTCTGTGTGGCTTTTATTATGGTGTACATTACTGATACAGGAGTTGGGTGGTGACTCATAATTTTACTGTTTAGCATATAAAAAGTAATTACAAATGCAACTTGAACATCTAGCAATTTCTGACAGTATTTGACCAAGAGTGATCTGTACTTTTATGGTTGTAAGAATGCAAATTGTGCTGAAGATCCTCTCTTCTTCCAGAATCCTTTTACATGTCTCCCTGTGTGTGTGTATGTATATATGTGTGTGTGTGTGTGTGTGTGTGTAAGGACAGGCGGCCTGGGAAGAATACAGGGATGTTGTCTGGGAAGCTAGGGACCAGGTTAGGAAAGCTAAGGCCCAGTTAGAATTAAACTAGCCTAGGGAAGAGAAAGATAACAGAAAGCGATTCTACAGTTACATTGCAAATAAAAGACTAGACTAGGGACAACGTGGGCCCTCTCCGGAAGCTATCAGGAGAACTGGCTACCCTGGATTTGGAGAAGGCTGAGGTTCTTAATGACTTCTGTACCTCAGTCCTCACTGGCAAGTGCTCTGACCGTAACACCCAAGTCTTGGAAGGCAGACGCAGGGACTGTGAGAATGAAGACTTCAGGCCCACTTCAGGAGAGCCTCTGGTTGGAGACCATCTTAAAGAACCTGAATGTGCACAAGTCCATGGGACCTGATGAAATCCATCTGCGGATCCTGAAGCAGCTGGCGAATGAAGTTGCTAAGCCACTGTTCGTCATATTTGAAAAATCATGGCAGTCAGGTGAAGTTCCCAACAACTGGAAAAAGGGTAATATAACCTCCATTTTCAAGAAGGGGAAAACGGAAGACCCAGGGAAGTACAGACGAGTCATTCTCACCTCTGTGCCTGGCAAAATCTTGGAGCAGATTCTCCTGGAGGGCATGCTAAGGCACATGAAAAACATCAAGATGCTTGGTGACAGCCAGCATGGCTTAACTAAGGGGAAATCCTGCCTGACCAGTGTGGTTGCCTTCTATGATGGAGCTACGGAACTGATGGACAGGGGTAGAGCAGTTTATGTCATATACTTGGACTTGTGCAAAGTCTTCAGCACTGTCCCGCATGACTTCCTTGTCTCTAAATTGGAGACATCAATTCGATAGATGGACCACTCGGTGGATAAAGAACTGGCTGGATGTCTGCACACGAAGAGTTGTGGTCAATGGCTCAATGTCCAGCTGGAGACCAGTAACGAGTGGTGTCCCTCAGAGATCGGTGTTGGGACCATTCTTATTCAACATCTTTGTCGGTGACACAGACATTAATGATATAAGGAATACACATAAGCAAATAATATAAGTAATAAACATACCTGCTTTATAACTCTGAGTTCTAGAGTCTTATTCCATGCTTCAGTTTGGCACCCCAGATGGGACAATCTGTGTCTGGCTGTGGGACCTGCTGTGGATGGGACTTTTCTGGGCGCCCCCAAGATTTCTTGGAAGGACTCCCCCCCCTCACTCAAATCACTGCAGGGGCAGAAAAGTACCATCGCTAGTGAATCGTCAGGTATGTTTGAACCAGGTAAAGGGGATACCTGTAAGTCATAAGGAGTCGTCCTACGTGAGGTAAATAGCATGGGTGCTTGTCCCAGGCTTTTGGTAGGGTATCAATACAAGGGTGGTAGGTAACGGGGTATACCTGGCTAGCGTCCATTTGGTATACACCCACAAGAATCAGGGGGCATATTGTGGTTTGGGTCCTACAAGACACAGGGGGTGTCTTGTGGAAATGGTTTTGGATCTTATTGGTATTGGACTTATTTTGTGGCTTGTTACAGTAATGATTTTGGTCTTCTGATTTTGATATTGGTGAGAGGATGTTATAACTGTTATTAATTGTTGTTTGTTTGATTGAATTTTAGTCTCTTTCTCAAGTGTTGTAACTGTGTGGAGTGTGTCTGTGGGATCCCGTGTGTGTGTGAATGTGAGATTGATAATGGAAAATCAGCAGTGGAGAGATCTTGAAAAAGAGTCCTTTGGGGTGCATTTTGGCACATTGGAAAGAACTGGGAGGGTCTCCTGGGGGCTCAGTAAACAAGAAAACGTTGGTAAAATATTGTAACCAATGGTGACCTTTGTATACTGTCCTGGGTTTAGCAGTAGAAGTCATTTTTTCTCTTTCTTGGTATTTTTTGGCCCGGTGGGCCCATGACACGTCAGGCCATCAGGGCAGAGATGCAACATAGAGATGGGCTCGTGATTGAGGGGTGGACTTAACAATGGACACTATTGCCCAGGTTATTCATGAGTGTGAAACATGTGCTGCAATTAAACAAGCCAAATGTTTAAAGCCTCTTTGGTATGGAGGACGATGGCTGAAGTATAAATATGGGGAGGCCTGGCAGATTGACTATATCACACTGTCACCAACCCGCCAAGACAAGCACCATGTGCTTACCATGGTGGAAGCAACCACCAGATGGCTGGAAGCATATGTTGTGCTCCACGCCACTGCCCGGAACACTCTCCTGGGCCTTGAGAAACACATTTTGTGGCAACACAGCACCCCAGAGAGAATTGAGTCAGACAAAGGGACTCATTTCTGCAATAACCTTATAGACATTTGGGCCAAAGAACATGGCATTGAGTGGGTATATCACATCCCCTACCATGCACCAGCCTCTGGGAAAATTGAAAGGTACAATGGGCTGTTAAAAACTAAACTGAGAGCAATGGGTGGGCAAACTTTCAAGCATTGGGATACACACTTACTAAAGACCACCTGGTTGGTCAACACCAGAGGATCTGCCAGCAGGTCTGGCCCAGCCCAATCATAATTTTTACATATTGTAGAGGGGGACAAAGTTCCTGTGGTGCATATGAAGAATTTTCTGGGGAAGACAGTCTGGGTTATTCCTGCTTCAGGTGAAGGCAAACCCACTCGTGGGATTGCTTTTGCTCAGGGACCTGAATATACTTGGTGGGTAATGTGGGAAGATGGGGAAGTCCAATGTATACCTCAAGGGGATTTAATTTTAGGGGAAAACAGCCAATGAACTTAATTGTATGCTGTTGCCTGCTGTATAATTCTTTCATAGCCCATCAACCAGATGTCTTCAGGTCACCAGCGACTAGCCCTGACTTCCCTTCAACCATCATCCCAACAGAGAGTGACCTTTGATAGAACCAGACAAGTTCTGCAGTAAGGGAACAATCAGCATCAGCAGGCAACAATCCAATACTTCACACAGCCTCTCCTGTTCTGAAAGACTGTTACAACAGATGAAGCCTGACATCATGGACCAGATGGACTCAGCAGCTTTATAGGGACTGATCCATGCACTAAGATAGGAGTGCACTGAGATCGGAGTGATGGTATATTGAAAATGTGGGATCTGAGCATGATGTGAATGTTATGGAATAAGGGGTGGATAATGTCCTGGGTTTAGCAGTAGCAGTCATTTTTTCTTTCTTGGTAGCTGGTGCAGTGCTGTGTTTTGACTTTTGGGCTGGGAACAGAGCTGATAAAAATGATGTTTTGGTTTGGCCAAGGACTGTGTGAGCCTCATGCTCTGCCAGGGTGGAGGGGAAGCCGGGAGGAAGCAGAGACAGGACACCTGACCCAAACTGACCAAAGAGGTATTCCATACCACAGCATGTCATGCCCAGGAGGTAACTGGGAGTTACCCGGAAGGACACGGGGTCTTCTGGGTCAGACTTGTTTTTTGTCCGCGGGTGGTATCGTATTCTCTTTCCTTGTTATTTTCTCTTATCATTGTTGTCTTTGGTGGTAGCGGTGGTGATTTGTGTTGTACATTGGTTGCTGGACTGTTCTTATCTCAACCCGTGGGAGTTGCATTCTTTCAGTTCTCCTCCCCATCCCTCCAGGAGCGGGGAAGGGGGGCAGCCCCCGGGAGTGGGGACACGGGCCTCGAGTGCTTCCAGCCCGGCACCACTCACTGGGAGTGAGTGCACAAGCTCTCTGGCTGGGCTTAAACCACGACATATACTTTGGAAGATCAGGAAAAATGGTGTAGAAATGGAACTCTGAACTATAATACATTGTTGTAGTCAATGTTGTTTTGAGGGGACGAGGAAAATGGGATGAAGTAATGTATGCAGATATGTTTTTGTTTTGTTTTGTCTTTTTTAAGAAACCACCTGGAGTGACAGAAAGAATGCAAAATTAATATAGCTCTGCCAGATCCCTTAATTTTGGCTGTGGAAAAGGACAGGGAAAAACAGAAAGCTAATCTGAAGAGCTGTTGTTCGGCCTGTGATATTGGGGGAATGATGCTTAAAGTAAAAAAAAAAAAAAAAAAAAAAAGAACAAAAAACCCAGAGTAATCAGGAAGATAGGTTAGAAAATTATGTATCAGAGGTACCTCCAAGAGGAGCATCCTCTGCATGTGTCTTATCTGATATTGATAAGGAAGAGGAGATGACTGTCACTGGCAACAAGCAGCAGATTCACAATCAAGAGTTAAGAAAGGGTTAAAACAGAAGTGGCAGGCATCTGTAGCCCCTGCTGAGCAGGGTTAGCAACTGTGAGAAATAAACAAAAAAGGAAAACCAAGGGGGAAAGGAGGGGAGGTCGTGCAGCTCCTGTTTGAACATGTGATGAGTGCTGCGGCAGGCGTACAATTGGAAACCAACAGACGGGACTGAGGGCTTTTTGGATAAATGAGGACAGGAGTGAAGGAGGGAACATGCAGGAACAGGTAGAAAAGAAAAAGCTGAGTCGTGCTATAGCCACGGCTATGGTGGTTGATTTGAAACTGGTGGAGGAGGACTGTTAGGCAAAGGTGGAAGAGGGATGTCAGGCGGAGGTGGGGGAGTAGGTTCTTCTCCTGTGGGACCGGGTTGGTGTGCGTGCTGTGAGGAATTTGGACTTTGGAAGTGAGGCTGCCCTGGAGACTGAATTTGAACTAGACTGATGGGGACCTGGGGAATCTACCCTAGCAGATCCACTGGTTAAATTAAAGCTAAGAACTAGAGGAAATAAAGTGGAATTTTTAGTGGATACAGGAGCAACTTATTCAGCGTTAAATCAGAGGGAAAAGAATCTGTTACAGTTGTAGGAGCTACTGGCTGCCAAGGAAAAAAAAAAAAAAAAGGGGCATTCTTTCTGAAGCCTTTAAAGTACAAATTGGGAAAACAAATAGGAATGCATAAATTTCTATGCATGCCAAGTTCTCCAAAATCTTTATTATGGCGAGAAGCCACGTTTAAAGAAGGCAAAATGTAATTAAGAGTTAAAAATGATCAGTTAATTACAGTTTTGAGTTTATCTTTAATTCAACAGAAAAGTGAACGGGAGGACCCCCTGAAATAGAAGAAATCCTTAACCAGGTATATGTGGGAGTATGGGTATCTGAAGTTCCAGGTAAGGCGAAAAATACTTTGCCTGTTTTAGTGGAAATAAAAAGAGGGGTGGCCTGCCCAATTAGAATAAAACAGTATCCCTTAAAATTAGAAGATCAAAAGGAATCAAAGAAATCATTGATAAATTTTAAAATATGGGAAAAGTTGTGGATTGGTTCAAGATCTCAGAGCAATCAACAAAATTGTAGAGGATATTCATCCAGTAGTAACTAATCTGTATACCTTATTGACTAAATTGAATAATAATCAGAAATGGTTTGCCATCTTGGATTTAAAGGACCTTTTTTTTTTTTTTTTTGCTTACCATTGGCTAAAGAAAGCCAAACTTTATTTGCTTTTGAATGGGAAAATCCTGACACAGGAAGGGAAACTCAATTAACTTGGATGGTATTACCTCAAGGGTTTAAAAACAGTCCAATGATTTTTGGAAATCACTTAACATGAGAACTAGAATCATGGAAGCCACCCACTCAGATGGGGACTGTTACAATATGTGGATGACCTGTTAATTGCCACAGAAACAAAGGAAGAGCCTGTCCAGTGGATGGTGGGATTACTGAATTTTCTGGGACTGAATGGTTCAAACAAAAGGCCCAACTAATTCAAACCCGAGTTTCCTACTTAGGATATGAAATAACAGGAGGACAAAGAGAACTTTGAATCACTAGAAAAAAAGCCATTTGCCAAACTCCATGGCCGTCAACCGTCAAGGATGCCCATGGCAGGGGGTTTGGAACTTGATGATCTTAAGGTCCTTTCCAACCTTAACTATTCTATGATTCTATGTTCCTGGGAATGACTGTATGCCGCAGACTTTGGATCCGTGATTATGGTGTTCTGGTAAGACCACTATATGAACTGTTAAAAGGAAATCCTCCCTCTTTGGAATGGACTGATTCAGCAGAGGGGGCTTTTAGAAATTCAAAACCAGAGCTAATGAGAGCTTAAGCCTTTGGATTTCCAGATGTAAACAAACCCTTTTGGCTATATTCCTGTGAAGAACAGGGAATAGCCTTGGGGGTCCTTGCTCAGAAACTAGGACACTACAGAAGGGCAGTGGCCTATTTTTCGAAACAGCTGGATGAAGCGAGCAAAAGATGGCCCGGATGCCTAAGAGCTGTGGTGGTGGTTGTCATGAATACTGAAGAGGCCCGCAAATTCACCTTGGGACAAAAGATTACTGTACTAGTGTCCCATGTTGTATCAGCAGCCCTGGAACAGAAAGGAGATCCCTGGTTATCTCCTTCATGTTTTTTTTAAATACCAGGCCACCCTTGTGGAACATGATGACATAGAAATTGTGGTCACTAATGTTGTGGATCCAGCATCCTTTTTGCAGGAACAATAGACAGAACCACTAACACAGAACTGCTTGGCCACTGTAGAGACTGTATATTCAAGCCAACCAGATTTGATTCTTGGTTTACTGATGATAGTAGCTCCATGAAAAATGGTGAACAAAAGGCAGGATATGCCATTACCACCACTTCACAGGTAAAAGAAGCTAAACCTTTACCTGCAAACACCTCCGCCCAAAAGGCAGAAATAATAGCATTAATGAGAGCTCTGGAACTGGCTAAAGACGAAAGGATAAATATTTGGACTGATTCTAAATATGCATTTGGCGTGGTACATGCACATGGTGCCATTTGGAAAGAATGAGGACTTTTGAACATACAAGGGAAACAGATTAAACATGCCACAGAAACTGCTGTTCAGCCACCTGAGGAAGTAGCTATTATATATTGTAGAGGGCATCAACAAGGTGACCCTAATCAGAAAATTAGAAATAATTTGGCTGATTTAGAAGCCAAACGAGCGTCTGAACAATCTCAAATCATGTCCGTAATCCCTGATGGCAAACTAACAATTGAGAAATCTGAACCTGGATACTCAAAAGAGGATAAAAAGTTGATTGAAGATCTGAAAAGACAGGAAAACAAAGAGGGCTGGGTTCAGATATCTGATGGGCGAATTGTAATCCCCTATAACCAGCTCTGGAAGCTAGTTCAGGAGGAACATAATAAAACTCACTGGGTAGCAGCTCTTTTTATACAAATTATAGGAGGGAACCTATACACCGTATTTCAGTTAGTGACAAAACAATGTCAGCTCTATCTTAAGAAAAATCCTAAAACTGAAAATAGGAATCAAATTGGAACAATTGGGAGAGGAAGTTTTCCGGGACAGCAGTGGTGAATAGTTTTTTTTTTAATTACTGAGAAAAGGAGGTTATTGATATTTGTTGGTGTTAAAAAGAATATTAGGGATAAGAGTGACAGGTTTGGATTATCCGATTCACCCTTTCAGATCTGGAGACTGGGTTTAAGAATATTATACCTGTGTACAAAGAAATGCCACAGGTGTAGATCACTATTCAAATTGCAGTCACACGATTAATATAGATGGTATCGTATTTCAGTGGTGGCCCGTTCCTGAAGGGAAAAGGTGGTATTGGTTATTGTCCTGGGTTCAGCAGTAGCAGTCATTTTTCTCCTTCTTGGTAGCTGGTGCAGTGCTGTGTTTTGACTTTCAGCTGGGAACAGAGCTGAAAAACAATGATGTTTTGGTTTGGCCAAGGACTTTGTGGGCCTCATGCTCTGCCAGGGAGGAGGGAAGCCGGGAGGAAGCAGAGACAGGACACCTGACCCAAACTGACCAAAGAGGTATTCCATACCACAGCACGTCATGCCCTGGATGTAACTGGGGGGGACCCGGAAGGGGAGGGGGTCGGCCGGGTCGGACCTGCGGGCGTGGTATTGTATTCTTTTCCCTTGTTATTTTCTTTATCATTACTATTATTGGTGGTAGCAGTAGTGATTTGTGTTATACCTTAGTTACTAAACTGTTCTTATCTCAACCCGTGGGAGTTGCATTCTTTCTGATTCTCCTCTCCGTCCCTCAGGAGTAGGGGGAGGGCAAGAAAGGGGGGGAGTGAGTAAGAAAGCTGTCTGGTTGAGGGTTAAACCACGACAGTTCTTTTTGGCGCCCAACGTGGGGCACGAGGGGTTGAGATAACGACAGATCTGACCGTCACAATGCTGATTTATGGTCTCAGAGTTGTTCCCTTGATCTCAGAGCTTCAGAATGTTGTAACTTACTTAGAGCCGGTATTTGCTGTGTTAGTGTTTATCAAGTGTGGGGCTTGGGCTAAGGTTCTTGTCTCACTGTACTTTATGGCAATGACTTGTAATACGGGTGGGCTCCAGCAGCAGGGCGGGACGGACGTGGCCGTGGACTGGTCCCTGGCCGTCCGGCTGCTCCTCACCGTCCTGGCCCTCGCCCTCGCCTCCGTCTGCGTGAGGCTCTGGGGAGCCGAGGGGGGGCGGCCCCGGGAGCCGGCGGCTGCTGAAGCGGCCCGGGAGAGCGGCCCCGGGGACCAAGCGGGAGCGGGACCGGAGGCCGCAAGGGGACGGCTGCCGGTGGAGGAGGTCGGGGCGGTCGAGGAGGCGGCTGCCGAGCAGCGAGAGAAGGCGGCGGAGGAGCCGAGCTCCGCGTCCGATCCCAGCCCCGCGACGGCCGATAGCATTCCCCGGAAGCCGCCCGCCGAGCCCCAGGAGGACGCAGGAGACGGCGCAGCATTTCCCAGCAAGGCAGAGGAGGAAGATCTGGACTCAGGAAAAGAGAAGCTGGTGGTGGGAGAGCCGGCGAGCACAGCAGCTGCACCAGCCCCAGTGACAAGTACAGCAGCATCGTTTGAGAGTTCTGGAGGTTTTGAATGGCCTTTGGGTACCCTTGGGACCTGCCTGCTGATTGTGATGGTGTTCACTATGTTGGCACACATGCAGAGTGTGTTTTACCCACCACCATTGTGTCTGATCCCAAAATTTAAGCAGAGTCGGGTTTGGGTCTTGTCTGGGGTTAGACAACGATATGGGAGGACCAAGAGGTTTTCCCCAAGGCTGGACAGCCATGAGTGGCAGGGCATGTGGGACAGTATGGGCAAGTATCTAGTCCACTGGGCCCCTCCAGTGCTTTGGAAACATCGGAGATGGAAAGCAGCTGTATGGAGTCCCCAGCAACAAGCTGCAGAAACTGCTGAAGGGGACAGTGAATTATTTTTGGCCCGGTGGGCCCATGACCCTTAAGGCCATCAAAGCAGAGATGCAACATAGAGATGGACTCATGATCAAGGGGTGGACCTAACAATGGACACTACTGCCCAGGTTATTCATGTGTGTGAACACTGCACACAGCCTCTCCTGCTCTGAAAGACTGTTACAAGAGATGGAGCCTGGCATCATGGACCAGATGGACTCAGCAGCTTTATAGGGACTGGTCCATGCACTACGATGAGAGTGCACTTAGATAAGAGTGATGGTATATTGAAAATGTGGGATCTGAGCATGACGTGAATGGTATGGAATAAGGGGTGGATAATGTCCTGGGTTTAGCAGTGGCAGTCATTTTTCTCTTTCTTGGTAGCTGGTGCAGGGCTGTGTTTTGACTTTCAGCTGGGAACAGAGCTGAAAAACAATGATGTTTTGGTTTGGCCAAGGACTTTGTGGGCCTCATGCTCTGCCAGGGAGGAGGGGAGCCGGGAGGAAGCAGAGACAGGACACCTGACCCAAACTGACCAAAGAGGTATTCCATACCACAGCACGTCATGCCCAGGATGGAACTGGGGGGGAACCCGGAAGGAGAGGGGGTCGGCCGGGTCGGACTGGCGGTTCGGCGCGTGGTATTGTACTCCTTTCCTTTGCTGTTTTCTCTTATCATTGTTGTCGTTGGTGGTAGCAGTGGTGATTCGTATTGTACCTTAGTTACTAAACTGTTCTTATCTCAACCCGTGGGAGTTGCATTTCTTTTTGATTCTCCTCTCCGTTCCCCCAGGAGTAGGGGGAGGGCAAGAAGGGGGGGGAGTGGGTAACAAGCTGTCTGGCTGTGGGTTAAACCACGACAGTTATGTGGAGAAAATGCTCATAAGACTCTACCCCAATTGAAAGGGAGCATGCACCTTAGGTGCTGTGGTACCCAATCTTGCTATTACTGGATTCACAAGGAGGGGTTTGTTCCATAATCAATGGTTGCTATATAGATGAAAGTGGCAGAATTGAAACAGATCTGGAGGAAATTTGGAAACAAACTTGTGGAGACAGTGTTCTCACAGGAGAATGGATATTTGGTACATGAACTCTGAATAATCCCGAAAGATACAGCAAGGCCATGAGAGGCCCAAGGAAGCTTAAGCAAGCAAGATAAGAAGAAGCTGGAATTCACCGAGTTATGAGAACTGTGGACTCTTGGCAAGCTTTCGAGGTCAAGTTCTCACACCTGTGCTTAACCAGTTATATGTTAGTCGCTAAGGGTCTTCAAGACATGTCTCCAATCATAATATGCCAAATCATTGTAAGTGTATGTAAGCAATAGTATATAAGTAAGGAGTTAAGGCTTTGCAATAAAGGGCTTTGGTCTGATCACACTGATCTCTGACTGAGTCCATATATTTTCTGCGGCACAAACTGAAATATTTCATGAAATGACCAAGGATGAGACCTCTTGGGGTTTTGAAGAAATATGGAAAAAGTTAACTTCATGGTTACCTAATCTCTTCTAGTTGAGGCAAGTGGTTGCAATAAACTTAATACTAATTGTTTTAACACTGATTACTTGTGGCATGATACAGTGTTCTTTTTGGTGGTGTAAAAGGTCTGTAATTGATTATGAAGAATGGAAAAGACATAAGGTTAGACAACAAGTTGAAAGTTGTAAATACTTTGCCAGAACTCCTGAGTAAAATGGAGTTAAATAGCAAAAGAATTTGCAAAAGTAAAAGAAAAGGGGGGATTTGATATAAGGAAAGCAAGTGCCTGGAAAACATAGGGTTAAGATACATTTAACTTAGGTCTAAGATAGAGAACAATGTTTGTGTTGTAAGTCTGTGGTGTGATAACAGAATTTAGTCGTCTTACTAACAAGACTGAATTATTTCTTACCCTCCTTCTAATTATCATTTAGTTTGGTGATAGTGACTCCTAAACATCTGCTAGCTTAGGATACTCCTTGTCTGCCCATCCTGTTTTGCTTACAATAAATTTTGTAAGAAGGTCACAATGTTCTAAATCTTTGCCAGCTCTCAGAAACGTAGATATGGCTGGTTTCAGCTAATTTGTGATTACTGGGGCATCCAACATTGCCAAAGGTGAAAAGTGCACCATGAGGAAGACTGCTTACTTCATCTTGAAGACCCCTGCTCATGACCATCGGAGGGCAGTGCACAAGCGCCAAAAGGGAGGAGACTTATGATAACGAGTACCTAAACTAATTGTAATATCCCCGCCGAACTCTTGGGAACCTAATGAATATGTATGTTTCTGTGTAATAAATATATGCTTGCTTAACCCCTCGGTGTGCAAGTTAAGAAGAGAGATTCCCCCTTGCACCTGGCGCAGTAATAAACATACGTGCTTTATAACTCTCTTTGAATTGTCTGATTGAATCTGATTTTGTGCTTCATTGGGATTGAGTGCACCCTCAGGAAGTTTGCCGATGGCACCAAGCTGTGTGGTAAGGTTGTAACGCTGGAGGGAATGAATGCTATCCAGAGGGATCTTGACACGCTTGTGAGATGGGCTGATGCCAACCTTATGAAGTTTAACCATGTCAAGTGCAAGGTCCTACACCTGGGTTGGAGCAATCCCAGGCACACCTACAGGCTGGGCAGAGAAGAGATTCAGAGCAGTCCTCCGGAGAAGGACTTGGGGGTGCTGGTCGATGAGAAAATGAACATGAGCCGGCAGTGTGCGCTCGCAGCCCAGAAAGCCAACATATCCTGGGCTGCATCAAAAGGGGTGTGACCAGCAGGTCAAAGGAGGTGATCCTGCCCCTCTACTCTGCTCTTGTGAGACCTCACTTGGAGTATTGTGTACATTTCTAGTGTCCTCAACATAAAAAGGACATGGAACTGTTGGAACAAGTCCAGAGGAGGGCAACAAGGATGATCAGGGGACTGGAGCACCTCCCATATGAAGATCGGCTGAGAAAGTTGGGGCTGTTCAAGCTGGAAAAGAGAAGGTTGCGTGGAGACTTCATAGCAGCCTTCCAGTATCTGAAGGAGGCCTGTAAGTATGATGGGGAGGGACTCTTCATTAGTGGGATGTGTCCCTGCCCATGTGTGTGTGTGGGGGGGTTGGAACTAGATGATCTTAAGGTCCTTTCCAGCCCTATATGATTCTATGATATATATGCATGAGTACTTGGCCTGTGTAAGTAGGAGAGAAAATTGTTGAGATCTAATCTTTTATTCTTGGTGTAAATATTCTTGTACTTTTGCTTCCTTCATTGTTTTGCTAACAGCTGCCGTCTTTTGAAAAGGGCGCACTGGAGCATGAAGGGAGATGGGAGAAGGGGGAATCTCCCCTGCCTTATGCATATGTACCATAATTGTTTACATTCATTTTTGGTCTGGTTGTGAGTGCAAATCTTACAAGACTTTACATCTGTTTTGGGCATTTTCATCCAATAATAGGACAAAACTTTAATGAATAGCTCCTTTACAGTTAAGTTTTAATAGCCAGGTTTAGTTGAGGGGAAACTGATACTCTGGAAGATAAGCTCTGAAAGCGAACGTCTGGTTGGGTGACTCCAGTTTTGGGTGACTGGGTTAAGATACTTGTGAGCCATTTTCAGAGGAAGTACGTATCTTCTAAGCCTATTTGTGATGGGGATTTCAGGAGTCTGAATCCTAGATGTCTAGGTCCTGTTGGCTAAAATGAGCACAAATATCTAGTCACCAAAAATTAATGGGAAATTAATGTTTGATTGCAAGGAACTTGGTAATAATTTAAGTATTTGATAGATTAGAGTAGAACACAGCTCTGTGAACTAAACACAAATGAGTCTTTGTTGTGGTTTAAACCCAGCCAGACAGTTTGTGCACTCACTTCCAGTGAGTGGTGCCAGGCTGGAAGCAGTCGAGGCCCGCATCCCCCCCCCCCCCCCCAGGGGCTCCCTCCTTCCCTGCTCCTGGAGGGATGGGGAGGAGAATCAAAAAAAATGCAACTCCCACGGGTTGAGATAAGAACAGTCCAGCAACCGATGTAACAACACAAATCACCACCGCTACCACCACCGACAACAATGATAAGAGAAGAATACGATACCACCCGCGGACAAAAAACAAGTCTGACCCAGAAGACCCCGTGTCCTTCCGGGTAACTCCCAGTTACCTCCTGGTCATGATGTGCTGTGGTATGGAATACCTCTTTGGTCAGTTTGGGTCAGGTGTCCTGTCTCTGTTTCCTCCTGGCTTCCCGTCCTCCCTGGCAGAGAATGGGGCTCACAAAGTCCTTGGCCAAACCAAAACATCATTGTTATCAGCTCTGTTCCCAGCCCAAAAGTCAAAACACAGCACTGCACCAGCTACCAAGAAAGATAAAAATGACTGCTACTGCTAATCCCAGGACAGTCTTTCTGCTTTCTGTTTGAGTTTTTAATCTTTGTTTTAGAAGATTGAAGGAACAAGGTAATTAAACAAGCTGTTTACCCTGAGGTATTTTCTATATTCTTCATATGCATACAAGATCTACTTCCTTTTTATCCCCCTTTTCTTCTTTTAAAGGCTAACTGTAGGTTTTCTGACCCAAGTTAATTTAGGAGTTGTGAGGTTTTTGTTAATTGCAGACCTAGAAATCTGATGTCCTAAGACGTCTAATCTGTCTGTCACACTCCTTCCTTATTTGATTGTTCTTTTCAGTGCCTCACAGTTCTTAGTGAGATTTTTGACACATGGAATTTGAACTTGTTTAGCACAGAAAACTTTGTTAACATTTTTGCTGACAGCAAGGACAACATCACAAATAATCTCCAATCAATAACTGTTACGATAAGTTGGACAGGAAGCAACACCCATTCTGTGCATTTACCAACCAGCCCTCAGATCAGGCACACAGCCATTTCCAATCACCCAGGAATTGATTTTTGTTAGAGGCAGCAGCTGTGCACAAGTGGGAACCTTAATACATGTCCCTGCGTCCTGGTGTTGGTCTCTCTTCTGTTTACTTATCAGCAGTGCTGGCCTTCAGATAATTTTTCTCCTTTTGTTGCTGACCTCTTAGGACAACAGTGATTCCTAATAGAAGCATCCCAGAAATGTCAAGGTAGATGTAAAAGTAACTCACCCATGTTTCAGGCCTGAATTTTTTCTGGGGGAAGTGGTCATTACTTAGGATGATCAGTGGGATCTGACCAGTCACCTGCAGACCTCTGCTCCACACACACTACAGTGCCTGTTTTCATAAGTGAGGTGGTGAAGTCTTAGCCTTCTTGGTGAGCCTTTCTTTAGGTTTCTATTTATTTATTTAATTTATCTTTGCTGTGGTGCTCCTGCTTGTGGGTACTTTGTACTTTTAAAAACTGAAGCAAACACGCTGTGTTAGCTATGGTAGATAAAGTAACTGTGTAAATATACAGTGACCACACTTTTGATTCCCTTTGTTGGATCAGCCGTGTTTATGAATGATTTCTGTGTTCCTCAGCAACCAGCCCTGGTGCAGGAGGTCCTGGCCATGGGTGGAGGAGGAGAGGTCTCTTTTCTTTCTCAGATAAAATGATTTCTCTGGGATAGCCTATTGGTGGCTGATCTTTATAGATCAGAATTGGGTAGTGGGGAAGTGCCCCATCTTTGTAGTGTGCACCATCGAATCTGCTAGTAGAGATGTGTGTGTGGGTGGTCAGAGTTGGTTCTTCGCTGTAGCTGTAGGCTCAGGTACTGGTCCTTCCCATTTTTGTAGAATTGCTTTTCAGACTTGTCTTTTTGGTGCAGAAGTAAAGGTTAGCAGAGACAGGAGTCTTGGGTGTAGGCTCTGCTGTAAGCATTTGCACGAATGTATTTTTGTATGAATGCAAAATGTCTTTTTGCGTGAATGTCCTTTTTGATATCTCCTTTTTCTTGAATTAAATCAACGTTTATAATATCAGGTAGCTTTCTTGAGTAATTAATCAGGGTGTGATCACAATGTTCCTGCAAACGTCCCTGATAGTCTACCGATGTGATGACTCTGTCCAGCTCAGCCAGTCACTGGTGTAAATGGCAGCACATCAGTGTGTTCCTTGCCTTGTCCTGCCCTGAGTCAGAAAGAGATGTTAAGGGAGAGCACTCGATTGGCTGTGTATGAAGCAGAGTACCACCTTCACTGCCTACAGACTCCTGGGACTAAGTCTCAGTGGGCTGCATTGCAGGCTTCAGCACGCAGAGGGAAGCTGCTGAGCCTCTGTGGGACAGCAGAGACTTCTTGATGTTTGAGGTCTTTGGAGTAGCTGTTCTTGCATGGTGCTTTCAGATTGCAGCCTGGTGCCTTTTCATCTCCTCCACAAGGAATGTATAAGTACACCAGAGCCACACACACTATCATCATGACATCATGGCTTGACTTCGCAAACGAAGATTTGGGAAGGGCTTTTACCCACGCTTACTACAAGCGCGCTGATGACTAAGGAGGCCAATGTGGGATAGGCAAGTCCGGTTACAAAAAGCACAGCAGAAGGTCTTCTTGGGTGGAACAGGTGGGGCGCGATTCTTCCTGCGTTGTCTTTTCTCCTCGAGACTAGTTCTTCGTGAACTCTCAAAGGAGTCAGCGGCATTATGTATGGTGTGCCTCCAAGTCTCCCGATTGGAGGCCAAGGTGGACCACTGATGGTAGTCAATATGGCCAAGGCTAAGGTATTGTTTCAGGGAGTCCTTATATCTCTTCTTTGGGGCACCTCTCTTGTGGCTACTGGTGGCAAGTTCACCGTAAAACACGATCTTGGGGAGGCGGTGATCCTTCATTCTAGAGACGTGCCCTGCCCAGCGCAGCTGCAATTTCAGCAATATGGCCTCGATGCTGGTGACCCCTGCCTGTTCGAGGACAGTGACATTAGACACATAGTCAGTCCAATGGATGTTTAGAATTGTACGGAGGCAGCGCTGATGAAAGCGTTCCAGGAGTTGCAGGTGATGACGGTAGATGACCCATGATTCAGACCCATATAAAAGAGTAGACAATACAATGGCTCTGTAGACACTGACCTTTGTACTTTTCTTCAGGTGTTTATTACACCAGACTCTTTTATGGAGTTTTCCAAAGGCTCTGTATGCCTTTGCTGTTCTGTTGTCTATCTCTTTGTCGATCGTGGCATCCGAGGAAATGATGCTTCCCAGGTAGCTGAACTGCTGAACTGTCTTAAGGTCTGACTCGCCGATGGTAATATGGGGATGGCGATAATCTTCTTGCGGTGAAGGTTGGTAGAGGACTACTGTCTTCTTCAAGCTGACTTCCAGCCCAAAAACCTCAGCCGCCTCTGCAAAGCAAGATGTTAAACGCTGCAGAGCTGCTTCTGTGTGGGCAACAAGGGCGGCATCATCAGCAAAGAGCAGTTCACGGACAAGATGGTTTAGGGTCTTAGTGTGGGCCTTCAGTGGCCTTAGATTGAATAGGCTACCATCGGTACGATATCGAATATAAATGCCATCTTGTTTGTCGAGGTCTGCTGTAGCCCTTTGGAGCATCATGCTGAAGAAGATTGTGAATAAGGTCGGTGCGAGAACGCAACCTTGTTTCACACCATTGGTTATTGGGAAAGGCTCAGAGAGTGCATCACCATACCTGACTTGGCCTTGCTGATCCTCATGTAACAGAATAATCATTTTGAGGAACTTGGGGGGACAACCTAATTGTTCTAAGATCAGCCACAGGCCTTTCCTGCTCACAGTGTCAAAAGCTTTGGTGAGGTCAACGAAAGTTACGTATAACCCCTTGTTCTGTTCTCTACACTTTTCTTGCAATTGTCTGAGAACAAATACCATGTCTGTGGTACTTCTATTAGCCCTGAAAACACACTGACTTTCAGGTAGAAGTTCTTCTGTGATAGCAGGTACTAGTCTGTTCAATAGTATTCTTGCAAGAATTTTTCCAGCAATGGAGAGCAGAGTTATACCACGGTAGCTTGAGCAGTCTGACTTGGCACCTTTTTTCTTATACAGAGTGACGATGATTGCGTCACGAAAGTCTGACGGTATTTTGCCTTGTTCCCAACAGCACACAACTAGCTCATGAAATTTAGCGTGAAGTGCTTGGCCTCCATGCTTCCATATTTCAGGTGGGACTCCGTCAACCCCAGCTGCCTTGCCAGTTTTCACCTGCTGTATGGCCTTAAGAGTCTCTCCCATGGTAGGGGCTAAATCCAATTCGTTTTTCACTGGATGTTGCAGAATGTGCTGGATTCCTTTGCCTTGGACTACACGATTTGCACTAAAGAGGTTTTGAAAATGTTCAGACCAACGATTCAGGATGGAGATTTTATCTCTAAGAAGCGTTTGGCCATCTGCACCAAGTAAGGGGCTTTGCACCTGGAATGTGGGTCCATACACTGCCTTCAGAGCCTCATAGAATCCTCTGTGGTCACCCAAATCTGCACATAGTTGAGTCTTTCACACACACTATAATGTGTGTGCTCTTGCAAACATAGGTAACCAACACACACACACTATAATGTGTTGGTTACCTATGTTTGCAAGAGCTGCAGATTTTTTGTCATTGTTTCTCATATAAATACTAACAGATGTGGCCTGGGCTCAGCTGTAACAGTTATTTTTCTCCTTACTAGCTAGTGCAGTACTGTGTTTTCAACTTTAGTCTGAGAACAATGCTGATAACACACGGCTGTTTTTAGTTGTTGCTAAGTAATGCTTACTCCACTCAAGGACTTTTCAGTCTCATGCTCTGCCAGTGAGGAGGGGCACGGGAAGCCAGGAGGAAGCAGAGACAGGACACCTGACCCAAAGTAGCCAAAGGGGTATTCCATACCACAGCATGTCATGCCCACTATGTAAACTGGGGGGAGTTACCTGGAAGGCCCAGATCGCTGCTCAGGTTGGGCTGGGTATTGGTTGGTGGGTGGTGAGCAATTACATTGTGCATCAGTTGCGTTTATTGTTTTCCTTTACCCCTTTCAGTTTTATATTCTTTCCCCTTGTTGTTTCCCATATCATTATTATTATTATTGGTGGTAGTAGTAGTAGTTTTGTATTATACCTTAGTTACTGGACTGTTCTTATCTCAACCTATGGGATTTACATTCTTTTGATTCTCCTCCCCATCCCTCCAGGAGCAGGGGTGAGGGAAGAAGTGGGGGGGAGTGAGTGAGTGGCTGTGTGGTTCTGAATTACCAGCTGTGCTTAAACCATGGCAAGATGTGTAACCAGTGAACTCCATGAAATGTCGGCATGAGGAAGGGAACATTTGCATTTAAAACCCATCTAAATATATCAACACAAATAAACATTGTAACAAGAGGCAGGCCATAAACAGCCTTGTAGAAGGCTCTGTCCTTTAAGGACTCTGCTTTTTCATTTTCCCTAGTTTGTTCTCTGACACATGCCAAATGTAGAAAAGGAGGATTTCAATGGTGGTTTGTGCAGCTGGTGTATAGAACTGCATTTCTAACAGGTTATTTTTCATTTCCCTAGTGCCAGCCGTTTGAGGAAATCCTTGTTCTGTCACCTTTGTTTTAGTTTAATGTTCTTTAGAGTTTAATAGTGTTGAAACAGGGAGAAAAGAGGGGAGTGCAGTCTTACGCAGTTACATAATTTTTGTAGATCAGTAGTTACAAAGGGTGGGATTCAGTTACCTCTACATAAGTGAGGGCTCATCTGTATACTTAAAGCTATCTAGGACATACACAGGCTGGCAGATGGGACAACCTGCAGTGGACCTGAGCTGTTTTGCAAAGGCCACGGGGTCTTGCTGTATCCTAAGAGGCACTAGACATCTGGGCTGCTGGGGAAAAAAATTTTAGGAAAAGTTCTTGCAGCACCTTGGGTACCTGTGGGCAAGGCATCCATTTAGCCTTCTTATTGATTTGCTGGGTAAGAAGAGATGACTGTTTTCTGCCTTAGTTTTCTTGTCAAAAAAGCAGGGGTTATACCAGAACTCGTCAGAGTTGCTACCAGGCAAGTTCATGAGGATCAGAAATGAGACAGACCAGAAAAAGGTAACTGAATCCCACCCTTTTTAACTACTGATTTTGCAAATCATAAAATAAGTTCCCTTTTGGTTATGTTGCTTCTTTTTGCTTAAATGGTCTTCTGCTGCCATTTAACCAATAAATTCCAATAAGAGATGATACATTTGAGATAGAGGAGAAAAAAAACCCTAACATTTAGGGCTCCAATGGAGACTTTTACATAGGTTTTTCATTTTGAGTATGTCATTGTCCTGGGTTCAGCAGTAGCAGTCATTTTTCTCCTTCTTAGTAGCTGGTGCAGTGCTGTGGTTTTGACTTTCAGCCTGGGAACAGTGCTGATAACACCGATGCTTTTAGTTGGTGGTCAGAATGTTTACTCTGACCAAGGGCTTTTTGAGTCTCATGCTCTGCTAGGGAGGAGGGTAAGCCAGGAGGAAGCAGAGACAGGACACCTGACCCAAACTAGACAAAGGGGTATTCCATACCAGAGCATGTCATGCTCAGGATGTAGAACTGGGGGCAGTTACCTGGAAGGGCTAGATCACTGCTCGGTCAAGCTGGGTAATGGTTGGAGGGTGATTAGTGGTTGTATTCTCTTCTCTTGTTATTTCCCTTATCATTATTATTATTGGTGGTAGCAGTAGTGGTTTGTGTTATACCTTAGTTACTGGACTGCTCCTAACCTGTGGGAGTTACATTCTTTTGATTCTCCTCCCCATCCTCTGGGATCAGGGGGAGGAAGGGTGGGGAACAAGTGAACAAGCTGCATGGCTGGGTTTAAGCCATGACAATCATCTTAATGCAGTTGGAGATCATCCACAGTAGTGTTAACCCTTTGGGTAGTAGGAAAGGTGACGCAATTATCTGTGGCTGTTTTCCTACAGTTTTACTGTATTGCTAGCTTGTAAAATATCCTCATCTATGGTTTTGTCTGTATAACAGACAAGAAAAAGAGCTCTGTGCTGGTGTTGCTTCATTTGTTGTCCCTCCATAAATTCAGCCTACTGAAACTAATAACTTCTGGGAGGATTCACTGAGATTTACTTATTTTCTTTGTGGTCTAAAATGTTGTCTAGAAGCATAGTTTGTACTTTGCTGCCAGTGCCAGGACCAGCTTTTAAAAAAAGAAAGGTGGTAACAACAGTCTCTGCTCCATTTGTTGTGTCTTGTTCTTCTGCAGTCTGGGGAGCTGGGAGCGGGGCATCTGTTCTACAGAAGTGTGCGTGAAGGAACAGTTGCCTCTGTGGGCGGCTGCATTTCTTGGTCACAGAAGCTGCCATTTCCTGTCATACCTCCAGCCCTTTGCAAACATACCAGCTCCCTCTGTGCAAAGATATGCAAGTAGAGGAGACTGAGTGCTGAGCTGAATCAAAAGTCAGACCTCACCAGCCATGCATTACTTCCTTCACTTCTGTCCTGCTGACTTTGTTTACCTGCATCCTCCTCACACAGTGAAAAAGCCCTGGGCTTCAGTTTCCATTTCAAAGGTGGTGTTGGCTGCTGCATTGGAGATAGAGGCTGATAATTTTGGTTATGAGTGGCTGGTATGTTCCTCTGGCTAGAATTACTGCTGGTGGAGCAGCCTTGCCAAGTGATGTCATCTGCCCACAGCGAGGGCAGAAGTCTGGGAAAACAGTGCCCTTGCAGTGCTCTGCCCTTGTGGTGAGACCATCTCTAAGAGATCCTGTGCCAGTCATTTCTGGGCTTCTCCACAGGTGCTCTTTGAAAAGGTGCCAGCTGCTGCCAACTGTGGTGGTGGTTTTTGTGCTGTGTCTACTAGTAATTGAAATTAGGGAAACCTGTGGGCTTTGGCTCTATAAGAAGAGAAAGGAAGAAGTGTGTCTGCTGTATTATCACTGCATGTCATTGTAAAGCCAATAGCTTGTGTATGTCTTTCTGGAGAAACCATTTGGCCCAGTCTAACTGGTACGTGCAACTGTATTTTTAGATTTATGGTGAGGTAGCACTGGAAGAAACCAACAACTTGGGGTTTGGGTGTTGTATGCAGTGGCTTGTGCAATAGTACAGCTACTCAGAGGATCTCTTAAAGTGTAACTGTGCTTGCTCATTCACTGGTTAGAGTACAGGAAGTTTGTGTTGGGGTGTGTGTGGTAGTGGTTGTTTTTAAACGTTTTGGTAAAGTAATAAATAGGTCATAGGAAGTGAAGCAGCTGCTAGCTAATCCCTTGATGTGTTCTCTACTTTCTTTTAAACTGCAGCATTTACTTTAAAAAGTTGTTATACAAATATACAAACCAAAGGGAAATGTGTGTCTTATATTTTGGAATCAAAACCACCCTGTCTTATTTTAAACCTTTGAGAAAAGTGATCTAGAGTTTTAATTACACTTTCCAGACATGTAAATTGCAGAGATAATTGTATACATCAACACTATCTGACAGTTCTGCTGCCATGCCTTTCATCTGTGGATCTCTTAAGTGCCTTACAAAGAAAATTCCTTCATATTAGAATACAGGGAACCTGGGGCACAGAGAAGCAAAGTGAGTATCCGGCCTGACAGGGACTGAACCCCAAAGCGAAGCAAGGTCTGCTGAGTCCAAGTGGACTAAGTGGCATTTACTCTCTGTACAAGTGGCCACTGTTACTGACTACTTACATCATTGCACTATGTGCTGTGTAATTGTATGCTCACCTTTTTCCAAAGATTTGTCTTAATTTTTTTCTCCTGAATCAGTGTCATATGTAATTTCCTTCAGAGCCTCTCAGATTTTGTTATAATTTGTGGTTCTGGAGATTGCTGTTATATGTAAGTTAGGTGTGTGTTATCTGTTGGGTTTAATATTTCCTTTCATGCCTGTGACACCTCCCATTTTCTCTAGAGTTGGCAGTAGGATAGTAGGGGAACAAAGATTCATGTTGCATTTAAATTTCTGATGCCTTTTTTGAGAAAGTGACTGGTGAAATAGTGGTTTCACTGATATATATATATATATATGTGATGTAGATAAATAACCATGTGTGTGGTTACCCAAGGCTTTGCTTGTCTAAGTGGAGAGGTGTTTTTAGCTGCAACGCTGTTTTGCAGTGTGTAAACTGATCTTTTTCTGAATTTGGAAACAAAAGGGGACTGTTGGGGAGCAGTGGAAGTTGCACATTGCTCTGAAGTTGTAACTCTTTCAGTCCTGATGAAAGGTATTTGTTTACTTTCAGAATCAAATCTTTGTTTATCTACAGAGGTGGAGTATCAACAACAGAGTCTCCCACGGCTACATAACTCAATCCTTGGGCACTAGGGACATCGTGTGAGGTCAGAGGTGTTTTAACACTCCTGACCTAGTTTTTGCTTTGGCCTTCATTCTGACTCTTCTCATCACTGAGTCCATGCCAACAGCAGTTGTGCTAGATAGTGGTTATTACTAGTCTCTTTCCTACAGAGGTGTCATGGTTTAAGCCCAGCCAGTAACTCAGAACGACGCAGCCCCCCACACCAATCCAAGCTCAGTCCCCCCACAAGCCCCCTTCATTCTTCCTCCAACCGCTCATGGAGGGATGGGGAGGAGAATCGAAAGAATGTAAGTCCCACAGATTGAGATAAGAACAGCCCAGTAATTAAGGTATAACATAAAACCACTACTGCTACCACCAATAATAATAATGATAAGAGAAATAACAAGGGAAGATGATACAATTGCTCACCACCTGCCAACCAGTACCTAGCCAGACCTGAGCACTGATCTACCCCTTCTGGGTAACTCACCCCAGTTCATATACTGGGCATGACGTGCTGTGGTATGGAATACCCCTTTGTCTAGTTTGGGTCAGGTATCCTGTCTCTGCTTCCTCCCAACTTCCCCTCCTCCATGGCAGAGCATGAGACTCAGAAAGTCCTTGGTCAGAGTAAACATTACTTAGCAACAGCTAAAAACATTGGTGTTAGCAATGTTGGTCCCAGGCTGAAAGTCAAAACCACAGCACTGCACCACCTACTAAGAAGGACAAAAAATGACTGCTACTGCTGAACCCAGGACAGTATCCACCCCTTATTCCAAACCATTCACGTCATGCACATTTTTAAAAATATACCATTGCTCTTGTCTCACATATGTATACACACACACACACACACGCACAAAGAGAGAGATATCATTCCTTATTGCATGGACCAATCCCTATAAAGCTGCTGAGTTCATCTGGTCCGTGATATTGGGCTCCATTTCTTGTAACAGTCTCTTAGAGCAGAAGAAACGGTGTGCAGTGTTGGATTGTAGCCTGTTGATGACACTACGGAATTCGTCTGGTCACTGCTGAGCTCGTCTGGTTTTGACAAAGTTCATTCATTGTTGGAATGATGGTCAGAGGGAAGTCAGGGCCAGTCACTGGTTACCTGAAGACATGTAGGTGGTGGGTTATGAAAGTGCTACATAGAAGGAAACAGGATGTAATTGAATTCATTGGCTGTGTTCCCCTAAAATGAAATCCCCTTGAAGTACACATTGGACTTCCTGATCATCCTCAATTACCCACCAAGTATATCTGTGTCCCTGAGCGAAAGCAATCCCATGAGTAGATTTGCCTTTACCTGAAGCAGGAAAAATCCAGACTGTCTTCCCCAACAAATTCTTTATGTGCACCACAGGAACTTTATCCCCCTCTATAGTATGTAAAAGTTCTGATTGGGCTGGGCCAGCCCTGTTGGCAGATCCTGTGGTGTTGACCAACCAGGTGGCTTTTGGTAAATGTGTAATTATTGCAGCCCACTTACTCCATGTAGCATCAGTTACATGACGTGTAGAGGAGACCCTGCCTTTGAACATCCAGCCCAGCACAGGCAACCGGGGTGCCTGGAGAAGCTATGCTTTAGGTGCCACTGACTTCTGAAGCAGCTCGAACCCCTTCATAGGCTGCCAGTATCTCTTTTGCAGTTGGCCTCGGATCCTCTGTATCCCTGACTCCAAGAGCCGAGGGGTCAAACTCAAGTCTCCCCTGGAGCTTTCTGCCAGAGGCTCCAGGTAGAACCATTCTCCCCAGCTGTGGTATAGAGTACATTTCTTACATCTGGCCCGGTCCAGACTGGTCCAAAGGCTACTGCATGAGCTCTCTCTCATTTAATTTGCTCAAAGGCTTATTGTTGCTCAAGGCCCCATTTAAAATCATTCTTCTTCCGGGTCACGTGATAGAGAGAGCTTACAATCAAACTGTAATTTGGGATGTGCGTTCTCCAGGACCCCACAACACCTAAGAAAGCTTGGTTTTCTTTCTTATTAGTTGGTGGAGACATTGCTGTTATCTTGTTGATCACATCTGTGGGCATCTGGCAATGTCCATCTTGCCTTTTTATTCCCAAAATTTTCATCTCCTGTGCAGGTCCGTTGACCTTACTTCGTTTTATACCAAAACCGGATTTCAGCAGGTTTTGGATTATTTTACTCCCTTTCTCAAAATCTTCTTCCTCAGTACCACCCCACATGATAATGTCATCAATGTATTGCAGGTGTTCTGGAGCTTGCCCCTGTTCCAGTGCACTCTGGATCAGTCCATGGCAGATGGTAGGGCTGTGTTTCCACCCCTGGTGGAGTCGGTTCCAAGTGTACTGGACACCCCTCCAAGTAAAAGCAAACTGTGGCCTGCACTCTGCTGCCAAAGGAATTGAGAAAAATGCATTGGCAGTGTCAATTGTGGTATACCATTTGGCTGCCTTTGACTTCAGTTCATACTGAAGTTCTAGCATGTCTGGTACTGCAGCTCTCAAGGGTGGTTTGAATTCTTTCAGGCCATGATAGTCTACTGTTAGTCTCCAATCTCCTTATAGGCTTCTGCACTGGCCATATGGGGCTATTAAAGGGTGAGCGGGTCCTACTGATCACTCCTTGGCTCTCTAGTCTATGGATTAGCTTATGGATGGGAATCAGTGTGTCTCGGTTGGTGTGATACTGACACCAGTGCACTGTTGTGGTCACGATTGTCACTTGTTGTTCTTTGACCTTCAGCAACCCCACAACAGAAGGATCCTCTGAGAGACCAGGCAAGGTGGACAGCTGCTTAATTTCCCCTGTCTCCAAAGCAGCAATACCAAAAGCCCATCGTTATCCTTTCGGGTCTTTGAAGTACCCTCTCCTGAGGTAGTCTTCGTCAAGGATGTATGGAGCCTCTGGACCAGTCACAATGGGGTGCTTTTGCCCTTTCCCCCCAGTCAGGCTGATTTCAGTACAGTCAACTCTTGGAATCCTCCTGTCACTCCAGAAATATAAATGGGTTCCACCCCTTGTCAGCTTGATGGCATCAGGGTGTGCTGTGCACCGGTATCTGCCAGAGCCTTATACTTCTTTGGGACTGATGTGCCAGGCCATCTGATCCACACTGTCCAGTAAATCTGATTGTCCCCTACTTCCACCTGGCTGGAGGCAAGGCCCCTCTAATAGTGATCACAACACTGGTCACTTAAATCTTGTAGACAGGGATTATTCTTCTTTATCACAGGAGCTGGAGTAAAATCAGCTCTTTCACTCTATCTTGGAACCTGCTCACCACAAACTGAAGCCGCAGCTTTCATGGGAGGATCATCCTTGATCTTTGTTCTCCAATTCACACACTCATTCTTCCAGAGCTGAGGTAGGTTATCTCTCCTACTTCTTCATGTTTTCTCCATGAACCCACAGGTAAAACCATAGGGTGGCCTGTGGTATATACTTCCTGTATCTTCTCTCTCAAGCAGTAGGATGCCTTTTGTTAATAGCTGAGAAGTCTGTTGGTACATGTACTGTGCTGGATAGATTGGATAGGTCATCTCTCAATTGTTTGAACTCCTGGGACAGTTTTTTCACAGCTGAAATGAAGGGGTGAGATTGTCTTCGAACTCTCGGAGTTGACGTGTCCGAGAAAATTCAGTCCATAAACAATTGGCTTCGAGGCTGGTGCTGCAGGCAGGGCTTTGGATTCTTTGATAACGGCTGGTTTTATAGGGCACCAGTCTGGACATTGGCATGTGGGAAAGGTTTATCGCACAGAGGCAAAAGGATGCTGGGGCATGAATTAGCAGGGCTCATTTGGAGAGCTTTAAACTAGATTCGAAGGGGGATGGGGTTGTAGCTGGGCTTGCCTCAGTGGGACAGCGCTCCGGAATTGATGAAGACTGGGAGGCCTCCTGTAATCCTAGGGTGAAATCGGTGTGCTCAGCTCGCTCCCTGAAATGTCTGTACACCAATGCACGCAGCATGGGAAATAAGCAGGAGGAGCTAGAAACCTGTGTTAAGTCAGGAGATTATGACCTGGTGGCAATTACAGAGACGTGGTGGGACAGCTCACATGACTGGAATATAGTCATGGAGGGCTATGTCCTTTTCAGGAAAGACAGGCCAGCCAGGCGGGGTGGTGGGGTTGCTCTTTATGTGCGAGAGCAGCTACAATGCGTTGAGTTCTGTCCGGGGACAGATGACGAACGAGTTGAGAGTCTGTGGGTAAGAATTAAGGGACAGGCGGGCAGGGGCGATACTGTTGTGGGGGTCTGTTACAGGCCACCGGATCAGGGTGAGAAAGTTGACGAGGCCTTCTACAGGCAGCTGAGAGCGGCCTCACAGTCACAGGCCGTGGTCGTTGTGGGGGATTTTAACTTCCCTGATGTTTGCTGAAAGGACTACTCGGCAACGCAGCTGCAGTCCAGGAGGTTCCTCCAGTGTATGGATGATAACTTCCTCATGCAAATGGTGGATGAGTCAACCAGGAGAGGTGCGCTGCTCGATCTCATCCTCACTAACAAGGAGGGTCTGCTCGAAGCAGTGGAGGTTGAGGGCTGCCTTGGTTGCAGCCACCATGAGATGGTGGAATTCAGGATATTGTGTGGTAGGGCCAATAGAATAGCAAGTAGAATTGCAACCCTGGACTTTAGCAGGGCAAACTTTGGCCTCTTCAAGCAATTGCTAGGGGAAATCCCATGGGCTAGGCTGCTTGAAGGTAAAGGGGCCCAAGATAGTTGGTTGACGTTCAAGGACTGCTTTTTCCGAGCTCAAGATCAGAGCATCCCGACACGTAGGAAGTCAAGGAAGAGGGTCAGGAGACCTGCGTGGCTAAATAGGGAATTGCTGGGTATGCTGAAGTGGAAGAGAAGAGTTTACAGGTCATGGAAGGAAGGGCTGGCCACTTGGGAAGAATATAAGGCTGCTGCTAGAGGATGTAGGAAAGCTGCTAGGATGACTAAGGCCTCCTTGGAATTAAAGCTGGCGAGAGGGTTCAAGGACAGCAGAAAGAGCTTTTTCAAATACATGGCAGATAAAACTAACACCAGAGGCAATGTAGGCCCGCTGATGAACGGGACGGGTGCCCTGGTGACAGAAGATACAGAGATGGCAGAGTTACTGAATGCCTTCTTTGTCTCTGTCTACTCTGCTGGAGGCAGTCCTGAAGAGCCCTGTACCACTGAGACCTTAGATGAAGATAGGTCAACGGAGCGGTCTGCCTTAGTCGATGAGGAATGGGTTAGAGACCAGTTGAGCAATCTGGCCATCCATAAATCCATGGGTCCAGATGGGATGCACCCGCGGGTGCTGAGGGAACTGGCTGAGGTCATTGCTAGACCGCTCTCCATCATCTTTACCAAGTCTTGGGAAACGGGAGAGGTGCCTGAGGACTGGAGGAAAGCAAATGTCACTTCTGTCTTCAAAAAGGGCAAGAAGGAGGACCCGGGTAACTATAGACCAGTCAGCCTCACCTCCATTCCTGGGAAAGTGATGGAACACCTTATCCTTAGTGCCATCTTAAGGCATATCAAGGACAAGAGGGTTATGAGGGGCAGTCAACATGGCTTCACCAAGGGGAAGTCATGCTTGACCAGTATTGTAGCCTTTTATGAGGAAATAACACGGTGGATGGATGATGGCAGAGCGGTGGATGTGGTCTACCTTGACTTCAGCAACGCGTTTGACACAGTTTCCCACAGCATCCTTGCAGCTAAATTGAGGAAGTGTGGTCTGGATGATCGGGTACTGAGGTGGACTGTGAACTGGCTGAAGGAGAGAAGCCAGAGAGTTGTAGTCTATGGGGCGGAGTCTAGCTATCTGCCTGTAGCTGGTGGTGCCTCAAGGGTTGGTACTGGGACCAGTATTATTTAATATATTCATCAATGATTAAGATGAGGGAATTGAGTGTACTATCAGCAAGTTTGCTGATGACACTAAGCTGGGAGGAGTGGCCGACATGCCAGAAGGCTGTGCTGCCATCCAGCGAGACCTGGACAGGCTGGAGAGTTGGGCGGGGAATAACTTGATGAAATATAACAAGGGAAAGTATAGAGTCCTGCATCTGGGCAGGAACAAACTTACGTTCCAGTATAGGTTGGGGAACGACCTGTTAGAGAGCAGTGTAGGGGAGAAGGACCTGGGGGTCCTAGTGGATGACAGGGTGACCATGAGCCGACACTGTGCCCTTGTGGCCAAGAAGGCCAATGGCATCCTGGGGTATATTAGAAGGGGGGTGGTTAGTAGGTTGAGAGAGGTCCTCCTTCCCCTCTACTTTGCCCTGGTGAGACCTCATCTGGAATATTGTGCCCAGTTCTGGGCCCCTCAGTTTAAGAAGGACAGGGACCTGCTGGAGAGAGTCCAGCGCAGGGCAACTAAGATGATTAAGGGAGTGGAGCATCTCCCTTATGAGGAAAGACTGAGGGAGCTGGGTCTCTATAGTTTGGAGAAGAGGAGATGGAGGGGTGACCTTATAAGTGCATATAAATATATAAAGGGGGAGTGTCACGAGGATGGAGCCAGGCTCTTCTCAGTGGCAAACAATGATAGGACAAGGGGCAATGGGTGCAAACTGGAACACAAGAGGTTCCACTTAAACTCGAGAAGAAACTTCTTCTCAGTGAGGGTGACAGAACACTGGAACAGGCTGCCCAGGGAGGTTGTGGAGTCTCCTTCTCTGGAGGCATTCAAAACCCGCCTGGACACGTTCCTGTGTAACCTTATCTAGGTGTTCCTGCTCCGGCAGGGGGATTGGACTAGATGATCTTTTGAGGTCCCTTCCAATCTCTAACATACTGTGATACTGTCATTGCATCCAGTGTTGGTGGTCCTATTTCATTCCAGGTGTCAATGAATGGGCATATGATCATGATGCACTCCGTGTAAATTTCCACCACATGCGTCTTTGTTGTGGTTTAAGCCCCACCAGCAACCCAGAGCCACGCAGCCGCTTGCTCGCTCTCCCCCCCCCTCCCCCCCCACCTCCTCCTGCTCCTGGAGGGATGTGGAGAATCAAAGGAATGTAACTCCCATGGGTTGAGAAGAGTCCACTAACTAAGGTATAACACAAAGCCACTACTGTTACCACCAGTAATATTAATGAAAAGGGAAATAACAAGGGAAGAGAATACAACTGCTTACGACCTGCTGACCAATACCCAGCATGATCTGAGCAGTCATCTAACCTGTCTGGGTAACTGCCCACAGTTTATATACAGGGCATGACATGCTGTGGTATGGAATACCCCTTTGGCTAGTTTGGGTCAGATGTCCTCCCTCAGCTTCCTCTCAACTTCCCCTCCTCCCTGGCAGAGCATGAGACTCAGAAAGTCGTTGTTTTGAGTAAACATTACTTAGCAGCAACTAAAAACAGCAATGTTCTCAGTCTTGTTCCTGTGCTGAAAGTCAAATACACAGCACTGCTCCAGCTACTAAGAAGGAGAAAAATGACTGCTACCATTGAACCCAGGACAAGAGGCAAATATTGTGATGGCTTTTTTTTTTTCTGTGTTCCAAGATTTTAGCCCAAAGAAATTAAGTGGGATAGAGAAGTTGATTTCGCAGCTGAATGACGTTGCTTTCCTTCTGTTCATTGATAGCCAGCTGTCACTGCAAAGCCCCAGTTTTGCATTTGTAACAAGAGCTTTCAGATCAAGAGCAGGGATGTGACTACTATACCCTGTTCTGGGGGTATGTTTCTCTATTATTTCTCCACCAGTTTATGTAATTTGCAGTGAAACGTCCCTCTTGTTCTTGCTTTGTGAAGCACTCATGGTCAGTACTTCTCACATTGTGGTGGTTGGGATGTGCATCATCTATGGTCCAATGATATAGTATCCTGTGTTTCATCAGAAGTTTACACCAGTACACTTTATGGACTGAGTGACATGGAATTAAATTAACTGTTAACATTGTTTGAACTCATTCTCTTTGCTGGTAAGTGGACAGTGTTAGTTCAGAAGCTTAGGGTTACCTGTGCCTGTGAGAATGCGGAACTTACAGGCTGTGAATGGTTGCTTTGTAGAAATGGCATGTAGTGTAAGTTTATATGATGCCTTGTTATGAGTTGTGCTGTCCTAACTTTTGCCAAGTTAATTTAGGGAGTTTAAGAAAACAAACTAAACTCAGCTGTTGCGTGCTACTTTGTGGTAAGGCATCTTATGTGTGAAATGATTTATTTTGTCATATTCTTCAAGATTGCGGCTGTGCCTTTTTCACTATTTTATACAAAATAAAGATGAAGCGGCTATCTCTTCGTGAGAGCAAATGGGTTTGGATCATTTATGTTTTGTATTTTACATACTTGGTTGTTTTTTTTTTTGGCTGAGAATAAAAGTTTCAAAATGAGCTAAGCAAGAAAGGCTGCAGGTAGCCAGTGATACAGTCTAAGGCATGGCCTAAAAGAAGGTTTATGAAACTTAGAAATGCTGAAGAGCCTTAAAGGTCAAAGCAACCTGTTAAAATGTGCAGGATAGATTGCTCAAAGCCAGGGCAAAGCTGCCAGAAATGCACTAAGGTGCTGGTCAAGCTTAGCAGCTGAGGCTCCTTTTCCTTGTCATGCAATTAATTCACAGCTGCGAAGACTGAGGATGGGAATGAAGACAACCCTTCTACAGACTATTATGAAATACGGGATTGGAAGCGTGTGGGACAGCAGTTACAAACTGTACGATCCGATGACCGTGATATTAATCCTAATTATTTAATTATTTGACACATCATTTTTGCTGTGTTGTGCTCTCTTCGATAACCTTTCACAAACTGACTCAGTTGCAGTACTCTCAGATCACCTGAACCCTGTGGGAGGAAATGTTTTAATTGCACTTAATAATGCTGACATAGCTGATACAAATGAAACTCCAGAACACATTTATGAGGAGCCTGTGCACGTTCATCAGACTGCTGTTGCTGCTCCTGCAGTTCTGACACCTGATAATTCTGATGCTGACCTGGATAGCCCTTTTGACCTAGGGCCTATTGATCTGGAAAAGGTGCCTGATTTATATCCCCCATATCCTCATGATAGATGGGCAGCTGTAAAGGGAGAAGCAAGAGGGGTGGGGGATGCAGACGTATAGTGTGCTTTCCCTGTGGTGTATGTGCCGGATCAAGACCCACGGTGGGAAGGTCTTTTGTATGCTCTTATCAAAGATATCAGGTGAATTGTGATGGACAATGGACTTGGGGTTCCATAAGCAACTCATTTGATACAGTCTCTCTGTGATACTCATGTACCAGAAGTTGGCAAATACAAATATGTCCATGTTTCCATTGACCCTTGAATACCTTTATAGATATTGCTGCACATTTCTTCCAACATAGGCTGGCCACCTGTGTCAGAATGAGTGTGCATTTTGGTCAGTATATAAAAGCCTGAACCTCATGCAATGTGGGCAGGCAGAACGTTGCCTCCGTGGGGACGCCCGCTGAGGTTGAGCCTGCCACCTAGCACTGCGATGATGCTGCTCAGAGCTGATTTCCTGATCTTCTTCACAGGTTTCTTGCACCATGTTCTGTAGGTGGGACCGTGTAGTAGGAGTAATGATTGTCTGCATTTTGTGTTTCACAAAAAAAAGCCCTCTCGATCTAATAAAGTATCGGGACAGTTTGTAGAGACACTGCAAACAAAGCCTAAAGAGTGCCTGCAACATGCTGGGCGCATGGGAGGAGCCCTGCTTAGTGTGTTTAAAGTAACCTGGGGGTGAATCCACGACTTGCAGGAACAGATAGATTGGTTGAAACAAAAACTGCTAACTGAAAAAGCAAGAGGGGTAGCATAACCACAAGCTTTACTAGTCACCATCCAAGCAGCATCAGGGTGGCAGAGAAAAAAAAAAAAAAGGGTAATGACACAGCAAACTCCTTGACTGTTAACTGTGCAGTTTACTTCTGCAGCTGCTTTACATTCCTTTTTCATCAGAATGCCCCTGCTTTAAGGAATCACTTTAACCCATTTACTTCTCAAGAACTGATAACCTGGGGGAGGGTGTATATTTGTGTCCTCCTACCTACAGGTCCATGGCATCTGCCTGCAAAGTTTGTCAAGCCTTGTCATGACCTGGACAGACACGTGGATGAACCTGATGCCTCATCTGCAGGAGCTGATCCTGAATACCCCAAGCAGAATGAGATAGAGGAAGAGAAAAACTAATGATTGCAAACCATCACTTGGGGGCAACTGAAAAGTAACAACTTGCATATGTGTGCTTGTAACATAGCTATTTTTAGAGGCAGTGATTTTGTGTATAAAACCACCTGTATTTACTAGCCAGTTGCTAATAAGAAACTACACCTTGTATTGTATGGATTTGTCGCTTGCAAAAGAGATGTTAGAGCATGCAAATTTGCAGCAGCTGCTAGAAAATGCTAAGGCAAAAGCTAGAAAGATTCTAATACAATGGTAGTGTTATAAAGCAGGTAATGGAACAAATTAAGAGGGTGGGAGAACTCTTCTGGTGGGAAGTTTTCTTTGGCTCGTCCCTCGCTGCCATCAGCATCTTCAACATGATCAAGGACATTTTCAGTCTCATAATCTGCAAGTGAGGAGGTGCACCAGCATCTGAGAGGAAGCAGAAACAGGACACCTGACCCAAAGTAGCCAAAGAGGTATTCCATACCACAGCACAGCATGCCCAGTATATAAACTGGGGGGAGTTACCTGGAAGGCCCAGATCGCTGCTCGGGTTGGGCTGGGTATCTTTCAGGTGGTCTGAGCAATTATTTCCCTTATCGTTATTATTACTGTCAGTAAGAAGGCATCATTTGTGATCAGTGCTACTGGATTTGCAAATTTGCTGTTCCATTTGCTGGGATGCTTCTAATTTTCCACGCTTGACTGTTTGAAAGATCTGCCTCTCCTCCAGGTATGTGCTTAGCTGTAGATGTTTGTGAAATTACAGTAGCACTTTCAGTACATTGACTGACATGGCACTTACTGGAGTAACCCTTGCTGAGCCCCGGTCAGGCAGCACAGCTTTCTGCATGCAAAGTCATCTTTATCATTGTCCTGGGTTTAGCAGCAGCAGTCATTTTTTCTCCTTCTTGGTAGCTGGTGCACTACTGTGTTTTGACTTTCGGGCTGGGAACAAAGCTGATAAAAATGATGTTTTGGTTTGGCCAAGGACTTTGTGAGTCTCATGCTCTACCAGGGAGGAGGGGAAGCCGGGAGGAAGCAGAGACAGGACACCTGACCCAAACTGACCAAAGAGGTATTCCATACCACAGCACGTCATGCCCAGGGGGGAACTGGGAGGTACCTGGAAGGACAGGGGGTCGGGCGGGTCAGACTGGTGGTTTGGCGCGTGGTATTGTACTCCTTTCCTTTGCTATTTTCTCTTATCATTGTTGTCGTTGGTGGTAGCAGTTGTGATTCGTATTGTACATTAGTTGCTAGACTGTTCTTATCTCAGCCCGTGGGAGTTGCATTCCTTCGATTCTCCTCCCCACCCCTCTGAGAGCAGGGAAAGGGGGCGGCAGCCCCTGGGGAAGGGGGGGGGGGGGGCGTACTAACGTGGGCCTCGATTGCTTCCAGCCTGGCACCACTCACTGGGAGTAAGTGCACAAGCTGTCTTGGTTGAGGTTAAAGCACGACAATCATATTTGCGTTTCTGGTGAAAGATCAAGCTGCTCTTATGCCAAACCTCAAACTGGAAGCTTGCTCTACATAGATTTTTTTTTTTTCTGCTTTCTTGGGGAATTAAGAGTAAAAAGTCCAGTTGCCGACATCTTTCATCTTCTGCTGAAGCAATTGGGGGGTGCTAGCTGCAGGGTTCAGCTCTCCCCTTGCTGGTCCTGGAAGGCCACGTGAGGGAGGAAGCTCTTTGGTTGACAGTGGTTTTGTAATCTTTGGTGGGAAGTCAGACCATGTCACCGCAAAGAAGTGTCTTTAGAAGTCACGCATCACAACAGCGATATGGAGTAGTAAATTCAAAGTCTCCCTTCACCCTTGTCTGGTTTGTTGGCATGAGGAGCTGATATTGCTGAAATGTAGAGACTCAGTGGGTGTGTAAAACACATGGGACTTCTCGCTGGAGCGCGACTTGCCTCTGGGGCTGAGCACTGGCATATTTCTGGGGCTGTCTCTGCTGCAATGTGCAGTTGTATCTGGTGGCCGGCAGCTCGCTTGTGCCTGAGCTTTCTCAGGAGGTCAAAAGCAGGATGTACAGAGCCAGTGGCTATGAGCACCCCAGAGCATGTAGAGACATCATCTGACTTTTCTTTTTCCCTCTCAACATTCATGGCTTGACTTCACGAACGAAGATTTGGGAAGGGCTTTACCCACGCTTACTGCAAGTGCGCTGATGATTAAAAAGGCTAATGTGGGATAGGCAGCATTTGCGAAAAAGTGTTTCTTTTTGTGTTATGTATTCTTTACCTAAGCTTTTTTCTCTGCAGTTCAGAGTCTCAAAAACCAAAATATATGTGTCATCAGAGCCTACTGCCCCAAAATCAACATTATGCTACCTGCTGTCATTGCTTTTATGGAGCATAGAGCAAAAATTGGGGAATAACACAAATGAGATTTAGTAAATCAAAGTGGTAAAGACAAAATACTACTCCAAGCAATGACTGGTGTCAGTTGAAAACCTAATTTTTCCCTCCTTTTAAAAAAGAGAAATGCATGTCAGAATTCAGAAAAAAAAGCTTTTATTTAACAAAAATAAAGCTACTGTTTAAGTGTTAGTTTTAAATGGAAAGCAAAGCATGAAACCACAGGCCATTTGTGTTTGCACATTGTTGCAAAAAGACACAAAAGTGACTGCCAAGCACAGCAAACTCAAGCTTAAGAAGCGAGCATTCAGAAAGACTGTCCAAAAATGTACAGTGAAATCTGAAAAGTTGTGCTTTTTCCCCTGTTCTTTTTAAGCATGTAGAGACTGGATGTTAAACACCCCTTGTGTGTAACTAAGGTCACTATCTCAAACTCACACCCTTGTGTACAGGCACGTTCTGGTTAGAAGCGGAAGCATTTATTGGAATACATTCAGAGAGCCCAGATCGTCACTGGGTGCTGCTAAAATTTTTCTTGCTGATTTCTAAACAGTCGTTTGCACAAATCAATTTCTTTTGTTACTTGTCTTTTGACATTGTAGACATAAAGCTTCAAAGGCTTGCTTGACTGCCAGATAAAATATTGGCATCCTTTTATTTCTAATAGTCCCTAAAATGAAAGAGTGTTACAGGTACTGAGCTGTAAGGAGTAAGTTATGATCCTGTCGGAATACAACTGGAACAAGAAATCTCATTTGCTCTTTAAGAATAATTTATAAAGTTGAACAGAGCAGGAGACATGACTTGGGTTTTTTGTTTTCCTGTGCCAGGGGAGGTTTAGATAGGATATTAGGAAAAAATTTATTCACAGAGAGGGTGATCAGGTATTGGAAAAGGCTTTCCAGGGAAGTGGTGGAGTCATTGTCCCTTGAAGTATTTAAAACCTGTTGTCCTGGGTTCAGCAGTAGCAGTCATTTTTCTCCCTCTTAGTAGCTGGTGCAGTGCTGTGTTTTCAAATTTAGTCTGAGAACAGTGCTGATAACACACTAATGTTTCTGGTTGTTGATAAGTAATGTTTTCTGTGATCGAGGACTTTTTCAGTCTCATGATCTGCAAGTGAGGAAGGGCACTAGAATCTGGGAGGAAGCAGAGATGGGACACCTGACCCAAAGTAGCCAAAGGGGTATTCCATACCACAGCACATCATGCCCAGCATATAAACTGGGGGGAGTTACCTGGAAGGCCCAGATCGCTGCTCGGGTTGGGCTGGGTATCTTTTGGCGGGTCTGAGCAATTATATTCTCTCCCTTGTTATTTCCCTTATCGTTATTATTACTGGTGGTAAGAAGGCATCATTTGTGATCAGTGCTACTGGATTTGCAAATTTGCTGTTCCATTTGTTGGGGGTGTATGTTGCCAGAAAAAAAGAATAGCATGGCAAATGTATTATTTGATTTATTTTTATTTGATTGGGGTTTTTTTTCTCTTTTTTCAGTCTGCTTTCTGATGGGTGGTGCTAAACTCATCTCTTAATATTGTATCAGATACATGTAGGGAAAGAAGAGACTTGTAAAAACTGATGGGTTCACTTGGTAAGGTTCTGTATTTTGTGGACTGCAGAACCTTGTTGAGAGCAGCAGAATGACTGTGTGTCCTCAGCTGTGGCTGCCATTAGCTTTGGGTCTGTGGTGCCTTATGCAGCACTAATATTAAAAACCAAAATAAAACCTCCAAAAACCAAACTTTATAAGAAAATCCTGTAATATTTCATAGATTTTTTCTAAGATATTTTTAAAGTATAGACTTATTTAGCACAGAGTTAGTTCGCTCCAGTGAATCTGGGTTTTAGGGAGAGGGCAGGACTCTTGCTAACACTGTGAGAGGTGATTTCTACTGCCACTGTTGTCTGCCAGTTCTGTAAACCCCAGTGAAATGCCAGGACTGGAACACAGTATAGAAACCAGGGCACCCGATTTTGGGTCTTAGCATCTGATTCACTGGGGGCTGCATTTTCCTGGACTTGGGGGAATTGGGAAAACAAAGACTCGTGTCATCTTACTAAATTCTCAGGTTTCACATATGGTTTAAATGATTTTCCTAGAGCACTTTGGGGCCATTCAGGAGAAAAAGAAGATGCAAGAGTGTGTACTTCTTATTTTCCATAATGCAGTTGCATGTGGCTATACTAAATTTACTCTACTTTTGTATTTAAGTAACTCAGAGGGGGTGTCTTTTAGCCTCTTGAATTTTGTTTGTAGTCTGAATTCACACCTATGATGTTTTCCTTTGTGGAGGGCATTAGACTCAAGATGCAAGTGTCAACCTCCAATTTAGTCACATAGAGCATCATCTGAGTCATCTCCATCCTCAGCCTGGATCAGTCTCAGCCTTCTTAAAGCTGCTAATTTCTGTCTCCAAATAATGTCAGTGTATATTAATGAATGTCATTAATTGATTTAAGTGGTTCATGAGACAACTAAGATCTCAAGGAGTCCAAACTTCAAGTATAATGACATAGGAACTGCTGATTGTCTGTATCTGACTTGGGTAGTGGCCTGAGTCATCTCTGGGAGTGGTCTGATAACTTTGCATTCAAGAGAGCAAAGTTTCAAAGTCATTTTAATTAAGTGGTGTGGAGAGCAATTGTGTGATGTAGATTATTAGGGAAAAAACAAATCCCATAATGCTTCAGTCACTGTGGGTTTTCTTTTTCTTTTTCTTTTTCTTTTTTTTCTCATAGACCTTCAGCAACTGTGGACTGCATCACAAAGCTCAGAACAGGTTTGGATGCTGCTAAGAGGACCAGCAAAGTCAGGGGTAGCGTTCATCCTGCAGTGACTAGTGAAATGTGTGATGATTTGTGTGTGTATGCCTTAGACACTTCTTTTCTGGCAGTAAAAGTGTCATCTTCAGCTCTTTTCCTCCAATATTTTAATGGTATGACATGGCCATTTATGCTTTTGTGCTGATGGACAGTTCTCATAATGGGCCTTGTCAATAGCTTTGTGTATTTGTTGTGGCAGTATTGAGAGCCTGTGGTACTTAGTTCTTGGGAAGGACAATACAGTTGCCATTCCTCTTTGACCTAGTATGCTTTTTTTCCTGGTAGGAAAACAAAATGGGCACAGCATTAGTCAAGAACCATAATATTTAATGTCTGAGAAGAAACACTGC
Source organism: Neopsephotus bourkii (assembly GCF_033783945.1). Lineage (NCBI taxonomy): Eukaryota > Metazoa > Chordata > Aves > Psittaciformes > Psittacidae > Neopsephotus > Neopsephotus bourkii. The sequence continues at coordinate 9,621 of NW_026901994.1, read as the reverse complement.
AGTTGTCTAGTTTGATGTCCTTGAAACCTAATCCGGTGAGTTTTGCATTGACTTCCACTAGCTTTTCATTCTGTTCATGAAAGTGTGAGGGAATATATGACAAGTTTAGGAGTTGAATCTCTTCTTTACTCATGTAATGAATGTTGTTGCAACTGCTGGTGGCTTGTCTCAAATACATCTGCAAGATCTGGTCTTCTAAATGAAGCGCAGCAACAGTTTTCTTAATGACTTGCCCTAGCTGCTCTGAGTTACTGAAGGACAGAGTTATTTTTCACTCTCTTCTCATGAGTAAAAGCCTAGTGCAGCCACTGAAATAACCAATTTGGTGCTTCATGATACAGCCTTTGTTCTTGAAAGTACCAAGGCTTGTATTCATCCTGAAGAGAGTACTCTGTATGCAATGTTGTTGAATCTTGTGTGTATCTGCAGCTGTATATTTAAAGTTGGATATACTACTTCTAGGCTGACAACAATATATTTAATTTAGTGCTAGATCACTGCCAGGACTACCTGTGTGGGCCGTGTTTTAAGAGGTGCTGTTAGAATTCAGTGACATTTCCAGCACATCTGCTGCCACTGACTCATTCCTGCTGCATCGCTGCCTCTTGCAGGGGTCAGAGCAGCAGGCTGGAACATTGTGTTTCCAGCTCTGTGTAATAACTTCTCAAATGAATGATATACTGGAAAGTGACTGAAAATATTGATGAAAATATTAATGAAAATAAAATGATAGAGGGGCTGATGACTACATGTATCTTCCTTGTAACTGAGCATGTAGAGACTGTGCTTAGATGAATTATAAAGAAAATGGGAGACGACAAGAATTTCAGAGGTGTGGTTTGTCTGGCACTGGTGTTTCTGGCTGAGTTTGTAATGCTGTGATATGCACAAGGTATGCTCATAGGCAGTTGCACCTTTGAAAATATTACTCTTTCTTCATGCCTAATCCTTGCATCACAGGAATGGCTCTGAATGTACAGTAAAGCCTTTGGTTTGTACTCTGAGAGAGGTACTGACAGAAATTTATTAGGATTGGCTGCAGATGTGTTAGGATGTGGGCCAAAATGAAACTTTATATCAGTACTTTGGATCTGAGTCTGATTTTCTTATTTTGCAAAGAACAGGATTTGAGGTTAAGGTTCTCAGCTTAAATCTGAAGCAGAGAAGCATATTTCTCAGTTGTTCTCTGAACTCTTTTGACTTGGGTTTAGTGATCCAAAGTCTTGCAAAACATTGCTTGGAGAGTAATCTCCTACAGTGTTTATAGTGTTAAATTTGGTTTTGGTTTATGTTTTACTCATTTCCAGTGAGAGCTGGCAATTTGTTGTAAGGAAGCAGGAGTAGAGTCTGATTTGGAACTCAAAGATATGTATTTTTAAATTATATTTTTCAGAAAGAGAAAGCAAGAAGGTCTTTCGCAGCAGGATGCAGGCTAGAGAAAAAGGCAGATGTTACTTTATTATTCAAACTTTATATTTCCTTTCCAATAATAATACTTCCCTAAAATGCCTTCTAGTTGAAGCTTGCTGACCACTTGGGCCTTTTTCAGCAGTTACCATGGATGCTGTGGCGTATTTTAAAATGCTTTCTATTTAACTTTTTTCTTTGTCTCTGGGGAAATGATTGATAAACAATCTCTATATTAAGCATTCTTCTTTAAATCTGGGAAAATGTATGTAGGAAAATTAAGTAGTTATATTCTTGATGCTCAACCCTGCCTACTAAACTCTGCTCTGCTTTTTTTTTCTGATAAACCAGTTTTTTCTCTGTAGTTCCAAACATAATAGTGCCATGAGATTCTGTTAATGCTGTAGGAACATGTAGCCAACACAATTAGAAGGAAGAAAGCTGGTATTATCATTAAGTTCATATATACACTTTTGTTCAGCCATTGTTAGAGAGAGTTGAGTTTATCAAATAAAATGTTAAGAAACTTAAAGATGAGAAATAAATCTGTGCACAGTTCAGTGCAAGTGGCTGGTGGTCCATTTGGGCTGGCCTGTTGTAATTGACCCTCTGACCGTCCCGGGAAGCAGGATAGGTGTGTAACGTGGAAGTGATCTTATCTCTGCAGGGAGACTGACTTGTGAATTAGAAGGAGTAGGACTCTTCCCTGTTCACTGTTACACTGTGTGCAGCAACGGTTTCATACAGAGATGTGGTAGTATTTAATTACCTAGAGGAGGGCAGTAAGAGTTATCCTTTTTTCCGTTCCTGCATTGGGTAAATCTGATGCAAGCAGAAGCGGGCAAAAACCACGATGTGTTGTCCTGGGTTCATATGTAGCAGTTATTTTTCTCCTTCTTAGTAGCTGGTGCAGTGCTGTGTTTTCAACTTTAGTCTGAGAACAATGCTGATAACACACCGATGTTTTTAGTTCTTGCTAAGTAATGTTTACTCTGATCAAGGACTTTTCAGTCTCATGCTCTGCCAGGGAGGAGGGGAAGCGGGGAGGAAGCAGAGACAGGACATCTGACCCAAACTAACCAAAGAGGTATTCCATACCACAGCACGTCATGCCCAGTATATACACTGGGGGCAGTTCCATGGAAGGCCAGATCGCTGCTCAGGTCGGGCTGGATATCGGTTGGCGGGTGGTGAGCAACTGTATTCTCTCCCTTCTTTTTTCCTTTATCATTATTATTATTGGTGGTAGTAGTAGTGGTTTTGTATTATACCTTAGTTAGTGGACTGTATCTCAGCCCATGTGATTTGCATTCTTTTGATTCTCCTCCCCATCCCTCCATGAGCGGGCGGAGGAAGAAAGGGGTGAGGAGTGAGCGAGCATCTGCATGATTCTCAGTTACTGACTGGGTTTAAGCCACGGCAGTTCTTTTTGGTGCCCAACGTAGGGCACGAAGGGTTGAGATAACGACAGATCTGACCAGAGTGTGTCTAATAGTATTTGTGATAAACATTCATTGTTTCAGAATTCTGTGTTTCAGTCACTATGAAATATATCACAGAATCCTCATCACAATATTGATTTATTTGCTCTCAGAGTTGTTTCCCTTTGTCTCAGAGTTTCAGCATGTCATACCTTACTTGCAGCCAGTATTTGCTGTTCTAGTGTTTATCGGCTGGGAGGCCTGGGCTAAGGTTCTTGTTTAGTTGTGCTTTATGGCAATGACTTGTAATACAATAGACTCATCGATCATGAAACTGATCTGGCTTGCTTTCCCAGTGTGGTCATCATCTCTATACTTTGGGAGGCATATAATGGAAGTTTTTAGAAATTACGCATCTTTTTCTTTTTTTTTCCTCCCCGGGTGGTCAACCTATGAAGGAAACTTTCCCTCACACCCCCTGATCCTCCACCAGGCTATTTACACCAGCATTTAAGATTTCTAAAGGTTTTGGATGTCCTTTGAATACCCTTGAAACCTGCCTGCTGCTTGTGCTGGGGGTGAGCATGTTGGCACACGTACAGCGTGTGTTTTACTCACAGCCATCCCACCCTGAGAATGGCCTATTTTGTTGGATCTTGGAAGTTAAGCAGGGTCAGGTTTGGGTCTGGTCTAGGGTTAGATGATGATATTGGAGGACCACCAATAGTTTTTCCCATGGCTGGACAGCCATGAGTGTCAGGGTGTGTGGGATCGTATGGGCAAACTCCTAGGCCAGTTGGCACTTCCGGTGCTTTGGAACTTCACCCCTGAGAAAATGCAAAATCTGAAAAAACTAGCTGAACACTTAGACAAGGTGTGCTGCTGTCCTGGCAGTACCAGAGAGGGAGAAATCATGGCAACATGATGGGGCTTGGCCTATGCCTACAGAGCCCTGTTCAACGCTATCCAGCACCTTCAAAGGGGAGAAGATGTCTCTGGATTTGATGGCAAAGCAACAGACAACGCAGCTACTCAACCCTCAAGCACAACAGCTACACCAACCCTATCAACAGGCACTGCAGCCACTACAACCTTGGTGACAGACACTGCAGACACTCCAACCACAGTGATAGATACTGCAGCCGCTCCAACCACAGCAATAGACACTGCAACCACTCCAACCACGTTCATAGACACTGAAGCTAAACCGAAGGACCAATCCGTGCCAATATCAGTTGCCCCTGTAAGTAAGGGGAAAAGCAAACAAGAGGCACAATCTGTACAGTAAAGAAAGATAAAGACCCAATGCAGGTACTAAAGGGGACAGCATCTAAACAAGAGTTATTGATACAGGAATCAGAGGAAGAAGAAGAGGTAACTTCTCGATCCCAGACCTCAACCGAGCTGCAGAATTTGTAAAAAGATTTCACCCATCTTCCAGGGGAGCACATCGTCACCTGGTTGCTCTGATGTTGGGACTATGGAGCTGATGGTCACGAGCTAGAAGGTAAGGAAGCCAAGCAGCTGGGATCACTTGCTAGGGAATGAGTAATTGAGGGAGTGATTGGAAAAGAAAAATGAGCCCCAGCCTTAGGAGGCAGCTCTTGGCAGCTGTGAAGGAAAGTTTTCCCTACAAGGACAATGTTATGTGTTGGTCAGGCAAGTGTACCACAGTCGAGAGGCATCCAGTCCCTGAGGGAATCAGCCATTGTAGAGATGATCTATCGTAGTCTGGATGCTGGGAATGCACCTGTAGATGCAGATGAAGTCAAATGTACATGACCCATGTGGCAGAAAATCAAGAGTGAGACAAATTTTGCTAGTGTAGTAGTACTAATTCTGTAATTTGATAAATGTTGCTGGATAGGTTATGTTCTTAATGAACAAAGATGTTAATTGCCCTTATCTGAAGTACCTCTATATACAGGGACGATGTCTAGAGCCATGGATCTCTCCTAAGAGAGATTTATTTGAGATTACCCATTGTTTTCAGCAGTTTCAGAGTCCATTACCCTTCAGTGTGCCATCTGAATAATCTCCACCCACATCAAAGTTTTGAGACCAATCATCTCTTCCTACTTGTTATTCCTCAGAACTGAATTTTATTTGGGTATGGAGAACTTATGTGTAATACCGTATGCTCATTGTCCTGGGCTACAACAGCATGGCTAATTCTTAAGATCAGCTAAGAGAGAAATTAGCACCTGACAGTGGAATAGCAAGGGTCTGGAATAGCCCCATTTCCCCCACCATCTGGAGTATTTAATTGGGAAAATCAGTCTTCATTGCTGCTATGTTGGTAGGAGTTTTCAGTCTAAATATGTTTTAATGCAAGTAACCATCTCTATTTATAGAATTCATCTTTTCTAGACACTTTCTTTGGAAAATATCACAGTATCACAGTATGTTAGAGATTGGAAGGGACCTCAAAAGATCATCTAGTCCAATCCCCCTGCCGGAGCAGGAACACCTAGATAAGGTTACACAGGAACGTCAGGCGGGTTTTGAATGCCTCCAGAGAAGGAGACTCCACAACCTCCCTGGGCAGCCTGTTCCAGTGTTCCGTCACCCTCACTGAGAAGAAGTTTCTTCTCAGGTTTAAGTGGAACCTCTTGTGTTCCAGTTTGTACCCATTGCCCCTTGTCCTATCATTGTTTGCCACTGAGAAGAGCCTGGCTCCATCCTTGTGACACTCCCCCTTTATATATTTATATACACTAATAAGGTCACCCCTCAATCTCCTCTTCTCCAAACTATAGAGACCCAGCTCCCTCAGTCTTTCCTCATAAGGGAGATGCTCCAATCCCTTAATCATCTGAGTTGCCCTGCGCTGGACTCTCTCCAGCAGGTCCCTGTCCTTCTTGAACTGAGGGGCCCAGAACTGGACACAATATTCCAGATGAGGTCTCACCAGGGCTGAGTAGAGGGGAAGGAGAACCTCTCTCGACCTACTAACCACCCCCCTTCTAATACACCCCAGGATGCCATTGGCCTTCTTGGCCACAAGGGCACAGTGTCGGCTCATGGTCACCCTGTCGTCCACCAGGACCCCCAGGTCCCTCTCCCCTACACTGCTCTCTAACAGGTTGTTCCCCAACCTATACTGGAACCTGGGGTTGTTCCTGCCCAGATGCAGGACTCTACACTTTCCCTTGTTATATTTCATCAAGTTATTCCCCGCCCAACTCTCCAGCCTGTCCAGGTCTCGCTGGATGGCAGCACAGCCTTCTGGCGTGTCGGCCACTCCTCCCAGCTTAGTGTCATCAGCAAACTTGCTGATAGTACACTCAATTCCCTCATCTAAATCGTTGATGAATATATTAAATAATACTGGGCCAAGTACCGACCCTTGAGGCACTCCACTAGATACAGGCCTCCAACTAGACTCCGCCCCATAGACTACAACTCTCTGGCTTCTCTCCTTCAGCCAGTTCACAGTCCACCTCACTACCTGATCATCCAGACCACACTTCCTCAATTTAGCTGCAAGGATGCTGTGGGAGACTGTGTCAAACGCGTTGCTGAAGTCAAGGTAGACCACATCGACCGCTCTGCCATCATCCATCCACCGTGTTATTTCCTCATAAAAGGCTACGAGATTGGTCAAGCATGACTTCCCGTTGGTGAAGCCATGTTGACTGCCCCTCATAACCCTCTTGTCCTTGATATGCCTTAAGATGGCACCAAGGATAAGGTGTTCCATCACTTCCCCAGGGGTGGAGGTGAGGCTGACCGGTCTATAGTTGCCTGGGTCCTCCTTCTTGCCCTTTTTGAAGACAGGAGTGACATTTGCTTTCCTCCAGTCCTCAGGCACCTCTCCCGTTTCCCAAGACTTGGTAAGGATGATGAAGAGCGGTCTAGCAATGACCTCCGCCGGTTCCCTCAGCACCCGCGGGTGCATCCCATCTGGACCCATGGATTTATGGATGGCCAGACTGCTCAACTGGTCTCCAACCCATTCCTCATCGACTAAGGCAGACCGCTCCGTTGACCTGTCTTCATCTGAGGTCTCAGCGGTACAGGGCTCTTCAGGACTGCCTCTGGCAGAGTAGACAGAGGCAAAGAAGGCATTAAATAACTCTGCCATCTCTGTATCTTCTGTCACCAGGGCACCCGTCCCGTTCATCAGCGGGCCTACATTGCCTCTGGTGTTACTTTTATCTGCCATGTATTTGAAAAAGCTCTTTCTGCTGTCCTTGACCCCTCTCACCACCTTTAATTCCAAGGACGCCTTAATCATCCTAGCAGCTTTCCTACATCCTCTTGTAGAAGCCTTATATTCTTCCCAAGTGTCCAGCCCTTCCTTCCATGACCTGTAAACTCTTCTCTTCCACTTCAGCATACCCAGCAATTCCCTATTTAGCCACGCAGGTCTCCTGACCCTCTTCCTTGACTTCCTACGTGTCGGGATGCTCTGCTCTTGAGCTCGGAAAAAGCAGTCCTTGAACTTCAACCAACTATCTTGGGCCCCTTTACCTTCAAGCAGCCTAGCCCATGGGATTTCCCCTAGCAATTGCTTGAAGAGGCCAAAGTTTGCCCTGCTAAAGTCCAGGGTTGCGATTCTACTTGCTATTCTACTGACCCTACCACACAAGATCCTGAATTCTACCATCTCGTGGTCGCTGCAACCAAGGCAGCCCTCAACCTTCACTGCTTCGAGCAGACCCTCCTTGTTAGTGAGGATGAGATCCAGCAGCGCTCCTCTCCTGGTTGGCTCGTCCACCATTTGCATGAGGAATTTATCATCTATACACTGGAGGAACCTCCTGGACTGCGGTTGGGTTGCCAAGTAGTCCTTCCAGCAAACATCAGGGAAGTTAAAATCCCCCACGATGACCACGGCCTGTGACTGTGAGGCCGCTCTCAGCTGCCTGTAGAAGGCCTCGTCAACTTCCTCACCCTGATCCGGTGGCCTGTAACAGACCCCCACAGCAGTATCGCCCCTGCCAGCCTGCCCCTTAATTCTCACCCACAGACTCTCGACTCGCTCATCATCTGTCCCCGGACAGAACTCAACGCATTGTAGCTGCTCTCGCACATAAAGAGCAACCCCACCACCCCGCCTGGCTGGCCTGTCTTTCCTGAAAAGAACATAGCCCTCCATGACTATATTCCAGTCATGTGAGCTGTCCCACCACGTCTCTGTAATTGCCACCAGGTCATAATCTCCTGACTTAACACAGGTTTCTAGCTCCTCCTGCTTATTTCCCATGCTGCGCTCATTGGTGTACAGAGATTTCAGGGAGCAAGCTGAGCACACCGATTTCACCCTAGGATTACAGGAGGCCTCCCAGTCTTCATCAATTCCGGAGCGCTGTCCCACTGAGGCAAGCCCAGCTACAACCCCATCCCCCTTCGAATCTAGTTTAAAGCTCTCCAAATGAGCCCTGCTAATTCTTGCCCCAGCATCCTTTTGCCTCTGTGTGATAAACCTTTCCCACATGCCATTGTCCAGACTGGTGCCCTATAAAACCAGCCGTTATCAAAGAATCCAAAGCCCTGCCTGCAGCACCAGCCTCGAAGCCAATCGTTTATGGACTGAATTTTCCCATTCATTCCCACATCATCAATAGAAGATGGAAGTAGTGAAGAGAAGATCACCTGAGCCCCAGAATCTTTCACTATCCGCCCCAAGGCCCTGTAGTCTTTCTTTATCCCCCTCAGACTGCGGGAAGCAGCTTCCCCCTCACCCGTCTGGAAGACCAGCAGCGGGTAGTAGTCTGTCAGGTGCACCAGGTTGGGGAGCGCCCTGGTGATATCCCTGATCCGGGCTCCAGGCAGACTACACACTTCCCTATGTTGAGGGTCAACTCTGCATATCGGGCCCTCTGTTCCTTTCAGAATGGAATCACCTACTACAATGACCCTTCTTTCTTTCTTACCAGAGGCAGTCTTGAAGTGTGAAGTCGACCGCTTTTTCCTATGTGGCCTTGTAGGCGGGCCTTGCACCACATCCTCACCTACCTCTCCTTCAAGATCCAGGGCCTCAAACCTATTACAGAGGGACACCTGGGGAAGCGGGGCAGGAAGGGAGGAGGGCTGCCCACGACGCCGAACCGGAACTCGCTTCCAACCCTCATCATCTTTTTGGTCCCCTACCTCTGGGCGACAGCTACAGGACAGGGGCTGTCTCAGGCCATCCCCCTCTGTCTGAGAGGGCAGGGGGTCCATCCCCTTTTGGGGGGTATCTCCCTGGAGCCGTTCCAACTGGTCAGCCAGGGAGTTACTCCACCAGTCGATCTCCCTTTCACACTCCCTGATGCTCCTCAGCGTCTCAACCTCCTCCTTAAGTTCAGCCACCAAGCTAAGCAGATCTTCTACCTGCTCACACCTCACACAGGTGGAATGCTGTCCTCCCTCCCCCGGCAGTAGCAGGCTCTGGCACTCCCTGCATCCAGAGACCTGAACAGCCACGGTTAGTGCCGGGGTCTCTGTCTGAGTTGCTACAGCCCTCTTACTGCTAGCTCTCTTTCTGGAGACGACCATATTGGTCAGCACAACGACCTACCTGTTCTTCCCTGCACCTGGTGGGCAGCGACGTCGCTGCCCTCTCAAAGGCTTTTTCAAGTCAAGGGGCAGGGGAGTGGTCGCCGTTCACCGTGGGAACGCCCCCCGCCATGTCAGCCGCTTTCTCGCAAGGGCTGCTGGAACTTCGGGAATCCGGAAGTGTTGGGAAATGTCGGGAATCGCGATGCCTCTGCGCTATCCCCTCTGATTTTCCTAATCTCGGTAGAAGCTCGCGGTCGCTGTAGCGTGCCGGCTGCGGCTCTAGCTGGGCTAGCTCCAATCAGCT